>NC_087268.1:1534615-1841538 GCF_015220805.1 Pogoniulus pusillus
CAGGAAGGAAATGGGATGATCTCCAGACATCTGTGTGAGTCATAGCATGCTAACGAAAGACAGATGGGCATGCTTATTTGGCAAGCCTTTTTTAACTTCTCATTTGGTGCAACTATTCTTTCAGCCTTTGCCTTAATTACATTGTCACGAGGTGAAAAAAAGCAGCAGGTATCAGGATGTTCGAGTTAGACTTTCCCTGATTTGTGCAACTGTAAACAGATAAATATTTCAGAATCCCATAGGTTAAGATCAGGTAAAGACAGTGACTTACATCAGCCCTTGCTTAGGCATCTCTTTCCTTGAATCACATTTTTAAAACATTATCTTGAGGAGGGGACTAGAAAAGCTTGGAGCCAGTGATGTTAGTACTGAAAATCTACTAAAAGCTCATCTGTTGTTGTGGCTTCAAAATAGCCTTTTATTACTCCTTCGCTAGCCACAGCAGAATCAACCCACTAGAAAAGCATGCTTGCATGGAAGAGATGGAAGCACAGCAATAAGGTTTAGATTCGCCATGAAGCAAAAGAAAATCAGAGCAATTCCACTGTACCAGCAAGGAGATGTTATTGCTCAATCCTGCATCTAGCATCACGTTTTCAGCTGGCCTATACTACCAAGAAGCTAGGCTGTTACCTAATACTCTGTTATCTAAGAGCAGCCTCTTTGTGTTCTGCCCGGTGTGCTGCGTGCCTCTCCCAGAAACACAAAAGTATCTGAGCCTCTGTTCAAGAGAACAAAAGCTGTATCACACAACCATGAGCCTATTAAGCAACAGATTGTTTCAGGGAAAGGAAGGGAAGGGAAAGGAATTTGGTTGGAGTGAGAGCTTTGCCATACTGCAGCAGCAAAGAAGTGTATCCTGGCAAGACCTTCCATGACAGGGCTATGGATTTGGACTTCACTGAGTGTGCAGGCTTAAATGTAAGGTCCACGAATTCCAGTTACCTGATCTTTTTTTTTTTTTCCAGCCTGTATGAATAAATAAATCATAACCCAAGAAAAGTTTAGCAGCAGTTCTCATTGCTAAATCAGAATCCAGTCACACAGTGTAGTAGTCCAGGTTTTTGCTAGTTAAAAGCCTCTTGAAGACTTACACTGATAGAAAATTGAAGTCTCACAGTTGCATAAAGGGGAAATTGTCCTTTCAAGGGAATGAACTAGTGCTTGGCGTTGTACCACTCAGCAGACCTGTAGTCAGTACCAGCTAGGACTCTGCCAATATTCACTCCTAACTGAGCCTTTCAAGTTTTGCTCTGAAGTCTTCTACATCCAGAGCATGCAGAAATCCTGCGAGCAGTTAGATCGTCCATGCTGTCAGGAGAACATGTACTCAGAAGTTGCTCTGTGGCTGAGTGAGGCTCTCTGGAGGAAGGGGAAAAGTTCAGTCTTTGTTCAGCCGGAGAGCTCAGACCCTTCTACAGACGCAGCTGGGAGCTGCGCGCTGCCCCACGCCCTGCCCCGCACAGCTGCCTCTGGCCGCAGCAGGCAGCCAGGGTCCGCCAGGGTGTGGAGCGGAGCACAGAGAGCGCTGGTGACTAACGCTCACCACTCACACCCTCGCAAGTACTTCCAGTTTGGCTTAGGTGCCCTTTCATGCTGTTTTACAGTGTCATGCACTCACTCACTTTGAGAGGGTGATTTTTCTGACTTGTTTGCTTACTTAGCATTTCATCTTCTGACAAAAGTCAGCATTTGGACCCCAGCAGGCAGTTCTAGGACAGAGGAACTGGTCATAGCCACAAAGGCCAGTCTGTATCAGGATTAGTATCTTACCCTCTCTATTTCTTGTGCAGAGTCCAGCCTTGTTCTCTTATACACAGGGAAATAATTTTTGTGCCTGTATTTTCTTCTGTATTTTTTTGCTGGGACACAAACTTATTCAGAACAAGCAGACAAGCTCGGGAGGCAATACAAAACCAGCTCTTGCTACCTCCCCTGCAGGGCCCCTTTGCATTTCACTGTATGACCAGCCCTGGCACGGAAGGACCACAAAGGCCAATCTTCATCTCACAACTTCATCTTCAGGCAAGGGCCTTTTGGGTTTTTTTCCTCCTTTTCCCAAGGAATATTTCCTGCTAGGACAAACTCTGGACTGCACTTTTCTATTGATTCCAAAAGTTTAGCTTTCTGTGGCCTTCTGCATCTTCAAGCTTTGTTAGAGGAAAGAGCAGCTCTGTCAGGTGTGTGAACATCTCTGCAAACTGGTTATGTACAGTGGTCCTGGCTAACATTTGCTGAAGGATATACCTCTTCACAAGTGCAGCAGATGGTGTTGCAGGCTTTTATCTGTCCTTTGCACTTCTCTAGCCATGTACATGCAAATGCTTGATAAAGTTGTAAGGCTCAGGGGAGGTGAAATGTGATTGGCTGCCCTATTTATAAGCTTATTATTCTCCAAATGAAACTAATGTACGTGCAGGTGTTCTGTTCTCAGAAAGCCATAGTCATTATGAGGCACAATTCAAAGATGAATAATTAACCTATTTTACTGTATCCTATTTCGGGCAAAACAAGGCTACAAAGAGGAAATAAATTCCAGGAAAATATATGAACCCTACTGAAACAAAAACTTCCCTTCTAGTTTCATTCTGATGGGGTCTTAGAGCTTCTGCTGCCTTGAGTAAATCTGGTATGCATCTCCCTTCACCTACAGAGCACTGCTTTCAGAGATAAAACTCTTGCTTTGGCTGCAGCTCACTCTTCACGTGCTTATTTAATATTTTATGACAATTATATTTGGTATGTCAAAAGGTAGTCTTTATGCCTACCTCTGCAATTAGAAAGAAAGCCTCCTATATGCATTTTCTTCTCATTTGAGTAGCTAGGCTCTTTACATAACAAACACAACTTCAAACTTTGAACATCTGTGACATATTTACCTCAAAGTTCAGATATGCTACCTACCAGGACCATAACATGTTTTGATTCCTGGTCACTCTCATTGTGTGACCTCCTGAAAAATCCTGCAACTCTCTCCCAGCACAGACGTGTATCTGAGGCTTCACTTGACTCAGTACCAGGATGGTACATTGCAATGGGTTGATGCAAGGGCTAATCAAAGGGATGGGAATTAGTTCCAGGCTCCCCTGGTAGAAACACAGCTTGGGAGACTGTTGAAGGAAAATGTTCATATCTGTTTGAGAAGTTACTCCTATTGCTCATCAAGAAGTGCATGTTTTCATAACAATTCATCTATGTTTGCATTGTGCATATCTCCAGTTTCCCTAATACAGAAAACAAGACTAACAAGACATGATTTGAACTTGCTTTTTTCCCCTAGGAACACTAGAATCAAAGCTTTTGCACTCCATCTATTACATATTAAACAATAAGAGAGAAAAGTGCTTAAGAACCTTAAGGGTGGTACCCTCTGCTAGTGCCATCTCTGGACTGTTTTCAGTCCTGTTGCCATTGCTCTAAGTTTCCTTCAAGCTTGCTTTGGCTTTGGAGGCAAGGTGTCAGGATCACAGAATAGAATCACAGAATCAACCAGGTTGGAAGAGACCTCCAAGATCATTCAGTCCTACCTTAGTCCAACACGAGGGCTGGCTTCTTTCCCCAGCTCCTCAAGGACCAAGTGCCATGTTCAAATATCTTCCTCAAAGTCTTCTTCCATCGTGTTCTTTGATTCAAATAAATGCTGCCCTTAAATTTTTCTTCCTGCTCTTCCCTGTGACAGCAGAGGCCACCTTTACTCACCTATCAGCAGGAACCGTCTTTCAGCCCTGTCCTCCTCTGAGATGTACTGAAGCAACCAGTCAGGTCCTCTGAACAACTGCACAACGTTCAAAGCAAAACAAATAGTTTAAATACTATGCTAAAGCTATAGAATGAATTAGAGAATAATACTCACCATAAAAAGCCACACTTAAGATGACTGTTTTCATAGGTGCTAGAGATAACAAAGCCAAAATTACAGATATTCTAGCACAGAATTAATAAGAGATATGGAAACAAACCAACCAAGTAATATGAGGCTGGCCTTAGAGCTACAGATCTAAAAACATCTTTTGTCTTTAAGGCAAACATTTTGTAACCAACTGTTATTTGGGAGTAACTTTGCTAGTAAGTTTCACAACAACTTAAGTGCAAAGGTGCAAAGGCCTGAGGCTGGAATTGCCTTGGTGTTTTTTTTTTTTTAGAATCCCTTTTTCATACTGCATTTAGTCAAGTCCAGTGGGGGGAAAAAATAATCTAAATTTTCAGCTTCAGTTGTTCACTGCACAAACTATGCTGACCTTTTCCAGACAATTACATAAACCAGCAATGATAAGCTGTAGGGATCCCTATTAAAATACAGCCCAAGGCTTTTATATGTGTGCATGCCTTCTTCTTGGCCCACAGTGACTAGCTACACTGAAAATAAAGCTTGCTGGAAAAAAAAAACAACAGATCTGATAAATTCCAACAGAAATTATCTTCCAAATATCAATGGCTAGCATAACCACAGCTGAACACTGTGCTTAATTCACCAGAGATGGTCTGAGATGTCTTTTATCCTTTATACTCAACTCAATCTAGGCACACTAGTAAAACCCCATTAATCTGTTTTGTGAGCCACAGGCATCTTTGTTCTGTGCACTTTGCTGACAGTTTCCTTTATCTGAGGGTGGAAAATGTGCTCCAAACAAAATTTCAACTTGTGAGTAATTTCTTTCTGGCACAGCACATTTGCCCTGCCCAGTAGATTGTGCTTTCCTTTACCACATATTGCTACAGCTGGAATCAGCTGAAAACGTTGAGCAGGAAATCCCTTAATGTGAACCACAGAGTTGTGCTTGAGTAGTCTCGAAAGACAATCTAGGTTACAGCTTCCCAGAAATCCTGTTGCTCTACTGTCCAATGTAGATCCCATTCTTCTCTCCTCAATCTTTACAAAGGAATGGATCTGAGAAGGCCTTTGGTGACTTGGTTGTTAGCACACAGGCTAGACAGTGGTATTTTTTAAAAGGGACTACCAATCTACTGTTTCCTTGTTGCATCCCCCATACACTGAGTGCATTTGGGAAATAAGTTATGCTGGGGTTTTGTTAGCAGAAAGCACCTTTCCATGAAGAGCAATGGCAAGCTATCCTGCAGATTGGAGGAGATCAGATTTCAGCTAACTGCTCCTCCTCCCAGCTTCTCTAGCAGGAGCTGACATTTCTGAGACATTCTCCAAATAGTGTCTGAGGGCAGCAACACAAATGAATCCATATTTGATTCTTGTTTTTAAACAGACTGGAAGATGCAATCAGTAATGCATGCACAGCCACACCAAAATGCATCTGCCTCTCCTTGCAGTAATAGTCCTACTGCAGCTTCTGAAAGAACATACTTTTCTGGTGTGGCAGTTTGGGTGTTCCCTGCCCCCCCCATACTCTAGAAATCACCCAGACTAGACTCAGCCAGCTCTGGAAATATGAATGAAGCTTATATTTACAGCTAGCACAATATTTACAGTAGATACAGTTATGACAGAAACAGACAAGGTAAAAGGTAATACAGAAACACAGCAGCCCTCCCAGAAACCTGAGTCCCCAGGAGGGGCTCCCAACTGCCCCTTCACCTTCCCCCTACCCCTCTCAACCTTACCCCAGTCCCAAGGAAGAATAGAGGTTCAGCCAGGGGGTTAGGAAGCAAAGTGGATTAGTCCAAAACGGAGGGTGAGGTTAGAGAGGTGCAGCTCAGCCAGCAGCCCCAGCGAGAGTGGTGCCGAGTGTCTTATCTGTGTTTTGACTTATGTTTTTATGCATCTCAGCAGGCCTATGAGGGAAGTAGACATCACCATGGTTTTCCTTTCACAGCCTGGAATCTAGTTCTTCTCACCAAAACATTCTAGCCTGCTTCAAACTAGCACACTAGGATTTAGGAATTTCAGTGGTTATCCAAGGATATAGCCCCAGGTTATATGCTGTGCTGAAAGCTTGGATTAGATTTAGAGTAGTGAAGAAAGATGAGGTTTAATGAGAGCTAATTACTCTATGGTTTGTTGTCTTCTGTATCTCAGCCTTTATCTGACTGCTCAGTCTCATAAACACGGTGAGGTGTAGCTGGATTCCTGATCTGGCAAACGTGGCAAGCACTCAGCAGCCATTTGTGAAGGCATTTTGTCCAGCATGATTTTGTGTATATATGCTAGATGCATCACATCAGGGCAAAACCTTCCGAGCTGCACTGATAAAACAAGAAGTTCTCTGTATTCTTGCTTA
This sequence comes from Pogoniulus pusillus, assembly GCF_015220805.1. Taxonomy (NCBI): domain Eukaryota; kingdom Metazoa; phylum Chordata; class Aves; order Piciformes; family Lybiidae; genus Pogoniulus; species Pogoniulus pusillus. Next base: position 1,540,807 of record NC_087268.1, read on the forward strand.
GATCTACATACAAGAATGCTTCATTAAGATGCTAAGGGAAAGGCTGTTGGCAGTTTCAGTCATCTACAGCCTAAGACAGGCATGAGCTATTTTAGTCGTGTGTTGCAGAATAAGGGAAGCAGCTGCTCCAGTGTACTATGAAGTGTACTCTTACACTTGGAATTGCAGGGGGACTAGAGGAAAGATGTGGAGGGCCTCTTTATCAGAGAGTGTAGTAACAGGATGAGGAATAGTCTAGTGGAACCTGATCTAGTGGAATGTATCCCTGCCCATGGCAGAGGGCTTGAAGCTAAGTGGTCTTTAAGGTCCTTTCCAACACAAACTGTTCTGTGATTCTATTATTAAAGGCCCAGCTGTAGTTTGAAATACAGTGGCTTCCATCTTTGCATAGCCTGCCTATGGACTCAGTGACCCAAAGAAGCTGAAGTCTCTATTTTGTTTCTGTCTTTTTGCCTTCAGAGAAGAGAAGCACATACAACAGAAAGGCACTTAGTAAGCCTAATGAATTAAGCCTAAATAATTCAAGTTATCTTTTATAATTTCCTTAAAGGACATTTTATAAATAAAAATTTACATCTTTTGTGCTAATTTGAAGCAGGCTAGAATGTTTTGGTGAGAAGAACCAGATTCCAGGCTGTGGAAAGAAAACAATGGTGATGTCTACTTCACTCATAGGCCTGCTGAGATGCATAAAAACATAAGTCAAAACATAGATAAGACACTCAGCACCACTCTCACTGGGGCTGCTGGCTGAGCTGCATCTCTCTAACCTCACCCTCCATTTTGGACTAATCCACTTTGCCTCCTAACCCCCTGGCTGAACCTCCATTCTTCCTTGGGACTGGGGTAAGGTTGAGAGGGGTAGGGGGAAGGTGCAGGGGTGGTTGAGAGCCCCTCCTGGGGACTCAGGTTTCTGGGAGGGCTGCTGTGTTTCTGTATTCCCTTTTACCTTGTCAATTTCTGTCTATAACTGTATAAACTGTAAACATCTGCTTGTCTATTGTGCTAGCTGTAAATATAAGCTTCATTCATATTTCCAGAGCTGGCTGAGTCTAGTCTGGGTGATTTCTAGAGTGTGGGGGGGTGGGGAACATCCAAACCACCACAATCATGGTCTAGTTGACTGGATAGGGCTGGGGGATAGGCTGGCCTGGATGATCTTGGAGGTCTTTTCCAACCTAGTTGATTCTATGACTCTGTGATTCTATGTGATTTTGTTGGGAATGCTGGGATATGGAGGGGCAGAGCTACCCTGTAATTCTAAGCAAGAACATTAACAACATCATTGAGAATGTGCACATGGCAGAGAAGTCCAGCTGACTGTATGTATGTTCTTCATTGTCTCTTTTGTTTTTTACTGCATTGCAAAATTATGGGGGGAGAAATTTAAAAAAAAAAAAAAAAGGAAGAGAAATTGGAGTCCAAATGGCAAAGAATGGCTGTGAAATACAAAGCACGCCGCTGGAGCGCCCTCCTTTCCTGTCTCTGTAGTTTAAGAACAATCAAACAATACACTGTCTTCCATTTGAGCCCATTAAATTTGAGTTCATGAAACAAGCTGGCCTAACTGTGTCTGCCTGGGGAACACTAGCTGTGAAGAACTGCTCCGCAGAACAGAAGGTATGCAGAACGCAAGTGTCGCTTGGGAAAAACAGCTCGTGCATTTGGCAGTCCCACGTTCATTGCTCTCACACTGCTTTTTCCTACTGCCCAGAGCAGTATCAGAAAGCTTAAGCAAAGGAGAGCACATCCTTCTGCTTTTGCTGGGCGGGGAGTGGAGGGAGAAACTGAAGGAAGTTTTCTCTGGTCCTGATAGGGCCAAATTGTCAGGTACGGGGCTAGATGTTTCCATCTCCAAAATCTCAAACCAGTTATTGATGGCCTTTGCTGTCACTGCTTCACCTTCTTTTCCCCATATACTGTTCCATTTTCTTGCCTTATCTCCTTCTTCTGCATCTGAGTAATTGGAAAAGTCATTTAAGCTTGCCTTTGCTGTCTTCTGAGAGGTCTAGAAGGGAGCCATCAAATGATTCATTGTGGCCTTAGTTTCAGGCACCCCCACCTATGTCTAGTACTTTTGGAGTCAGAGAGGAAGCCATGCTAAGACTCGTGTGGAGACAGTTCCCCCGCACCCTTGCAGTGTAGAATTTGAAGTTTTCTCTTAGCAATATTTAAAAGAAGCTAAAACTTCACAACAGTATCAGATGGGGAGGGATGAAAAGCATGAATGTGTGTCTAGGTGAGGTTTTGCACTGCTACTGCCTACTTTGTATCTTGTTTCTGTACAAAACCAGGTCAAATCCTAACCCTTATGGTGGTTTGTTACACTTTTGTCTGCGCTGTGTTGAGTGTATCGACAGACTTCAGCATTAAAAAAACAGCTAAAAAAGCAGAACATCTAATGTAGATCATATAATATGTCAGAAGCAAGGTAAAGTTTATAGAATCATAGAATCAAGCAGGTTGGAAGAGACCTCCAAGATCATCCAGGCCAACCTAGCACCCAGCCCTAGCCAGTCAACTAGACCATGGCAATAAGTGCCTCATGCAGGCTTTGCTTGAACACCTCCAGGGATGGTGACTCCACCACCTCCCTGGGCAGCCCATTCCAGGGCATTTCTGCCAGTTCTGGTAGACACCTGCTGACATATATGCCAGGGGGAACCTTTTTAAACTTACAAAATACTATCTAAATCTGTAATGTCTTTCTTCTTGCTCACTGGAAAGAACTACGTGTGCATTTCTGTGCTTTAGTGACAGTTACATATACCTTTGCCATCTCAATCCCCTTCCTCCAGATGCATCCTGCTAGCATGGGTTCCTACAGGAGCCTACCTTGTAATAGGACACTAGGGACAGCTGTGGCCCATGGTTTAGAAGAACTCTAGCAGAATAGTAGAGAAAGGTGCATTTAGTTTCTCTCTGTGAATATCCTATGAGGAGTTGTGGCTACAGGGAATAAGCTGTTCTTCCATAATTAAAAGCAGCCAAGTGCCACAGAGTGCCACAGTCTTTGTATTACAGTACAGAAAGCAGACAATGGTTTCTGGTGTGTGTGAAGGTTTGAAAAGAAGGGCTTTCCACATTTGGGGCAAATATCATATGCTTTTACTGGTACAATGAGGGAGATTAGTAGACAAGATTTCCATCTATGTTGCTGGTTTGTGACCTTGAAAACATCAGGCTTTCTTCCTCTTGTTTCTTTCCACAACTCTACAAGTGAACTGACATCTTGGAAACTTCCACAATTTGACTATCTTTTGGTTTTTAACATGCTTGAATATTTCAGATACAGTCCTTGGGTGTAGCCAGTGCAGGTGCCATGGATGACTTGAGTAGACCAAGAGTGGCATAAAAGTAATTCTGTTTTCTAGGATACAGAAGCAGGGAGGCTACGTTTCAGCCTTTGCAGCCGAAGCTGACACAGCTGAAAAACTGACCAAAGTTTTGTTGCAACACCTTCACAGAGCTTGTGCAGTTATCACAGTATGTAGCACACTCAACCTCAGCTCTGTCTTGCGTTCCGGTGCTCAAGGGATTAGATAGCACAAAACTGGCACCACCAGAAAAAGGCAGATGTTTATAGCATATTGTTTCTCTGGCACAGCAACCAACAACCCACTGAATTCCAGAAGCTTAACTTTATACAAAAGATGTCTCCACCCTTTACCAACCACTCTCTACAAGCTTCTTTGACCATTCTCTCCTCCTTTTCTGTGCTGATGAAGACTGCACTGAGAAGAAACTCTTCCTTACTGTCTTAAACATAGCTGAAAATCCACTGATTTATGGTATTTTATTCTGCTGCATTAACTCTACTCATCAGCCTTAGTATTCACATCCTAAAGGTGTCTAATGAGAAGGAAAATGGAGTTTTGCTTATCTATTTGCGTTATGCTAATGAATTTTCTGCTTCAGAAGTAATGCTGGGTGGGAGAGAATGCGTGAGGAGGGTGAAGCACTGGACAAACATGCATCAGACCTGACAACTTCTGTTCTGGCCCAGTGCTTTTGCAGTGAACTTTTGAAACTCGAGACAATGGGATTTAAAGAAAACATCAGCTCAGCACACCAGTTCTGCTGGTTTATTGTCCTCACTTGGCAGCAGCTGAATGTCATCTTTGTGCTGCTCTTGCACATGCCTATTCATCCTTATTTACAAATAATAATTTATTCCTTTTAACTTTTTATACAACTCTTTAGGATAGTCACATGAGTTGCAGCATTTATTCATACACCACTCCTTTCTGTAATGCTATCTGTTATTCAACATGCTAATTGCAGAGGAATCTAATTCCTTAGGAAGAAACCCTTAATGTCTCTCTGTCCTGTAAAGCAAAGAGCATCAGAAAATAACACACCTCAAGAGACCCAGGCAGAAGTTACACAGCAGATTATGGACCCCATTTGGACTCTGGTTTATTCTGAGTATACTCTTAGAATGGAAAATAATACTACTGCTTCTTCAAACAAACACAACCCAAAACCAAAACAAATAAAACCTCACAAGCAAGCAAGCAAATAAACAAACCAGCAGCACAAACCCTGAACAAACCTAGCACAGCTTTTGTAATCTTTACCCCAAAGATCAAATGGAGGTTAGCTATGGAATCCATGCTTCATATTCCATTTGTGGAAAAACATTTAATGATTGCATTGACTGACTATATCACACCAGTTTGTAGCCCTAAAACCCCAAGTTGTTGATAAAATATTATGTTTGTTTGCACAAACCTACATTGGTGGAAGTCGCCTCTTCTCCCAGCTCAAGTATGGAAACATTGGGAGAAAATAAGGTTCCACAGGTCTGACTTATATTTAAATAATAAACAGAAATGTGAACCTTTACATCCTAACAGCAAGAAGAAATATCAAGATCAGAACCCATGCTTCAGTAGATACCGTGACAGAAACCAGCACTGAAGCCTTGACCATCAATTTAACTTCTAATTGATTGGAAATGTCCAATTCCCAAGAAAAATATGTTTCTGATACATGGTATTAAAAGAGGCCACAACCACAATGTCAGCACACAAAAATACTTAATCATAGAATCAGGGAATCAACCAGGTTGGAAGAGACCTCCAAGATCAGCCAGTCCAACCTAGCACCCAGCCCTAGCCAGTCATCTAGACCATGGCACTAAGTGCCTCAGCCAGGCTTTGCTTCAACACCTCCAGGGACGGTGACTCCACCACCTCCCTGGGCAGCCCATTCCAATGCCAATCACTCTCTCTGCCAACAACTTCCTCCTAACATCCAGCCTAGACCTCCCCTGGCACAGCTTGAGACTGTGTCCCCTTGTTCTGTTGCTGGGTGCCTGGGGGAAGAGACCAACCCCACCTGGCTACAACGTCCCTTCAGATAGTTGTAGTACACATGGTCATTCTCGGCATCAGAAACATTGCACCTGAAAGAGTCTGCAGAGTACTGCCAAATTGTGGTGAATAGTAAAACAAACAAACAAAACAAAACAATGTAACTTCCAGGGTTATTTTTTGTACCAACTTTGTAACAGTAACTGAATGTGTGTGTGCATCTAATAATAGCTCTTTACTACTGCCATTACCTCCCACCTCCTTTCCTTTTTTTCCCCTAGTGCTGTCTTTGCCCTTGCACTTCACTGTCCATTAGCAGAGGCTGTGGCCCTCTTCTTCCAAAAGGCCTCTTCAAGGGACAGAGCAGTGTAGTTTTAACTGCTCCCTAAAGACTTTGCTTTTAGCAACTAAAACTGTATTTGTCTTTCCTTTGTTCCTTTCCACATCTGGAGAGCTCTGCTGTTCCTGGCAAGGTTGAGAGTTCACAGGTAAAAGGGGCAAAAAACTATGCTGAGGCAGAAAAAGACCTACAAGGATCTTACTTCAGAAAAGGAACTGAAGGAAACTGAGGAGGCGGCACATTTATCTTCACATCTCACAGACAGTGTCAAAGACAGCTTTTTAGCTGCTCACATCTCTGAGTTTGTTCAAGTTTGAACAGTTTCATCAGACTCTATGTGCTAGTTTGAAGCTAGCTAGCATGTTTTGGTGAGAAGAAAAAGATTAGAGGCTGTGGAAAGAAAACAATAGTGATGTCTACCTCACTCACAGGCTTGCTGAGATGTATGAAAACAAGAATGAAAACATAGATAACCACTCTCACACTTTTGCTCCTGGCAAGCTCTGGGCTGCATCTCTAACCTCACCCCTCTCTGCCGTTTCTTTGGCTAATCCACTTTGCCTCCTAACCCCCTGGCTGAACCTCCATTCTTCCTTGGGACTGGGGTAAGGTTGAGAGGGGTAGGGGGAAGGTGAAGGGGTGGTTGGGAGCCCCTCCTGGGGACTCAGGTTTCTGGGAGGGCTGTTGTGTTCCTCTATTACCTTTTACCTTGTCTATTTCTGTATATACTGTAAATATCGATGTGTATATTCTGCTAGCTGTAAATATAAGCTTCATTCAATTTCCAGAGTCTACAACTTCCAACCTTCATCATACTGCTGTAAAAGTTATGTTTCATTTCGAGCTAAACCACAGACTGTGCATATCTTTTAAAGATCCTGGTCTTTAGATTAAAAAAAAGTCTTGTGGTAACCTTCTCTCCTTCCATGACATCTCAGATCAGGCAAATGCCCAGGCTGTTTGCAGGGGCACTCTGGTAGAGACTATGAGCAGGACACAGAGAGAAAGACCTGCTAGGACAATCATTGCAGGTTGAGCAGGTCAAAGATTGATGCTATTGAAAGAAATGGGTCTCCTATTATGCATATTCCTCATACAATCAGATAACCAGCCCCAATGCTAGTTTTGTTTTGTTTTGCTTTTACAGACAGGGTAGCTTCACATGTGAAAATAGCCTGTCTTTTTTGTTTGGTTTTCTATTTGAAGTTCCACACAAGAAAAGCTGATAACCACTAACAGTAAGACTCATTCTCACAAGTTGTCAGTGAAATCTTCAGATCAAAAGATTCGTAAAATTGCTTAAAAATCCTTACCTGATATTCATATATCTGGAAAATTAATTAGCCATAAAGTAGCTAGTACCAGGAAACTATACCCCTGCCACAAGATCAAAGCAAGTAGAAAGCACTAGCTCCAGTACAAAAGAAGAGTTATCTCACATCTGTTCTAATAGGAGGTTGCTTTTGCCTCATCTGAAGAAGATAACTTTGACAGACTAATTTTGGAAACAGGAAGCTGCAGGGCCATGATCTGATGTGGTAATCCCAATGAGATAAGGAGGTTTTCTTTGTTAGTTCTGCAATCTGGGGTGGGGAGGGGAGGAGAGGAGGGAGGGGGAACCCAAACACCACCAAAAGAATCCCAACGTGAATGAGTATGATTGGATTAAATAGAGAAATTACACAGTACTGAGGAGTACCAGTTCTTGTTCTTTTTTTGGCACAAGAGAAACTTCTTAAATGATGCTTGACAACAGCTATAAACAAACACTCTGTTAAGGGACATCCTTTGAGCAACATTAGTAATTTCCTGTGTATGTGCACATAGCTAGATCCACACTGCTGGATTATACAATGCATGGGCATATATTTCATTTTACCTGATGGAATAGAACATATTTGATGGCACAAAGCTGAGTGGAGAAGTGGATGCTTTGGAAGGGAGTGCTACCCTGCAGGAAAACATGAATAACATGGAAGAATGGACTAATATAAGTTCAGCAAGGATAAGGGTAAGGTCATGCACCTAGGAAAACAATCCAGGAGTGCAGCACAGGCTGTGATCTGCCTGGCTGAGGAACAACTGTAGAACAACTGCAGGGGCCCTGGTGGACAGCAAGCTCAGTGTGATTGAACAATGTGCTACTGCAGCAAGGAAAGCCCAACAGGATGCTGGGTTGGATCAGGAAGGGCATCACCAGCACAGATAAAGAAGTCATTATCCCACTCTGATCAGTGCTTCTCACACTTGGAATACTGTGTTCAGTTTTGATCTTTGCTATACAAAAAAGATGTGGACAAGCTGGAGAGAATCCAGAGAAAGGCTACAAAGATGATCAAAGGACTAGGGAGCTTGATAGGTGAGGAAAGGCTGAGAGAACTGAGTTGAGGCTTCAGAAAAGAAAGTTTAGGGGAGACTTTATCACAGCATACCTGTTCCAGTATTTAAAAGGTGGGTACAAAGAAGATGGAGACTCCCTTTTTACAAGGAGTCACACAGAACAGACATAGGTACCAGTTACTCCTGGGGACACTCCAATTGGACACAAGTGGGAAGTTTTTTCCACAAGAACAACCAGCCATTAGAATGATCTCCTCAGGGAAGTAGTGGATTTCCCAACACTGGATACTTTAGAGATTCAGCTGAAAAGGGTGCTGGGCTTGATTATCTATACCATACTTTTGCCCAGAAAGCTTGGACCAGATGATCCTTGAGGTCTCCTTCAACCTGCTATTCTATGATTACCTTCTAGGCTTGAAGTCCAGGGGGAAAAAAAAAGGAAATTGCTAGCAATAATGTAATGTACATGTACATACCCACCCCCTCCTGCATCGCAGATTGTATGACCATTTAAATTAGGTTCTTCACTTCTTTTCTGGGTGGAGAAGTTAATATTCAGTTGCCTACTAAGCCTGTGCTCCATCCTGAAAGTTGAGAAGCTCAGGTTGTGTTCAGTTTGTTATCTAGGGAGGACAGTCCTGAGATAATTTAGAGCAAGACTCCTGGGAAGACATGAGCAGAGGCTCTATGTGATCTCCATATAGCAGAGATAAGGCTGGACTGTTGAGATTCCTAGTCTGGTCCTTCTGGCTTTTTTTAATCTCTGCTTCCTCCAGCCACCTCTTCTTCGTGGTTATGATCAGGTCAGTGCCACACTAGTCACTTTCTATGTCACACGCTGTGTGTTACTAATTCCAGTCAGTAACCAGCACATTCTTGGCAAGCGGAAAGTTAGGAATTGGGAGAGGTGTTTTTGTCATACCTGGCCCTGTGAAAAATGGTACCCGTGTCAATAAAAGAATGGCAAAGCAGACTATAAGAACACGAGAAAAGGAGAATATGTCACTATGAGAATGGCAGAGCAGGGTGTGTCGGAGCTCACTAAGCTGGAGACGTTGAAACCTACGAGCGATAACAGAAAGCTCTGTGAAGAGACAGCCCCCTGTGAACAGGGGACGTGAACAAAACAGGGGTGTGCCAGGGCTAACTGAGCCAAGTGCTTAAACCCTGGAGCTTATTTCGTGCAGAAAACGGAGCCTCCTTTCCGGCACCCTCAATCTGGTGTCTTCCCCTGTTCTCAGGCGGACTGCACGGGAGCGGTGAGGGCTCAGCAGCACACAACACCACGCTCCGAAGCCGTGCTCCTTCTCCAGCTCGCCGAAGCCGGGATGCCTTGGCCCGGCCCGCACGGGAAAAGCGGCTCCTGGCCTCAAGCTGACGCCTACCAGCCCACTTTGGCGAACGGTGCCGCTCCACCACGGGCGCGGCAATAGCGGAGTAAGGGCCGCCCAAGCGCCGCGCCCTGAGGGCAGCCGCGGGAGCTCCGCCAGCCCCCGCCCCGCCGCTGCGATTGCAGGCTGAGCGCTGTCCCGCCGCGGGAAGATCCCCGGCGGAGCAGGCTAGGACGAGCAGCGCCCTCCCTGCCCCCGCGGAGCGGGGAGCGTTCCCGGCCTGACAAGCGCAGCCGCCTGGGCGTGTCTGTGCCGCGCACCCAGTCCCGGGAGCGGCACGGTGCCGCCCTCTGATCGGGCGGCTGCTGGCAGCGGCCATCAGGGAGCGGGCGGCGCGTATGAGGCAGTCAGCCATGCGGCGCTGGAGAGTCCTACCCGTGTTGGTGCTCCTTGCCGTCGTCGTCCCTGCAAGAGGTGAGTGGGGGTGGACATCGGTCCTGGCACAGACTCTGTCTGCCCCGCCGAGCTGTGGCCCCGGGGCGGGGGGCCCTGCGCAGCCGCTCCGAGCGGAGACGGGAGGCTGGGGGTGGAAGGGCTCGCGGGCGCCAGGAGCGCGCGGGAGAGCCGGCCGGGTCCCTGGGTGCCGCCTGCCCCTGTCTGTCAGGGACGGGGCAACGGCGCTCCGCAGCGCCAGCCCTTTGCGGGGCTCTTTGCCTCAGTTCGGGGATTGTTATCCCCCCCCCCCCCAATTTCTGTTAACTACCTGGAACTCCTGACTTGTTTTGAATCATTCCGGTCAATACGTGGTATTCCCTCCAGTGGGACGCCCTTGGGTTCAGGGGGGTCCTTGAAAGGGGCTTGCAGGGGGTTTCAGGGCGGCGGAGAGCTCTGCTTGGAGCTCGGCTTCCATTTTAGGGAAGAGCGGAGTTGACAACAGCTCCAGTGCATCAGGCAGCTACTCCCCAGAAAGTTTGCTACCCCACGAGAGCAGCCTTGTGAGAGTGAAGTTATTGTGGCCAGGCTGCAAGATAAAGCACAGCAGCACGTTTGCTGAGAAGCTTCGGTGTATATTAGGGACGATTTTCTTGAATCGTGATCAAAACAGTGTGTATGGAGCAGCACATTGGTGTGCGGCATAAAGGGAACGCTTCGGGCAGGGGAGAAAAGCAGCAAAGTTCCCAATAACAAGGTTTTTTTCAGGAACAAAGTACCTGAACCGGACTCTGTACTGCAGACTCATTTCCCATTTATGTTACTGTTAGGAAACCTTTTTTTGTTGTGGTTTTATTTGTTTTTTTGTGATGCTAATAAGCACATTTGATGCTATTCCCAGGTATTTTATTGCAGGTGCTTTGTAAAAGTAACACTGCAGATCTTAAACATTTGTCTCTTTGCTGTAAGAGGATGAAAAATACCTGTTTCTAGCACTGACTAGAAGCTGTTAAGTACTGCATGCAGGATGCCAGCTGCGCAGTTTGGTGTCAAGCCTGTTTGAATTAAGTTCTGCTGTGGCCTTATTGTGCTCTTAGCTGCTGGGCTAGCAAATCTGAGCCCTTGGAGAAATAGTACAGTAATTGCTTTTTAAAACTGACAGGTGATTCAGGCTGCTAACACTCAGATACCACCTTGCTATTTACATGGAAACCTTGCTTCACTACCTCTGCAATCAGTCATAGCATCATAGAATCAACCAGGTTGGAAGAGACCTCCAAGATCATCCAGTCCAACCTATCACCCTGCCCTAACCAATCAACTAGACCATGGCACTAAGTGCCTCATCCAGTCTTTTCTTGAAGACCCCCAGGGATGGTGTCTCCACCACCTCCCTGGGCAGCCCATTCCAATGGGAAATCACTCTCTCTGTGAAGAACTTCTTCCTAATATCCAGCCTATACCTACCCTGGCACAACTTGAGTCCTCACAGTCATGGACAGCAAGAGCTTTGGGATGCTCTTAAAATATGGAAGTGTTTGCAGTCACTCAAACCCAGTCTTTCTAAACTTCATGCCAAGTAGTTTGAAGATGAAGAGGGGGTGTGTGTGTCTGGTTCCTGCTTCACCAGAGGGAAAGTGCACAGAAACTGCCTTTTGGGGTTTTATATTGAATTCTGAGAAAAACGATGCTACACTTTAAAACAGTTTGCCCATAGAAAGCTGGTTAACTTATCTGGGTACTGGTTAATGCCAATAACACAAATCAAGTAGGATTATTCTGGGCAGTTTTTCCTTGAACAAAGTGTGTAAGAATTTGAGTACCGTTGGGAATGTCAGCCTGGGGAGGGTGGGGCCCTCAGGGGCATTTCAGATTCGTGGTGGTGCAATCTTAAAGAGAAGGCAAAGCCTGAATGACATGCTCCCGAAAGTTTCAGCTTCACTGCTGTTAGGTTGTGTGTAGTCTGAATTTACAAAACTGCTAGGGGAAGTGAAGGGTCTTACAAAAGAGTTCAGCAGCTGTGTGATGGTTTGCAGGTGACTGGTTTGACTGGGACTGGGTGCTTTCACCATTCAAGTGGATGAGTCTGTCTCTGGACTGAGAACTTCTTGAGGGATCATCCATTTTAGGCACATGAAAACTTTCAGTGTTAAAGCAATATTCAACCTATCATAAGGAGTTGAATGTATTATTAATCAAGGATGAGCTGGCTTTGAAAAAGAGCTTCCAGTTTTAACCTCAGAGTTGGTGTTTAAGTGTTTTGTCATCTGCCAGGCATGAGCTCTGCAAGTCAGGCATAGTTGGAATTGAGATATCATTGAGGCTGGATCCAGAGTAAGGTTGAATGTAAGTTTTTATATCATTGATTTCTGTAGACAGTCTGACAGCTTGGCTCTGATGAGAAGTGGGATCTTTCCATTTTGCTCCTCCTGTGTTTGGTCTGGTGCCCATTGGTGAGATTGGCTGAGATTACTCAGCCTGATAAATCAGCAGATGACTAATCTGCTGCATTGAGTTTGCTCTGCGGAGTGTTTGATGGGTGTCAGAGCTAGCACTAGGGAGTGGCAGGGCCAGGCACTGCAGAGTAGAAATGGGGTGGAGGCAGGGTAGGAGAGGGTGGGAGGCTTCCTGCTCTGGCTGGCTGTGAAGTGTGAGACCAGCACAGCCATCGTACACCTGCAAAACCACCACATTAGCCAGCACCTAGTTACAGAACTACACAAACAAAACAATTACTAGACAGCAGATCTTCTGTACAATTTCTACATAGAGCACAGGACAGCAAAAGGAGAATTACACCAAAACTCCATACATGCTGAGTGACAGACCCATGGCACAAAAGCCCCCCTTATCTACTGAAGGAAGACCAAGGCTTGAAAAGCTGTCTGCTTACTGAGGACCTTGGTAATGCATACTTTCAGTATTCTTTGCAAGAATTTGGTAGAGCTTGTTGGTTGAAACACAGTTGCCATGAGAAACGCTTGTGGTAGTGAACACCCAGAGGTGAGGAAAGTACACACTGGAAGGAGGTTATCTGTATTGTAAGATCAGTAGCCTAAGGTGCATTACAAGTGGAGATGCCTTCTTTGTAAAACCATTGTAATTACAGGGCTGTGAGCAGAGGAAAGGAAATGCTGGTGCCTCTGGCTTCTTGTTGAGGCAAGTCAGGGTTGAGAACATTGACTAGATGGATGAAAGATGGTGAAATGAGCCTGCCCAATCTAGTAGATGAAACTTACAGTTGAGGCAGGGGGGTGGCGCAGGGGCTTCTGGGGACTGAACTCTCCCTTGTGGGCTCTCATTTGCCTTTTAAATCTGATTCAAAAACAACTACACAACTTTGGTTTTACTGAACAGTTTTAGTAGCAGTGCTAATGTGTGTGGATGGCGTCACAATCTTGAAAAACACAGCACATTTCTCCCTCTTGCTATTTCCTTTGCTTTGAAATGGCTAAAAGGTGTTTTTTTTTCCATGTGTTGCTATTTATATAAAATGGCCACTGCACTGTTACGTCAAAGTGACATCACTGCAACAGTCCTTCAGCTTTCCGTAGTCAGGGTGATTGAACTTGGCAGGAGTTAAGCATGATTCAGCCGACTGCTGTCCAGCCAAGACCAATTGCAGTGTTTTTATGATATTGTTCTGGTACATGTGGTGGGGTTGGCTGCGCTTGAGAAAAGGCTCTGCTTTAACTCTTGCTGTCTTGAACCTCTCACAGCAATCACCTTGCCTTTCATCAGAGTACAACTGTGTTAGTGAAATGCAGTAGTAATAATAATCTTTATCAGTTCTGATCATCTTGCCAGGGGCATGCTCCTTTCTTTTAGCCAAGCTGCTTTTCCATGCTCTGCCGCAGGAGCCTGCTCTTTGGACTGAAACAAAAGTATGTTGAGAGAAAACAGTCTCAACTTGGGGAACTTTGACTTAAATTAGCTTATGGCTAGTGAACATCAGCTTCTAATAGTGGATTTGGAAACTGAAGCAAAGAAAATGGTCAGTCAAAGCCCTAAGTGTTCCCTTTTTGCTTCACCGAAGCCAAACACTCCTAGGCACCCCATCTTGTCCTTGCTGGTTTTCACTGCAGGTTAGGTGCAGTCCATCCTCTGCTCCTTTAGTGAGGTGGCTGGCAGAGCAGAAATATCATGTGCCTAGTAGTTCCTTTCCACTGCTCCTCCTTGCTTCCTGCTGATTTTCCACTGCATCCCTCTGCTTCTCAGTGTCCCAGCCCCAGTGAGGGTCTCTTACTGCTCCTCAGGTCTGTTGCTGCTTTTGTGTGAGTGGACCTAATTTGAATACCCCCAAGCCACTGTACCTGTGGTGTGTCCTTGCCTGGGTGTGAATTGCTTACAGCTGCAGTCTCTTGTAGATGTGTGCTGTTGGCATGGAACCTCTACTGCCCGGCGCACACATCCCCAGTCGCATGTCCCCTCTCCTGTCTCACCTTCTGTGAGTCTCTCGGACCATACCCTTGTGTGTCACCTACCCTACTGGCTGATGCTCTTTCTTAGGTGTGTTCCAGCAGATGTACTCTGTGCTCCTCTGACCGATCGAAGGTTTGGTGTGCACCAGTGGTGTTAGTGCCAATGTGACATGACTGTAAGCAGCACAGGGCAGTTCATGGCCTCTTCCCAGACAGGACACCCTGCAACCCTCTGCCCAGCATCTGCCCACATTCTTGAGCAATATGTACCCAGGAATTGTTTGGGCACACGTCTTACCTGCAAAGGCATACACAGTATAGTTTATGAAGTAAAATAAGATTATCTATTCTGCGTATCAGCACATAGGTAATTACATGATCACTTTTCCAAAGGCCACTTAGTAGATAGTTTCTGGTCCTTAATTGATAAGGACTGCTTCCATAGGGATTTCAATTGCTGCAGGATGTATACAAACTTGTGTCTTGATTCTGGTGTGCCCAGGACTGGCTGGTACTTTGTCGTGCAGCTGAACCTGGGATAAATGGTGTCTTTCAGGGCTGCTGTGTTATCTAGCTGCCTCACAGCTTCACAGAGGCAAGATTACCTTGGCCTGGAGTGCAGTTTGAAGGAGGCCGTGTACCATTCCACCTTTCCATATGCCTGAGGATGAAGGAGATTTGATGCACCCACTCCACTAAACAGGCTTCCTCTTACTCTTGAACAGCTATGGTTTTGAAGTGACTACTGAGTCCAGCCAAGCCTGTATTGCACCATGCCAACAAATATGTTTGTTCCATCTAGAATGCTGTCTATATTTTGTTCCTACGTAAAAAAAGCTAGCAACCCATTTCTAGCTTTGCCACTTTGAGGACACAGCCCCAGACTTTATTGCTAGAAAGGAGGGGGAGATCTCCTAGCTTTACCACTGTGAGGACACAGCCCCAGACTGTATTGCTTGAAAGGAGGGGGAGATCTCCTTGCAGGTTTCTTCAGACATCTCTTTCTCCCATCATACTAGTTCACCATTCACATGTTCCATGTTTTGCGTGACTCCACAGATCTCACATTGTGTATCTGCTTGCATTGTGACTTCCTGAGACAAATCAAAGATGTGTTCTCCACCCCGATGCATGAGCAGCAGTTTTGTGGACCCACCTATCTAAAAATAGCTTTCCTTTATGCTCACACCTTAAATCTGTGCTGGCAAGTTGAGCTAACTGATGAGCCTAGTTACTATGTTTCTCAGTTTGCTTTTGAATTTAAGGTCTATATATTAACACTGTGTGTTCAAGTGGATGTTCCTCCAAGTGGCTGTTGTATTACTTTCCATTCTCCTGCTTCTGAAATTGGTTTTCTTCACTGCTGCTAGTTCCTGTGATTCCAGTATTTGAGCCTTTTCTGTACTGCATTAGTGATCACTGAGGAGTCTGTGGAAGCCACTGCTTCTTCTGAGTGTTTTCCGAGGCAGCTCCAAAGGCCATTACTTGTTCAAGCCAGTGGCAGCCTCTCATCCCTTTGTAGGTGGCAGCTTTAAAAGTTTTGTGAATGATGGCTGTGGCAGAGGATAGGGCTGTGATTCCATGCCTTGCAGCAGCCAGTTCCGAGTGTATATTGCCCATCATTCCAGGTGAAGGCAATTGGGATCTCACTTCTTCATCTAGAGGGATTGAAAAGAAAGCATTTGCAACATCAGCTGTAACACGCTAGGTGTATTTTTTGGCTTCTGAGTCATGCAAGAGTTGCCTCATTCCTGGAATTACAGCTGCTAACACAGCAGCTACATAATTCAGAGCTCTGAAGTTTGTTGTTAACCACTATTCTCCAGTATATTTCTGGGCAGGCTGAACAGGACTGTTGCAATGTAAATGTTAGGGAGCCCCACTGCCATTGTTTTTCCAGGGAATTAGTTGCTAATTACTTTTTAAATCTCAGCAGTGGCCATTTCATCAGTTCTGTTTGCTAAAAGCAAATTATTTTTGTTGCTAAGGGCTTGAATGTTTCCAGGGATGGGACATCTGCCACTTATCTGGGCAACCTGTCCCAGTGTTTCATCACCCTCGCTGTAAAAATCTTTTTCTTTGTATATAGTCTGAGTCTTCCCCTTTTTATCTTCAAGTCATTACTCCTTGACCTATTGCAACAGGCCTTGCTAAAAAGACTGTCTCCATCTTTCTTACAGGCCCCTTTTAAGTACTGAAAGGATGTAATAAGGCGTCTGAGGTCACTCCTTGGTCACCAGGGGGCTCACTGCGTTATCAGCCCATTACCTAGACCCTGCAAGTTATTCCCAGTACAAAGAAGCAGTGTTCCCACTTGTGTGTTGTACCGTTTGCCTCTTTGCTCTTCTCTTGCAAAAGCACATAGTGGCAGCAACAGCACTGAGACAGCTTCTCTGTAGGCTTGGGACCAGTGCTGCAAAGGCTAGCGTTTGGATGGTTGCTTGGTAACATAAAAACTTGGTTTTAACACACATTTTAATTAAAAAATAATCTTGTTTTCTCTCTGCTTGTAAACTCGTGGTGTGGAAAGGACTCCTCTGTTTGCTGCAGGAAAGCACTGCAGTGATACTCATCACAAATTCCATTCAGTGTGCCTGGGAAGCTCAGAAGAATCATCCAGAAGATTTTCTACAAAGAATTCCAAAAAAGTCATAAGGCAAATTCCTGTGAGAGTCCAAGAACTTAGTCCATGGTGTAAGGGCTGTTTAGGATCATTTTTCTGAATGCAGAATAGTTCCTCTAAAGTACATAATTAACATGTCAAACACAGGAACCATCCTAATATGTTTGGGGTAAAAGATACTTTTAGATGAAAACAGTTCCATTCTACGTCAGGTCTCATCACAGCATCACTGGCTGAGTAACAAATAGTTGTTTGCTTTATGCAGATTTCAGTCACTTCTGAACAAACATCTAAGCAATGACATCTTTGACTGTACTTGGAAAACCTGTTCATTAACTGCAGATGCTAATTCTGCTCTAATTTGCTCATGGCTTGTGTCCTGTAAAACTCCTCTTGGATCTCTCTTTTTCTTCAGATTTTTTCACAAGAAATGTTAATTCATTTTTTGCTGTGTGCATATTATGCAAGAGGTTCATTTCACTTTGAGCAAAAGAGTTTTAAACTAAGTAAGATCCAACTTTGTTTTTAAGGATAACATTTGTTCTTTCATCAGGTAAATGTTATGACTCAAGATACAAGTCAATCTTTCCATGAAATGGAAGTTATTTTTTGAGGAAACACTATTTTAATTCTAGAACTGTCTTTTTCATGCCTTTGTGCTTAACTGCAGGAAATCGTGCCTGCATCTTGTACATTTGTGAACTAGTCCAATATTCTGAAGGAAAAGTAGAGTGAAAAGATGGTGTAAACTTGGACAGCAGGTTCTGCAACTCTAGTTATACATTGCAGGTTGGTAGTATTACTGGATTATTGCAGCCACAAAATTACTAGAGACCTTTTCTACCTGGAAAGAAAGGAGTTACACTGCTTAGACTTACATTTTTCTACTGCTTGTTTGTTCCCTGTTATTTGCAGGAAAATATTGAATCGATCTGAAGAGCCAAGGGGGCTGTTGGTGATGGTAGTAGTAGCATGATGTGATGAATTAAAAATAAGCGAGGCAAATGTGTTAGGAAGGATCCAGTTTTTATTAGAGCCGATGCTATTGTTGGACGAAGCAGACAGCTCTGGAGTCACACAAGTCCTTGTTAAATTTAGAAATGAGAGATTTCAGGTTAGGGTTTGGGGAAGCCTATGTGGAAAGCTTCTGGGTAAAGCTATCTTCTTCTGTGTTTCTATATTTATCTTTCAGTCTGCTGTTCATCCCTTGCCACCACCTTGCCATGCCTGTCTGTGTTCTTCTGCCTGCCTCTGAGTTTATCAATATATCCTGAATGCCAGGCATCATGTGAATGAAGCCCAAATTCAGTAGTTAACTTCACCAACTATTCCCTGCCCTTTCCCCCTGAAAATGCAGCAAATGGTTATAGAGACATCAGTTCTTCAGATCAGAGCTTTCCCTGCTTGTCTTAGTCAGCAGATTTCCAATCTGATTTGACATTCCTGCCCTCTCCCCTTCTCACTAAAACTTCCAGCTTTCCTTTGTGCTACTTTGGTCTTCTGTAAAAGCCAGCTCTTTATTGTGCTAAGCAACACTTCAGGCAAGAGCTGCGATTCTGAAGCTTGTGGTGGCAGCAAGCTGCCAACTCTGAATGAAGCCAGACCTCCGATTCCTTCTTCCTCTTCTGTGCCCACTGCTGCTTCTGCTCCTTTCCTTTGGGTGTTGCCATTGCACCTGTGACTGTCTTCACTGCCAGTGCTATACCCAGGCACAGCTCCCTTCAGCTAGCAATTCTTACTTGTCCTGAGGAAAAGTTTTCTATCCACTCCTATTTCTTTCCAGTGGTGTTCTACAATTTATAGTGCAGACTAAAGTCTGATATGTATAATGGCTGCCTGCAATTGATAACACTGCAATAGAAAATGCAATTTGCATTAGAAGGTAATGTGGAATCAGAGTGGAGATGGTGGATCTGTTTCTTAGGGTGGACGTGGAGAACCACTGCTAAGTTTTTTTACCTAAATACAGCAGAACAGAAGTATTTTCACAAGATGCACTTGAACTGGAAATGCTTATGGCCTTGCTTTGAACACATTCCAAGTGTTTTGCAGAGCACATAAATGCATTGGAACTACTAAGAATGTAGCCTTGGTGCAGAAGATACTTATATTGTTCCTCAAACAAAAATAATGCAGGATGTAAAGTGGAAAAAAAGAAAACCCACGTTTTTAAAGTGAGAAACAAAAAAACCCCTCTCATCTGACAAAACCTGTGCCACGTTTCTGATTTGACATCTACCTGTGGCTGCCACTTGGTTGGATTCTAACTATTGTGTTTTCATTTTTCTGACTTTGGTAGCTCAAACTAGTCACATTGCTGTGGGTGCACACAGTATCTGTGTGCATTATTGTCCTTCAGAAGTATTTAGTAATTTAGGGTACAAAATTAGTTAAAGTAGGAAAAAATAAGCATTTTACATACATGAAGTAGAACAAAGGAGTCTTCTCTTCTCTCTTGACCACCTGGGCACACTGCTGGCTCATCTTTAGCCTACTATCTATCAGTACCCCTTTCCTCCTGGCTGCTCTCCAGCCACTCAGTCCCCAGCCTGTAGTGCTGCTTGGGGTTGTTGTGGCCAAAATGCAGAACCCTGCACTTGGCCTTGTTCAATCTCATCCCATTGGCCTCTGCCCACCCATCCAGCCTGGCCAGGTCTCTCTGCAGGGCTCTCCTACCTTCCAACAGATCAACACCTGCTCCTAGCTTGATGTCATCTGCAAACTTACTGATGCTGGACTCAATCCCCTCGTCCAGGTCATCAATAAAGATATTGAACAGAGGTCTTCAAGAAAAGACTGGATGAGGCACTTAGTGCCATAGTCTAGTTGACTGGACAGGGCTGGGTGCTGGGTTGGACTGGCTGATCTTGGAGGTCTCTTCCAACCTGCTTGATTCTATGATTGCCCAGAGAAGCATGCTGCTGTCACATCATGTACCCTGGGGCTGAAGCTAGTCTTCACGTTTCCAAACAGGGGCTTGTGTGGTGCATTGGAGCTCAAGCTGTGAAATCCTGGTTCACTGAATTGTCACTTAATGCAGCTCTGTCTCAATTAATCCCTTAATAGGAAATATCAGTAGGAAGACAGACACTGAAACATGTCAGGGTTTGAAATGTGTGCAAAACAATGGATTATTTTATAAAATGAGATGACTAATACCAGCACTAATTCAATCTCAGAGCAATGGCTGAAAATAGGAGTTGAATCATTGCAAACCTCTGTACTGGCTCTGGTTTCCTCTACTTCCACCTTCCCCTCAGGAAACTCTCATTCTAAACCCCAAAGTCTTCCTCTTCTTTCTTTTAGCAAAAGCTGTAGTAGCTATTTTTAAGTATGTAGAGTGAAGAGACTCAAGCTATAGCTGAACAAGCAACTGTGAAAAAGAGTCTAAAAGTCAAGTCAATTTTACTGTTCAGTTAATGTTTCTGAGTGGATTACAAAGTTTATTCAAGTTTTGCTATAAGTATGCAAACTGTATTGAACTGGTAAGACTTCTGGTGAGGAAGGTAAAAGAAACAGGCTGTAATATGAATTCTCATCTTACAAGTATCAGCAGACATCAACCAGTCCTGCTTATGATAAGTGATAATTTTAAGATGCTGCAGCAGAAAGTGTTCTTCACATCATCAGGGATGGTGTTGCTGATGTCAAGTGGCTTCATGCTTAATGCAGAGTGATGTCTCTGTGGTTTAGGGCACCTGTGAGTAAAAGTACCAAGAATGCAAGAACAGTTACCTAGAACTTTGAAAATTTCATTGTGCTTAGCACTTCCAGCTACAAGGACCATCATACAGGCTTTGAATTATGTAATGCTAGGTGATGCTTCATCTAACACCTGCAACCTTCATCAAGGGTAAGCTGCATGTGAATGCAGACAAAATTATGCTTCTGTCTTCTAGTTGTGATTTTGCCTGTGTGTGGTGATTCATCACAAATTTCCTTTCTTGATGTGTTGCTGCACATGTGACTGATGGAGGAAGTTTCCAAAGGTTGTGTCAGCTTCTGCAGCATAGTGTTCATGTGAGTAATCTGTAGCAGTTAGCTGGCAGTGTTGATGGGATTTTGCAAAGGACTCCTATTTATGTAGTTACTTGGATCTCAGGAATACCCTCTAGCTCATCAGCTTTTCAGAAGCTTATGTTTCCTCTTCTGTTTTATCTGCTGGTTTTGCCCCATGTAACACAAACTACACAGCTTACTGAGGACAACCTGATGAAAGCTGGCCTCTGGTATCCGAGCTATGGACATGGAAGGAAAATAGCACAGACACTTTGGAAATGTTCCTGAATTTGCCTTTGTCCCTAGGATCTAGAAAAACTTGTTGTATTGTGCTTTATATGCAGTATAATATCTGCTTGATTTGCAGATAGTTTTGCTTAGGCTAAGTAAATGTCTTTAAGCCTAGTTACTCTGGGTGCTCCTCAAGCCTGTAGGGAGTACAGCTCATTCTTCCCCACTTTTCCTTCTGGGTCTTGCTTCTACTCTTATTCTAGTCCTGAAGCTTTCTGCTGTCTGCTTGTTTCTCCTCTTGAACCAGCTGAATCTCAGGTGCTGAGCTTCTTTCCTTTCAGACTAAGTAATTAAACGTTTAGTTTGGGTGGACCCACTCATACTAAAAGATTAACAACTAGAGTTGTAAAAGCAAGTGCTTTAAAGAGATATGAAAGTTGGTCTTTATGACAGCAGGGGAACACCCAGTATTTTCTGGGAAAGCAGACCACTGGCACTTCATAGTGCAGAGTACTGTAGTAAGTTCCCTAAGTTAGTGCCTCTGTTTAGCCCATATCTAGGGCTAAACTGTAGCAGTTGCTCTTACCACCTGATAACCCTTCCACAGCAGGGAAAGGGAATCAGGAAAAGAAGACCACAGGCTGAAATGAAAACAAATTTAGTGAAATAGCCAAATTAATACCAATGTCAATGCAAAATATATACACTCAGCCCAGCATAAGTGCAGCAGTCACAGTATTCAAGAAGTCAATCCTCAAGAGAAGCAGACTGAGAAGAAACCCAAACAGAAAGCAATAGACTGTCCATTCCACAGCAAGCTTTTTCTTTATACTGAGTGTGATGCTCATGGTGTGGGATACACCTGTAGCCAGTTCACATCAGCTGTCCTGGCTGACTCAGAACTGCTAACAGCCTGCAGCCCCTGGCTAGCCTGGGATTGTGCTCCAGCAAAACTAGGACAGTTAGGGTTTGGCATTTTCTGCTAACTAATTGAGATAAAGTGATGTATTTGAGAAGCATGACATCTTTCTGTGTGCTTGAGAATCAGAACTGGGGTTCACAATATTGAAAATTCCAGTCAACAGAGAACTCATTTTTTTCTTCTATTAATTTTCAGTTTTATTGCTCTCTCAAAACATGTCTTATGTTAGACTGTCAGTCAGCAGTCTCATCCTCAGTTATTTCTTCATGAAGACCACATGTGAGCATAGCCCCTTGAAATGGCAGTGTCACTGAATACACACTCTTTTACACTGGTTTCACCTTTTGAGTGTGGCCCTGGGACACACTTCATCTAGCCTCTCTTCTGCTCCAGGTAAAAAAATCAGCTGCACTAAGGCATAATGTTGGATGTATGGGCTTGTTTTTCCCTCTGTCACTTCTTTAAGAAGAAATGATGCTCTTGAAATATACCCACCAATGTAACATTCATTGCCTTGATGGTATATGGTTAACCTTGAGACAGATGGTGTTGGCTCATTCTGTGGTTACTACTCTGCTAGACTGTTTTGAGGAGCATGCATCTTCAGTAGATACTTCTGCCTGCCTTCTCAGAGTTAGGTTAGCAATGCTACAGGCTGGGGGCAGAGTGGCTGGAGAGCAGCCAGGAGGAAAGGGGCCTGAGGGTACTGGTAGATAGTAGGCTGAAGATGAGCCAGCAGTGTGCCCAGGTGGCCAAGAGAGCCAATGGCATCCTGGCCTGCATCAGGAACAGTGTGGCCTGTAGGACAAGGGAGGTTCTTCTGCCCCTGTACTCAGCACTGGTCAGGCCACACCTTGAGTGCTGTGTCCAGTTCTGGGCTCCTTAATTGAAGAGAGATGTTGAGGTGCTGGAAGGTGTCCAGAGAAGGCCAACAAGGCTGGTGAAGGGCCTGGAACACAAACCCTATGAGGAGAGGCTGAGGGAGCTGGGGGTGTGCAGCCTGCAGAAGAGGAGGCTCAGGGGGGACCTCATTGCTGGCTTCAGCTACCTGCAGGGAGGTTGTAGCCAGGTGGGGGTTGGTCTCTTCTCCCAGGCAACCAGCAACAGAACAAGGGGACAGAGTCTCAAGTTGTGCCAGGGGAAGTCTAGGCTGGATGTTAGGATGAAGTTGTTGTCAGAGAGAGTGATTGGCATTGGAATGAGCTGCCCAGGGAGGTGGTGGAGTCACCATCCCTGGAGGTGTTGAAGCAAAGCCTGGCTGAGGCACTTAGTGCCATGGTCTGGTTGAGTGGATGGGGCTGGGTGCTAGGTTGGACTGGATGATCTTGGGGATCTCTTCCAATCTGCTTGATTCTATGATTCTCTGTCTGATCAGGGCCTGGTTCAGGCATTTCTCCCTGTAGGGCTATATAGCCTGAGAGTTGTATGTGCTAGAAAAACTGAAACAAGCCAGAATTCAGATTTGGGGAACAACTGATCCCTGTTTCAGTTTCTCTTGAGTGTTTTGGCTTTTTTTTTCCCCTCTTCATGCAGAGGTTTCTTGGTGTAGTCTAAAGAAAGAAGTAACTTCAAAGGTAACTGAGGTTTGGGTCTTAGCGACTGCTCATTTTGCTGAGGTTTTAAAAACTGTCTTTGCAAGATGTAGGCTTTGGGTAAATGACTTGCAAATATTTTCCATTCTATAAACCAGTTTTTCATAAGGTAAGTATCTAAAAGAGCTCACTTTGAAGTGCTTGTTTTTTATTCCTCTCTTCAGACTTTGCAGTGGTCCGTTCTGACTCCTCTTCTGTAGGTATATTCATAAAAGAGAAAAGGCAGACATAGAGTTTCATAGATTCATAGAATGGTTTAGATTGGAAGGGGGCTTAAAGGTCATCTACTTTACCACTTTTTAACATATTTATTGATGATCTTGGTTCAGGCATAGAGACTGTAATCAGTAAGTTTGCAGATGACACCAAGTTAGGTGGCAGCATTGATTTGAATGAGGGTAAGAGGCTCTTCAGAGGAACTTGGATAGGCTAGATCAGTGGGCCAGCATTACTGGAATGAGCTTCAACAAGGCTAAATGCCAGGTTCTACTTGGGTCACAACAACCTCAACCAGTGCTTCAGGCTTGGGGCAGTGTGGCTGGAGAGCTGCTTGGCAGAAAGGGAGGTAGGGGTTGTAATAGACAGACAGCTCAATATGAACCAGCAGTGTGCCCAGGCTGCCAAGAAGGCCAGTGGCATCCTGGCTTGTATTAAAAATGCTGTGGCCAGCAGGAGCAGGGAGGTGATTGTCCCCTTGTACTCTGCTTTGATGAGACCACACCTCAAGTGTTGGGTTCAGTTTTGAGCACTGCAATACAAGAGAGATGTGGAGGTGCTGGAGCGGGTCCAAAGGAGAGCAACGAAGCTGCTGAAGAGCCTAGAGAATTAATCTTATGAGTAGTGATTGAGAGAGCTGGGAATGGTTAGTTTGAAAAAGAGGAGGCTGAGGGGAGACCTCGTTGCTGTCTACAGCTACCTGAAGGGACATTGTGGAGAGGTTGGAGTTGGTCTCTTCTCACAGGTAATTGGAGACAGAACAAGGGGGAATGGCCTCAAGCTGTGACTGTGTAGGTTTGGATTGGACATTAGGGAAAACTTTCACAGAGAGAGTGGTCAGGCATTGGAGTGAGCTGCCCAGGGAGGTGGTTGAGTCACCCACCCTGGATGTGTTACAGCTTTTATATTGGCCTTTGTGCTCCAAGGCTTTTCTTCACGCTTGGATCTTGTAAAGTCCTGTGAATTGGAACTGTGCCTCTGCTCGTTTTGTAGTTCAGTGGAAAGAAGACTGGGAGAGAATATACTGTGGGTGCAGTAGCTGTGACAAGAGTGAAAGATTAAGTATGTTATATTAACTGTAGGAATATCTGTTCTGGTCCTGTGGATTTTTTCTGTTGTGACAGTTTTTAGTTTTGTTCCTTTGGGGGATGTGTGGATGGTTGTCTGGGTAAGTAGAGAAGAATGTCTGTCTTCAGTCCTCACTTGGAATGTTCTTCTAGTCAGGTGAGGGAAGCTGAAAACATACTTCAAGTTAGATCAGAGATATGTTTATGACTGATAAGGGTTGGGTTTGAGTCGAATCAAGTGTTCTTACTGTTGCTTTCTTCTTCTACAGGCAATAGTGATTCCTTCAACTTAGAAGATGCATTTGGTAATTATTGCTCTCTTGAAAATTTTGGGAGGTAGATGGGAAAATACTGTCTGCTGTTTTACTCTGTATGCTTCCAAGTATCACAGCATGACCAAGCATGACACCTTCCCCACATACTGTTTATTTAAATCACAGTAGAGTGGTCAGTCTATGGATATGTTCCTGTAGAACTGAAATTTGTCTTTGAGAACACTCAGAGATTCTTCTTAAGGGGAAAATGTCTTGCTGTATAGATAGATCTTGTGCTTTTCATTGTATAGACTTAGGTTTGCATTTATCCTTCATGCATCTTCTAAGCAGTGCATAAAATAGTATTTTTTCTTTTTTTCCTAACCATCCCTGGCAGATGTTACAAAGAAGCCGACACCATCATCACATTTGGGTGAGATCTGATTAGCTCATAATGCCTTTTACTGTAAAGTTAAATGTAGTTGTGCAGACTAACTTGCGAGCCTGATTTTTTCAAACCAATGGCACACAGAGCTGTGGTATTTCGATAAAAGAAGGCAATTCCCTAGCTGCAAAAGAATTTCTACTAGTTCTCACACAAATTTACTTTGTGATCCTATAAAGCTTAAGGACCCTGTGAGAATGCCTCTTGTTGGCTTTCAATCTAAGTGTTTTAAGCTTGCCCTATTTGAGCTTGTCCTTGGCGTGTTCCATCGTTACCAAAATCAGTATCTAGTTTGGCAGATAATACCTGGTAGCTCCTTGGTCCTGTTTCCATGGGTCACTGTTGAATGAGCATGCCATTGTATTCTTGGTGAAAACAGTGTGAGGTACATACTTTATGTAAAAATAGTCTAAAATGATTTCATTTTTTCATTACATTCTAAATTTCTGTTCTTTCTTTGTAGATGATTTAGACTTGCAAGATGCTCTTCAGCCTCGTAAGTATCATGTTTTCCTGGATACTGCTCGATGGTACTTTGTGCAATATCTACCCATCCCCTATTATCTAAAAGTAGTAAGAGTACTGAGCTGATTAAGGTAATAGACCAGATAAAAATAAGTGCAGCCTAGTTATGGTTACTTGCCTTCAGTTTGAAGGATCTGGATCATAAAACTTGCGTTTATTTCACTCATCTCTTATCCAAGCCTTTCTTGTTTCATTCCTGTGTCTTCACTAGATGGCACTAATTCCATAAACTATTACTTATGGAAGTATCTGAAGTAATCTCTTCCTTTCCAGGAAGTAATTTTAGTAGCACAAGGAAACATTAATCTCTTTGAAATAATATGAGGAAAGGTTCTCTTTCTAATACACTTTGGGTTTGCTGTGTGGGCAGCAGTAGAAAGTGCAGTGTTGATTTCAGTCAGCCAGTAAAATATGCATCCAGTTTGGCAGATAATGCACAGCTGCTTTTTGGGTACCATCCCTAGACCTGTTGCAGGGTGGAAACTTTCCCTGACACAGGGCATACAATTGTAGGACAGTAGCAGTGTTTGCTGCTCTGTCTGGTTTAACCCTTTGAAATTTTGTCTCTCCTGAAGCTATTTCCAGCTCCTGACATTTTTTAAACGGAGCTGTCTAACAGAAACAGTCGACTGAAAGAATCAGATGAGCTTGAGCACCTCTGTTCAGTCTGGAGAAGAGAAGAGTCTGGAGAGACTGCGTTTCAAAAGCTGAGAGGGACCTACAAGAAAGCTGGGGGAGGCTTGTAGAAGTAGAATGAGGGGCAATGGTTTTAAATTGGAGCATGGTAGAGGTACTGGCTGGACATAAGGAAGAAGGTCTTTACAGTGAGTGTTGAAATACTGGAAGAGGTTTCCCAGGGATGTGATTGAGGCCCTGTCCCTGGAGATGTTCAAGATCAGACTCAATGTGGCCCTGGGCACCCTTATCTCATTGGAAGTGTCTGGGCCAACTGCACAGGGGTCAGACAAGATGACCTTGAGGGTCCCCTCCAACCCAATGCAGTCTGTGAATCTCTTACTGAAGAGAGAAGATCCTGGCAGGCACTGAAGGTGCCTGACTCTTTACTTTGAATATGCAGAGAGCCTAGGGAGACCTGATATGACTTGTGCTAGAGCTGGGTAGAGGGAAGACCATGAAATACCAAGAAGTAGCATGCAGGAGAAAGGAGCTGCTAGATTGTTTCAGCTATTGGTGAAAACACAGTTTTAGAAAACAAGTATTGATGTCTTAACTTGATATTGGCACCAAACAGTACAGAAGCAAAATGACTTGAGACCTCTGATTCTCCTACTTTGTGGCAAGTTAAATGAACTGTCACTGTGAGAGTCATGTTTCTAGTTCTGTTGTGTGTATCTTGTCTCTATATTTTTTCCTTTATTTTTTCTTCTCTCTTTTTTTTTTCTTTTCTTATTTGTAAAGTGAGATACTAACCTTTCTTACTGTTTAAAATCCGATGATTTTAAAAGAGGAAACAGACAGGTAATCTGTACCTGGAAAAAAGCCTTAAAGAAGTTCAACGTTTGAAATCAGGTGTGCAAACTAAAATGTTAGGTGACAGTTAGAGAGTTCTTCTGTATGTGCTCAGTTCTAGCAAGAGTCTGACACACAGGCTGATGAGCAGAAACACTGTTAATTGCATTAGAGTACCATGATTAACCTTAAGTAAACAAACATCCAGCAGTAGCTATTGAAAATGCCATGGTGAACGTCTGGTATCATCTTATTTAGCTCAGATGGTCTTTCAAAAGTCCTCTATAGGTTCTGCTTTTGGTCTCTTCACATGAATAACTTTGCATATTTTGTTCTAACTCTGTTTATCAACAGATGACCCCAAGCCAAATCCACCTTCAAATCCAAGAGACTCTGGTAAGACTGATGTATTGGAATTCTTGAACAGTAGAAAAGGATTTGTTACTCTTTCCAAATCCCTTTCTGAGTTACTGTGTTGTAGGTTCACTTTGGATATTTAAACCTTTTTTTTTTTTTGCTATATCTCTCTTTTGTGTGTAAATAACACCAAGCAAGGTCAGTGATGGTGCCATTGTCCATGATTATGGTGGTAAAAATTCCTTCCCTGGAATATAAGCTCTGGTTCTTGTTTCTTCTCCTGATTGATTTGCAGCAGGTCTCTGCTATCCCTCTGATAGGATGCTTTTAGTTTTGCTGCTTCAAACAGATTTGCTTTCCATAAACTAAATATTCATTTGGCAGCAGAGGGAAAGAGGCCCAGTGAAGTAGTATCCAGTGAGAACAGAGAGGGACTGGTTTAATGTCCTGCAATAAATCAAAGAAAGGAAGGAATTATATTTGGGTCTTTCAACTTTCATGGAAATAACTTCAGTGGCATGTTGAACTGTGGCATGTTGAACTCTTTTTGTCCTCTAGCTACTGTATTGTACAGGTTTAAAAGGCTGATTATGCCTCAGAAATCCAACTTTGAAGACATATTCAGAGCTGTGGCCTTGAAAACACGTGATACTTTCCCGTCCATGTCCTTTCTCTGCTTTAGCAGGACAGTGATACTTGGGCTGTTCCAGTTAAATAGGAGCTTCTTACTTGCTTAGCCTGTGACTTGTGCAGTGCTTCCTGCTCTTGGACAGTGTCTTCTCTCAGTTGTTCAGGAAATTCAGAGGCAGAAGTGCTGCTATCAAAATGTGCAGTTCCAAGCTGAAGGGACTTGAGACTGGGAGACCTTTTGAAATGTGAGCGTGTTGTGACTGAGCCTAAAACTGCTACAAACCAGCTGAACAATATAGAGAAAACTTCCTTGTTCTTATATGCCTGGAAGCGTCTTTTTAGTGGAAAGCATGTAAGGTAATACTGTTTTTACTTCTTATAGGCAACTTTGATGATTCAGATCTGTTTGATGGCAATTTACCTAAAGGAGGTGGCGATGGTAGTGGCAGTAATGGTAAGACTGTAGCTTGTGTTTCGTGTAGATCTTACTGCTACCTAAGCTTTTGATGAAAGCTCCCATGCAAACTGGTTAACATTGTTTAATTTGTAGCACCTTTCTTTCTGCTATCTGAAGCTTAAAAGCATACCTTCCAGTTCAAAAGCAACCTGTTCTGCCTGCAGAAAAATGCCAGATAATTAAGGGGTAAAATCTTCAATGATTTTTTCAGGTGGGTTTAAAACTGAGCTGTCAGTGTGGTACTTATAACAAAAATCACCACGATTATGGTTCTTAAAGGCATCCAGATGTTCTTTTCAGATCTTCTGTGACATTTCTTTTTGTTCTTGTGGCCAGCAAGCTCATGGATGTGCAATAAGGCTTTATTCTTAAAAGTTTCATCTGTTCCACAGAATGAATTGTTTCTTAGATTTCAAAGTAATGTAAGGTATGTCTACTTTGAGTAGTATAAAACTGCTTTCATGTCGTACCAAACTCCTTGAGTAATTGTCCTAATTGTGAGTAATCTGCCTTGTCTAATTGTATTGGCACATCTTAGTACAGAGATGGTCACTGGGAGCAAGCTGAAGTAGTGGTCATCATTAGAATGAGATTAATCATCCTTCTGTGTGTTAAGTGCAACTTTGCAGTTTTTCTGTCAGAGTTAGCTTATGTGTCTTGATGTGGTGTTGAGATGCACCTCTGATTACTGACTTCTTCAGGAAGTTATCTGAGACAGAGCTTACTTGTGATACTTTTTTGGGGAAGCTTTCACCTTTCAAGATTCCTTTGGAGCACTTGAAAATGAAAATTGGACAGGGCTAGGAAGCACCTCTTGAGACTTCTGTGGTGTTTTCATCTGCACAGGTTTCTGCATCAGTTATCAAACTTACAGATGGGATGCATTCTTGCAAGGTTATTTGACAAAAAAAGGCATCCAACAGTGACATGACTGTCCTTCAGACATGTGAAATCTAAAACCTTTTGTTCATTTTTACAGAACGGAAGGGCGCAAGTCCAGAAAATGACAAAGACTCCGAGGGTAAATGCATACATTTATGTGCATGATGGTGTTTGTGTGTGTTAAGGTTGTTCTCTGGGGCTTTGTGTAATGTTAATGTTCTGCTGGAATGGTCACTGCAGTAATGGGTTTTAACTTGAAAAACTTTTGTGGGATCTAGAATGCTTCCTTTTGGGTTCTCCTTTCACAATTCTTTTTAATCTCCGTGTTGCAAATGACTTGAAACTGTTCCTGTCTCAGAGCTGCTGGTGCAGCGATTGCTTGCATATGCATAGATCTGGCAGTGAAAGGGTAGGGTTTTTAATTAACTTAACTTACATGTGCATGCATAAGTGGCTCAACAGTAGGCATTACTAAGAAATCAGTGGTTGCAAAATGAGAAAATTCAGTTTTCATTATTCACAAAGGAGTTGATTATGACAGCTTCATGTAATAATTTCAGTTTATTGGAAGTGTTCATGAGGATTTACTCAAACCTTTGTTTTTGGTTTTTTTTCCCCTCCAGGTTCTCAGGGAGCAATAGCTGGAATTGCAAGTGCTGTAATTGCTACTGTAATTGGAGCAGTATCTAGTTTCATTGCTTACCAGAAGAAGAAACTCTGTTTCAAACAAAGTGGTAAGAATTCTGAATTAGTTTTGTTTCCTCCTTGTCTGAAGAGATGCATTTTTGTATTTATATGGGGCTAGACATTGATGCATAAGGTGGATTTAATAGCAAAGTGAATTTGTGTTCGTGGGAAGTAGCATCTCTTAGTAATTATCTAAGAGAGAGTGTATGAAGAATACTTTGCTCCTTCTAGAAGCAGACAAGACTTCAGGCTTTGCCTTTCTTAAAATAAAAGCACTTCCTGCTAAAGAGTAAGGAGAAGTCACTGAAAAAAATTATGTCATTAAGACAAATTGAGTGGGGGTTGGGGATTAGAGTCTGTTTTAATGCTGCAAAATGCTGTAATTTCTAATTCTGTAAGTTTTGCATTTGTGTCTTCACAAGATGCTTGCCTGCATACAAGTTTTCTGAGAACTACTCGTGTTCATCCTCAGCTGTTTCTTCTGCAGTCAGCTGTTCCTTGCTGTCTGCTTCTTTTCCATCTAAATAATATGCAACTTAGATGAGAGAACTTTGGGAGTACTGTAGGTCATTGGTTGGTGAAGGGAGATTAAGCAGCCATCCAGCAAGACACTGAGAGCTCTGTAATTTGGGAAGTTTGGAAGATGAGTAACATCTACCATGCATACTAAAATTAGGATGCAGGCAACACAAGGAAAAGCCAACTACTGTCAGTAGCCCACTTTATTCAGTGCTGTTTCTTCTCACAAATTATTCCTAATAATCAACAACTTTGAAGATCAGAGAATTTGGATGCTGTATGTCTGTTTGTTTCCCAGCAGATGAAGAGAATGTGAATATGGAAAGCTATCGGGGAGCACAATCTGAGCCTCCTGGTAAGAAAAGAATATAGGTGGAAGATCAACTTCCTGGTGGAAGTTTATGGAAAGGAAAAAAGTGCTTTGTTTTATTTTTTAAAAACATATGGAGCTGCTGTGACAACCACTTTAGAACTGTGTCAGGCTTTCAGTCCTGATAGTTTGGCTACTCTTCGCTAGCCTTTTATTCTTTGAACATATCGATTTATCACCTTGAGAAGTCCTTGAATTACAGGAGCTTAGAGAAAGTAAGGAATCAAATTCTGCCTGCAAAAGTGTTATTAAAACCAATTGCAAAAACATACATGTGATCTATAACTGCAGTGAGCTGATGGATGTTTCATCAGTGTATGTTGTGTGTGTTTGGAATCTGATAACCTCCTTGATTGTAACCAATACAGCACTCTGCAAGAGTGTGTATTAACAAATGCTAATAGTGTTTGGGCAGAGGTGAAACCACACTGGAAGGAAGGACTCAGCTTATAAACATGCTGTAAATAAAAGGTTCTCTGCAAGGTTCTCTGCTTTTATGACAGAATCATCAAATAATAAATCTTTCTACAATGGTGACAACTACTTAAAGATCCCTCTTAAAGAAATAAAACCCCTAACAACCTCATCCTTCCAAGTATGGTTGTTTAGGCTTGACAGAACAGGTAATTAACTCCAAGAAAGCCATAGATAGAATATAGGTGAAAACTTGGCTTTCTAGCCTTTTTAACTGGGCATCAAAGTAGTCCAACCTTATGCTGAAGTTTATTAAGTGTCTTTGAAACACTGAATATTAAAATCTCAATGCATTAGCTCTGCATTTGGTGATAGAGTGTTGATACACCCATATGACTTCTAGTTAGAAGCAGTCTTGCACTAGGCCAGGTCAGATGGCACAGAAGAAGAGGTTTGTGCTTTCATGTCATCTTAGCTTTGACTTCCTGAAATTGTAGATAACCTAAGCTAGCACTTTCTTTCAGTAACCCAGTTTTTCTGTCAGTTATGCAGACTGTACTCCACTTTGGTTTTGCATTTGCAGAACTGCAAGTCTGAAACTATGTATTAGGCTATGCTGCAAGTGCATATAGCTACATGGGTCTGGTAGGATGTGGCTACATGGATCTGGTAGGATGTGGTTATATGAGTGAGAATCTGGGATGTTATATCCCTTAGTATGCTGGATGCTGGCTTTACAGAATCAAGCCTCTGCTTACCTGACTTTATTGTTATGTTTTCAAATGCTCACTGAGAAGTTTGTTGCCCATATATGCTACTACATAGTAATATGTAACTTAGAATGTGTACTGGCTTAGTGTGCTGATCTTGTACTGATTCTGAGTTACTATTCCTTTTTTGTAGTTCAGCGCACACTTCTGGAGAATTAAACTAAAGAAAAGGTGATGAAGAACAGAACATTGAAACTGGATAGAGAGCCTGCATTCTGCCTGGAAAAAAAACAAACTTAAAAAAAAAGGAAGAAACAGACAAACAAGAAAGCATAATATGAACAACAGAGTCCGAAGTTGCACGAGAAAACAGTTCCTGTTTGAAACACCTCTGGGAGTGTGACTTAGATCTGACTATTTCTGTATGGTTAGCCCTGTGAAGCGTTGTTGCACACCAATACATGGCCTTAATGACAGGAGGGTGAAGTATGTCATGCCTTTACATTCTTGCCTTTACCCCTGTGACAAACAGGTGTGTCTCAAGCGCATTCAGTATGTTTAACTTTTCCTTACCTCTCAAACAACAATAAGCAATTAATGTTTTGCTATAGCACTGCTTTCAGGCAGTGCAGACATTCTTCTAGTATCCTGTACGCAGTGAGTGTACCAACCAAACAACTCAGTGTGTGTTGTGGGCATCCAAAAGCAAATGGCTCACCCTGCGTGGGTGTGGGTGTTGCTAAAATAAACTGTAGCTGCTTGGGTCAGCCACCAGGGAAGAGATGCTTGTTCTTGAGTGTCCAAGGGACAAAAATCCAGCTTTGGGGTTTTTTTTTGGGATTATTTTTTTTCCATTACTTCTGTCTGGTACAGATTCAGAACACAGAAACTGGTGCACACAGACCCTCCATCCTTTCTGTCTCTGCTTAGCAAGTATAGAGCTGGTCACATGTGGAAAAAAACTGATTTTCAAATCGGAATTCTAATGTGATTGTATACATCTGGTGAGGTTGATGTTTGGTGGCTGTCTAAACAGTTGTGGATGAAGTATGGGGGAGTGGGGACTAAGGCTTCCCTAATCAAAAGCTTAACAGGAAATAACATTGAGTACAGAAGGCTTATCATAGGCACTTAAAAGACACAAACAGTATTGCAGTTCAGAAGTGCACTGTAGTAGCAAGACTGACCAGAGCAGCCTAGCCTCACTCCACAAGCATCTGTACATGTGAAGATTGCTTTTGGACTTGTCATCAGGAAGAGGACCTGTGCTGGCATCCTCAACTGCAACTGCTCATGAGCTTTCCCATGGCTCGTGAAAGCCACACAGAGGGCTCAAGGATCTGTTGAAGCATGGAAAACTGCAACTCATAACAGTTAAAGGACTAAGTCTGCAGTAAAAATCAGTTCTGTCTGGAAAGGTCTGACCAGGTCTCTTGGCTTTCATTCTAATTGGTTTCAAGTGTAATGCAGTTTTACATTAAGTGTCTTACTAATGTGCTTCAGCCACCTGCAAAGTTCTACAGAAGTGACATTTTGTGGAACATCTCAGAAGTCATTATGAATTTGGATATTAAACATGTAAATATATCTCTGCATTCAACCATGAATGTATGCCAAGGATAATTCATTTAAGAATTTCTTGTACATGTTTCTTAGCTTGCAACAAAGCTTTACACAGACTTCAGTATTTTGTGACGGAATTAATTTGTAAACCTCTTTTTGCCCCACTTCTGCTTTTAGTATAAAAAGTGTTAAAACCTTTAAGGTGGAAAAGTGATTTTTTATATGAACATGTGACCTATGTAAATACAAAGAAATGAAGTGTACTGCTTACCTGCATGAATAAACTGGTATATCAATGCCAAATGTCAAGAAAACAGAATTAAGCCAGTATTTGTTAGGAAAAGAATGGCAGGGGAAGCTCAAACTAGCTTTTGGCTAACCAGACTCTTGAATCCTTATGCTTTTGCAAGCCTAAAAATTACTTATTAAAACCTCCTACCAACATTGTGATTTTTCTAAAAATAAATTCAAAATGGAAAAAAAAAGTTGATGCTTTTTTTTTTTTTTCTTGGTAGCTCCAGAAATACAAAAAAAAAAAAAAAAAAGAAAAAGGCATTTTATTTATTATTGCTTCATCATCAACTCAGATTTATTTCTTACACAGTTTTTAGTCATTTTAAAAGGACACTGGCCAGTAGCAATGAAGCTATGAGCTGCTTTCATGGGTTGCTTACCAATGCGAAAAGCAGAGTATAGTGTGAAGGACTGGCAAGGGTTTTGAAGAACACTTAGATCTGGTAACAAAGAATTGTACTGCAAATATGCACATCAGTAGAAGGGCAAACTTCAGAGATTTTGCACTGTTCCTCATCCAGTTATCATCACGGCCTATAGAAACAGACACTTTTGCAGGGCTGTGTGTCTTACCTTCTAATAGGGGAGGGCCACAACTAAAAGAGATGCCAATTGTAGGAGGTGCCAAGTGACTAAACAGTTAACAAGTGTACTGATTTTTGTCAGTCTGAGTAGGCAGGGGTGACACGTTAAATTTGGGCACAGATATACTCCACAAAGCAGGCAGATTTAAAGGTGATGGTCAAAGAGGGAACAGTGATTTCAGCGGCACATCTTCTCTGGCTTTCCCTGTTTATGGCTTGGCAGGCTGGAGTTGGAAGATGCAGAGAGACTGGCTGCTGCCGTTTAGGAAGAATAGAAGGCTAGAAAATCCATGCTGTGTACTGTTCTCATGTAGTGAACAAGAAGCTGTCAATCTCTGAGTTTCTGTTACTTATCTGTGCATAAAATGTAGCAGCTCATTTATTTTTGAGTACTAATTGCTACAGCCTTATTTGCCTTGTCACCCTCTGAGACTTCCTAGCTCAACTTGCTCATGCATTCCATAGCTGTGTATCCACAATCATTCATTCTCACATGCATTCAGTCAAGAAACATTATTAGTTAGCAATTGTTCTTTATCCTACTGAAGTGCTTTTATGATTATCTCCTACAGATGAGCTCATTGTGGCCTTACAGGCTGCCAGTGACTTTCAGATCCCAGTTTAAGAGTTTAATGTTCTAGTTTCCATACACCAGACTGCACGGTGGAATGAACAGTTACTCTACTGCAAATTCACTTCTGGTGAAGTACTTGCACCATTAAGCTGAGTTTAAATGGATAGCAACAGAGAGCTCATCCTGGCCCTGTTGCACACCCTCATCAGTTCTTTTCCTCCAGTCTACCTGAGGAGGAACTACCTTCAGTAACAGGAGCAAAAAAGCAAAGCAGGATCTTCTAGTCAGTTTAGCTTCTCCCAAGAAGCTGAGATGAGAGTTTAGTTCATACTATCAAAGAAAGGGCTGCTTGAAAAGTGTTCTGACAGTTCTCCAATGTGATGTCCATTCCAAATACTTAACCCAGACTGACTCAAACTAGTTCACCAGGCTATGGAAATGAAAGCAGGCAATTCTTAAGCATAAGAGTTGGCAGGTTTTTCCTGAGGCTCCTCCTCGTGCTCATTTCAATATCTCTGCCAAACTTTGTATGCTAATGAGAACGTAGTAGAATCAGCTTGGGCTGAGTTACACTCCCAGTTGTACTTCTGGTGGGTTTTGTTTGGTTGTTTTTTTTTTTTTCCTAGTTATTTTAGGCCACTAATTCATGGTGTATTTTTCACTTGATAAGTTTATGAAATAAACCTCTCCTTTTCAGAAACTGGAAGGATTCTTTTCACTCTTTTATGTTACACAGAACAAAAGAGGCATATTAAAAGAAAGCGAAGAGCTAATTAGGAATAGGAAAAGGACTCAAGTGGAGGAAAAGTATAGGTTCTCTTCCAAGACCTGCATTTGGAGTACTTCAAGAACTGTAAATCACTAAAATGTGTGTTCCTCCAGCTGCTTATGAAAGACCACTGAAGTTTTAGCTAGTGTGTCACACCTGGACTCTTCCATTGCCAATGAATTTTATCAGCCATCCACTGGAGTACTTGGCTTATATTTAAATGAATATATTACCAGATGCTTCAGTGTTTTAATTAAAATACTTCCACTTGCACGAAAAAGAGATGAATGCTATAGGGTATTAGTAGCTTTCCACAGCAGTTCTAGTGTGTCATTTGGTTCTTTCATCTCTGATAGACTCATACAGCAGGTCATCCCTGCCAAAAGACAGCGATGTCTTACTCTGCCCGCAGGAAGGATGAGGCTGAAACTGTGGTGAGTTGTGACTGTCATTTTCTCTTAGGTTGTCTCACCTAAAAGAGGCCTGATGAGCTAAAAGTATATGGTGTAGAGAACAGACAGGCACGCTGCCTCTGTTTCTCCACCCACTTTCTCTTTGTCAAAGAGATGTTGCAGGGTTTGGGTTTATTTCTTGAAAGAACAGTTAAAAAATGAGGTGATAATCTACCTTCTCAGACGAATATTAGGTAGAGCTTTGTTTTCTCTTTCAGTAGAACAAGGTGGTTCAATGATTTCTCAGAGGGGTGACACTGCAATTCATGGCCTATCAAGGTGTAAGGCCTTGCATTTGGGTTTGGGTTTCGTTTTAATACAATATTGTCTGCCTGCTACCTTAGGCAAGCAGCTGCATGTCTTTCACAGACAGAGCTGAGAAGCTCCTGTAGTGCCCCGAGCCAGAAGTGGGGTAAATATTCAAGCTAGCCCATCTGCAATGCTACCTGCACCCCTTCTGCTGCCTTCCTGTTGGTTGTATTTAACTGAACAGAGCAGCAGGCAGCTACAGAAGGGCTGGGCAAGGGGATGCATCACCTTCAAACTTAGTCTGAGACCATTCGGTATCTCGGTGAACTAATAACAGATAAGCATTTGAGAAGACTTCACTTAACCTTCGAAGTAAAGCAGCTGAATGTCTTTTAGCTGCTTGGGCTTGCCTGGGAGTAGTACACAGCTCTGCTAGCTTTGCTGCTTCCTTCAGGCGAATTCCTCACTGATAGGGAGATTAGCACTTGTGCCTGCTTCAGTTATCCTGGGAAAGATAACTCAACTTGTGGGATTGCTCATGTAGAGGTATAATTCTTGTTTTTACTGGCTGATGAAGTCAACTCTTAAACTTGCATGTCCTTAACTCTTCTGAGACTGAACAACTGGCCTTGACAGGGAGAGTGATGCCATAAATTGAGCTTTAGAGCTTCTCCTCGTAGCTTGAAAACAGTTAAGCCATGTGATACCATAAGCTGTGCCACTACAAACCATTCTGCTGGTTCAAATCTGAGGGTGGGTGGGGGGAACTGACCAACTTGAACATCAGGCTTCTTGAAGATCCAACATTCCCAGGTTTTATCAGCCCAGTTATGTCGTTGCATCTGCTGTTCATACTTAGAGTAAAAGCAACAACAAAGAAACGCAGCTTGGACTAGCCTGTGCCTCAGGCTCCTGACATCCAGCCTGAATCACCCAGCACCACCATGAGTAGGCCACATGCATGCTGTCCCAGTCAAAACAACGCTGACACAAACACCTGCAGCTCACCCCTCAGCGAATGGGAGGCACACACCAGGCTCTTTGTTGGCACCGGGTGCTAGGCAATGGTGGTAGCCAGGTCAAGAGACAGGTGCACTGTCACACGGATTTGCTGGAGAAAGGCTATGACAAAACTGCACTTAAATCCCATCAGTAACTTGAGAGGCCATTCCTGGACGGCTGGGTGCTCCACTTCTGCTCATTTTCCAAGGCTTGCTGCTCTCAGGCTCAGCACTGTGTGAAATCTCTCTCTGTACAGGTACACAGGGCCACTCATATCCAAAACTATGTCTAGATCAGTGGGGAAAAAGCGACAGACATTTTGCCTGTAAAGATAAAAACATATGCCAGGGTGTCAAGGCTGATTCATAGAATCATAGAATCAAGCAGGTTGGAAGAGACCTCCAAGCTCAGCCAGTCCAACCTAGCACCCAGCCCTAGCCACTCAACCAGACCATGGCACTAAGTGCCTCAGCCAGGCTTTGCTTCAACACCTCCAGGGACAGTGACTCCACCACCTCCCTGGGCAGCCCATTCCAATGCCAATCACTCTCTCTGGGAAGAATTTCCTCCTAACATCCAGCCTGTCCTTCCCCCAGCACAACTTGAGACTGTGTCCCTTGTTCAGTTCAGTAACCTGACATCACATCTTATGTTTATAGAATTAGGGAGCTTGCTCATTGCTTTGCAGACAGTTCCCAAGTTCCATTTCCCTAGCACAGTGGCTTTGGCTAACTCTCGACAGGATTGTCTTTATCAGCAGTCACTGCCTAGCCAAAAACTGAGCAGGGGAGCAGTGCTGAGAGGGCAGAGCATGTCTGAGAGAACTTTTTTCAGGCACACATCAGAGAAGGTTGGTCTCCTCCCAGAAGCTGAGCTCTTACAGCACCACACCCTGCTTTGAAGGTGAAGATGCCAAACAGGTTGGCTTTCCCTCTGGGAAGGAGGTGGGTTCAGAGCACACTTGCTCCTTCCTCATTGGGTGCTGCCACTGTTTCCCCAGCTCCCCATGCGGCCTGCCAGGGAGATAAATAGATTTCTTACAGGGTGGGTGGCCCCTGTGGCGCTGCTTACAGCTTAGATGTAGAGGGATTGCTTGCTGTTGTTGTTTATCTTGTACTATAAAAGGTTTTCAGTGACTTCTCTCTCTTCTGTGGTGCACGAGTGTGACTGGTAGAGAACTTTTCAGGCAGAGCTGCTGATTCAAAGTGCCTCCCTCAAACCTTGGCACAGCAGTTGCAACATCCACCATCATCGCTTGCAACATCAAGGCACTGCGTAGAAGACCATGGGAAAAGCCAGAAGTATCCTTCTTTTGTGCCTCAGCTTTCTCCTAGTCCATGTAAGAGGTAAGTGACCTTTGCCTTGCCTTATTTCTAGGGTATGAGTATTAAAAAGAGGGGGGAAAAAATCCCAAGCTCTAAATGCCAACCCCTAAAAAGTCTGCTTGTTTAGTTAGAAATGCTTACTGGCACTATTTCTGTTAGCTACTACTTCATGAGCAGCATTCAAGAGTATTCAGCTGAGTACTTCTGCAGTTTCTAAAGGGATATATATCTTTTGGGGCAGTGCTTATAATAGTGATGCTAGCTGGAACTTCTTGTTGTTGTTTCTTCTGTTCTCTTTGGCATTGCTGCCCTAAAATTATACAAACTTGAACTTGAGTATAACTTTTTTTTTTCAATGGAAGCTGTGAAATGAGAGCTCGTTCTTTCCAAAGAAATCCTTAGTCAAATACTGACTTCATGTTTTCAGAGCTCTTCTTGGTTATTGGCCTGTAATGAAACACATTACATTGTAGGAACAAATTCTGACTGGGTTTAAAGATGTTCATGCTTTCATGTTGCTTCTCATGCTTTAATAAGTTAATAAATGATTAACCTTAGCTAACATATTCCTGAATCCATAAAAGCCACACACCAGCATACTTACCTTTTCATCATGAAGGACTAATGAATAATTAAATGCATTTTTGACTGTGTTTTTCAACGGATCAGTAGCAGCTGGGAAAACATTTTCCTTTCACATCAAGTAATTTACCAAACCCAGCAGGATCATCCTCATGTGTGTTTGATGTGTAGTATGCTTGTAACTTGGCAGGACAAGGGGCAATGGATAGGAGTTGAGGCATAGGAAGTTTCATGTAAACATGAGGATGATTTTTGTCTCTGTGAGGGTGACAGAACACTGGAACAGGCTGCCCAGGGGGGTTGTGGAGTCTCCCTCTCCGGAGAGACTCAAAACCTGCCTGGACACGTTCCTGTGTGATCTGGTATCCTGCTCTGCAGGGGGGTTGGGCTGGATGATCTTTTGAGGTTGCTTCCAGCCCCTGACAGTCTGTGATTCTAACCTGTCCTTCTTTGTGTAGAATCACAGAATCAACCAGGTTGGAAGAGACCTCCAAGCTCAGCCAGTCCAACCTAGCACCCAGCCCTATCCAAGCAACCAGACCATGGCACTAAGTGCCTCAGCCAGGCTTTGCTTCAGCACCTCCAGGGATGGTGACTCCACCACCTCCCTGGGCAGCTGTCACGGAAGATAGTTTGGGGGATTAGGGGAAAATATGCGAAGGCTCACTTGTAAATTTCAAGTGATTTACTGCTCAAACACGGAGATGCCCTCCTGAACTAAACTCCCCAGGTGAGTTCTTTTGACCTGAGGTTGTAGAATAACATTTCAGAAAAGAGCAAGTGAAAGAGAGTCTGTGATTTCTTTAGAGTTCCTTTGAGTCTTTAAAGTTATTCAGTCTTTAGGCAGAAGAGTCTTGTCTTTGATTTGCTCACTGTTTAGCAGTCACTTCAGCAAAGTTCCAAGGTTTGGGCGGTGTCCCTTTGTTTGTCAGCATCGGGCCTAAGCGGGCTTCAGGCCTCTGCGGCCCCTTGGTCGGGCAGGGCCGGTCAGGAAGGAAGCAGGCAGCGAGCCCGCATAGAGCCGAGAGCAGAGAGTGAGAGCGAGAGCTCCCGACCCAGGCAGGCACACCATTTTATCATGTCTTCAAAGAGGTGTATCCCACCAGCCCAGGCTGTTTTACCTTATTCTTACAGATTGGCACAAAGTTATCATCAATCCATACAACTGGAGAATTCTTACCAAAACAATTCCTAAGACCACCCCAAGTTCGGCCCACACCAGGTGCAGAGCATGCCTGGGAAGCAAGGCTAACAGTTAGGAAAGCAGTGGCCAATGTTTACCTTTTATCTCAACTAGGGAGAGACTTTCTCATGGGGCTGAAGGGTTGTTTTGGTTTTGCGATGCTCCTGGCACTAATGTGAGACACTGTAACTTTCACAACAGGGAGGCCTGCTGAGGGCTTCTGCTACTCTCCATAACAGCAGCCCATTCCAGTGCCAATCACTCTCTCTGACAACAACATCCTAACAACATCCAGCCTAGACCTCCCCTGGCACAGCTTGAGACTGTGTCCCCTTCTTCTGTTGCTGGGTGCCTGGCAGCAGAGCCCAACCCCACCTGGCTACAGCCTCCCTGCAGGCAGCTGCAGGCAGCAATGAGCTCTGCCCTGAGCCTCCTCTGCTGCAGGCTGCACACCCCCAGCTCCCTCAGCCTCTCCTTGTAGGGTTTGTGTCCCAGGCCCCTCACAGCTTTGTCAAGGTCTCCAGCAAGTAACACAGCCTAGAAGCTGGAGAGCAGCAGGACCGTGCTGGCCTGCCTCCTAACAAGGATGATTCATGCAGTCTGTCATTGCTAGCATGCAGATTTTCTTGTTCCAGAGGAATCCCTTCTGTTGAATATTGCTATTTAAACCATCTGAACGTGGGCAAGGCAATTCCCACACACTCTGTCGATTTAATTACAAGGACAGCCAGCCTAACCATTCTTGCTTTGTACATGTGTTAATTTAGAGCCACTTCAGGCCCTGCTTGGGGCAGAAGTGCTGAAAGCCACTCTAGGCTTTGGACACAGTCTTATGACTGTGGAAACTATCCCACTTTGGAAAGCAAAACTGATTATTCTAAATCTATGGGAAGAGCCACTATATTTTATCTTCTAAATATTTATCATGTTTCAAGGGGCATTAACAGGAACTTCTTCTCAGTCACAATCGAGATATGATGTGAGAAAGGTTTGGTCATGCTGGTGAACAGGGTCTAAGTTCTTATGATAAGAATGCCTCTATGCCCTTTCTATGCAGCCTTAATTCTTAATCTAAGATGTAAGCAGCTGTGTTAGCCTCTAGAAATCACTGTGCCACCACAGCCAGGCCAGATGACATTACTGCCCTTACCATCAAGCATTTCCCTGTTTGCCTGACTGACTTCAGCCAGCTGGTTAGACTACCCTGATGGACACACTGCAGCAAAAGTGTGGCATAATGAAGGACCACACTGCACAAGGAGTGAGACCTGGCACGGGATAGAAACTTACATGCTCACTGCAGTCTTCCGTGCTTGTATTTGCACTCTGCCTTTTGCTGTTTGGGCAGGTTGCATGAGACCTCCTCTACAAATTAAGCTGCAACAGCAAATTCTCTGAGGGGCTTTTAGCCCTGCCCAAATGAAAGACATTTCACACAAACTTCTTCCACTTCAGTTCATGCTCACATCCCACGTCAGTTACCATGGCTTAGCTGACTTGTGGTAATTCAATCTTGGCAGTGTCTACAATGTCCACTTATTGCTTAAGGAGACACAACTTAGGTCCTAGTCCCCCAATAGCTGAGGTAATGCACCTGTTTGAAACATACTACAGGTCCCATTTTGGATGTACACATGTGCAACCTGAGGATTCTCTCCTACATGGACCTGGCAATCAGGCGAGGCTCTC
This sequence comes from Pogoniulus pusillus, assembly GCF_015220805.1. Classification (NCBI taxonomy): domain Eukaryota; kingdom Metazoa; phylum Chordata; class Aves; order Piciformes; family Lybiidae; genus Pogoniulus; species Pogoniulus pusillus. The sequence goes on from NC_087268.1 coordinate 1,583,625, forward strand.
ACTCAGACCTGACTGCTCAGAAATGCCCCTCAGGTTCCCACTGTAGATATAAGCTACACATCCATGGTCTTTAAAGTCAAATGATAGATCACAGATTTAGTGAGTAACAAAGTCATTGCAAAGGCTGCTGATGTTTAAGATGCAGTAAGTGTACACCATTAGGTGTTGCATGCTATGCAGGTAAAGGGACCAGCTAGTAAGCCATGTACTGCTGGATAAGGATTACAGAGGTATTCACTCTAATTACAATCTCAGTTAATTAGCTAGGCACTTTATGAGGAGAAAATTACACATCTGTTTCAATCTGAGACATGATGTGACTTAGTTTTGTCAATAATGTAGTTTTCACTGGAGTTAAGAATGAGGCAGATGAAAAGCACAGCCCTGGTTTTCTTACACTGTTTCATCAAACACCAGTCCTCCTCATTGCACCATGTGAGGTCCCTGTCTCTTGTTGCTGGGCAGCAAAAACTATTTCACACCCCATACCAGAGCTGCTATCACCTGTAGTCATCTCAGTGGTATCATCCAAGGGTATGATCGCCCTTTGATAAGTGGTCATATCTGAGCTGGTTGAAATGCTAAAGCAACAGCAGGGCTGGAGAAGAGCTAACAATCCATTGCTCAGCTTCTTGGGTTCATTACTCAAACACTGCTGCCACATTTGAAGTCTGGTAGCAGTACCCAGACTACTTGTTTTCAGGATGTATTTCTCCATTATTTGCATCAGCAACTGTCAATCCTTTCCCACCCCACTCAGGGTAGTGTGTATATATATATATATTTAAAGCCATAACCCTTTCAAGATCAATAAAAATATCTGTTTCTGCATATTTTTGCCTCATAGTTAGGAGGAGAGAAATTCAGGTTGCTTTTACGAGAGTCTTCCTTTGTTTTCACAGGGTGGCTGACAGCTATGAATATTATGGGAAAATACTATCTATCTAAAATCTGATCTGTAGTACAACAGCTCATGAAGGCAAATAGGCCATCCCAGCTGAAAGAAAATGTGAATGGGCCAAGAAAGTATAACAGTCCCCCTTCCACAGTATAATCTTGCCTCTCTTCAATCCATTTTTTAATTCCCAAGGAGCTGATTTTAAAGCCAAATCACAGCACCATATTTTTCCAAGGTAACAATGCACTAGATTAAATGAAAACAATGGTCAGAGGAGGCATTAAAATTAGCAGAACAATTAAAGCAAAGCCCTTCCTTAAGTCCCAGGTCTTACAACATGGGTGGTGGAGGAACCAGGGACACACACTCCACACTGGAAATGATCCTGAGTTAACAGTAACAAAGCTTTATCACATCAAACAACCTGTAGTGTGGTGAAAATGCAATCCTACCCTTCAAGGAGCAAAAACTGAGGTACAAGCCAAACATTTCTATCCACAAAGATTATACAGACCATTTTGTTTCCTGACTATTATGGTAACAAGCCTGGCTCTCTGTTAAAAAATCCAGCCCTGATTTGCAGAGCATTCTGCTTGCCAAAACTCTATTTCTGTTCCCTCTGAAGGCTAAGCCAGCAGATCATCTTCTAAATCTCCTGCTTTTGAAGTTCAGATACCAACTGATGCTTCATCACCTTTTCCCCAGGGTCAGAGAGGCTTCTCTGTGCTCTTCAGTGGCATGTGCAGAGGCCTCTTCAGCTCTGTGGCTCCTGAAAATCTGTATCAAGGATTGCTGAACAGGCCTGATTGCTGACATCCAGCAACTCTTTCCAATGTTATTCTGGAAAACATGTTTTTAATGGCATGAGATATAGAAAATGCATGCCTTCTTTATATTTGCTCTCCATGCCATATAGAAAAGGCATGCCTTCTTTACATTTGCTCTCCATGCCACACAGAAAATGCATGCCTTCTTTACATTTGCTCTCCATGCCACACAGAAAATGCATGCCTTCTTTACATTTGCTCTCCATGCCACACAGAAAATGCATGCCTTCTTTATTTGCTCTCTTGCATGTTAAGCATCCAAGCAGAAAAAGTGTATGAAATGCCCTGATCAACCACTTTGACGTGGCAGTATTACTAATCCTCTTGGAAGCAATTCTGCTTATGGGCTACTGTGACTCCAGGGCATACATGATTCATTATACAACAGAATTTCTGACACAAATACAACTTGATGTTAAGTTATTGAAGACCTAAAGGTAGAGCAACAATCAAAGATACTCTGTGAGCAACAGAAAGAAGTGTGACAGCTCTCTGGCCTCCCACATGGTCTTATCTCCCTTCATTGCCTACAAATTCCCATCTGAGGAAAAGGTGGATTAGCCAGATGGTACTTAAGCAGAGAGTGGTCACTCAGAGAGCTCAACATAGCTGGTGCTTGTGCCATACTACAGGCTTAGGAACACTCACACAGGTCTCTTGTTTAAGCCTATCTTACGTAATGTGACGTATCCTGATGCTCTCAGACCGACTGACTAAAAAGGGCTGGCAGCTTGACCAAGCACACAGCGACAGAGGGAAGGTTTGGTTGAACAGCCCATGCTGTGGCTTAAGCTCCACTTCCTTGTGACACAAAGCTGGATTTCAGTAAGGTGAGCAGCCACAGGGTGCTGCTTCATCAGAGGTCCCACCTCTTTGTCAGGCTGTAATTGTACAGTGCACATCAGCAGCTTCTGCACTTGCTCTGAAGCAAACTGTTGAAGATGATAGATGTTTTATTAGAAGCATCAGGGTGCATCACATCATAAACAGCAGCTACCTTTGAACAGCTGTTGTTCTTCCACAGCAAAGCCAATGCCACAGAACCAGGAGATTTTCTTTCATGTTTGATGAGACCATGCTGCACAGGCCTAAAGTAGTACTTTAACAGAACACCTTATTTACTGGCAATTATTTAAATGTGCTCTTTTATGAATAAGTAAGAGAGACCTTTTCATTTCCCTTGAATGCAAACTGTAAACAGAAGAAGCCTAGAGAAAAGCATGAAGCCAATAATCAGGTCCATATGCTGTTGCCTGCAGACTAGGACCTAGATCTTAATTACAGATTTCAAAGCATACTCCTTTTCCACCCCAACACCAAGAGGTTGCAATGGCAATTGTTGTTTATGGAATGAATGGGCTACGATCGAGGGGGGAAAAAAACCCAGGTACAGTAATCTCATCAGGAAATATGGATGGTGAGGATATTACAGCAAAGAAAGTATACCCACTCATTGACATTTTGTCCCAAGTGTCCAGTCTGGGCTGTAAACCTTTATGCTCTCCCATTTTTTCCTACGTGAGTAATTTCCTTTAAGCAAACTTAATTGTTCCCTGAATAAAGTTGGGCTGGTAAATGCAGACGTTCTGAATCTCATACCTAGCAGATCATATCCTGTTTTCTCGTTATAAGGGGACTGTATAATAATCATCAATTATGTATGCAAAGAATCACTTACTGTTTCAGCCACAGAAGTCATAAAATGTGTCCCAGGAGTGGTTTGTTCCCTTTCAGAACAGTTGTATTCTCACTGGCCAATCACCCACTCCTTTCTCAGTCTCTGCCAGCTTCGTGTTTTAAACTCATTGAGTGCCATTGCAAAGCTCATACAGGATGGCCAAAGGATCAGGCCCAGCCAGCAGGGGTTTAGGAAGGGCAGGTCCTGCCTGACCAACCTGAGCTCCTTTTATGCTCAGGTTCCTGCCTGGTGAGTGTGGGGCAGGCTGTGGATGGAGTCTGCCTGGACTGCAGCAAAGCCTCTGACACCATCTGCCACAAGCAGCTCCTGGCACAGCTGGCAGCTCCTGCCTTGGACAGATTCACTCTGTGCTAGGTCAAGAACTGGCTGGAGGGCTGGGCCCAGAGAGTGGTGGTGATTGGTGCCACGTAGAGGACAGGGAGGCGATTCAAGACAGCCAGCATGGCTTTACTAGGGGCAAATCCTGCCTGACCAAGTCAGTGACTTTGCATGATCGAGTGACTATTTCAGTGGATAAGGGACAACTTAGACATGTGATCTATCTGGATTTCTGCAAGGCCTTTGACACAGCTCCCCACAACATCCTCCTTGCCAAGTTGGAGAGATATAGATTTGATGGATGGACTGCTCAGTGGATAAGGAATGGGCTGGATGGTCACATCCAGATGGTAGTGCTCAATGGTTTCAAGTCCAGATGGAGAGCAGTGACAAGTGGTGTTCCTCAGAGGTCAGTACTGGGACCAGTGCTGTTCAATGTTTTTATCAGTGATACAGACAGTGGGATGGAGTGCACCATCAGCAAGTTTGCAGATGACACCAAGCTGAGTGGAGCTGTTGATATGCCAGAGAGATGGGATGTCACCCAGAGGGACCTGGACAAGCTGGAGAGGTGGGCCCAAGCGAACCTCATGAGGTTCAACAAGAGCAAGTGCAGGTTCCTACACCTGGGCCAGAACAATCCTCACATGACATCAATACAGACTGGGGTGACGATCACCTCATCAATGAAGATGAGGTGGCTGAAAGCTGCCCTGTGGACAAGACTTGGGGTTGCTGATGGACAAGAAGCTGGACGTGAGTGTGCGCTTGAAGCCCAGAAGGCAAATCACACCCTGGGCTGCATCAAAAGATGCACTGCCAGCAGATCTAGAGAGGTGATTCTGCCACTTCACTCTGCTCTGGTGAGACTTCACCTGGAGTAGTGTGTCCAGATCTGGAGCCCTCAATACAGGAAGGACATGGACCTGACGGAGTAGGTCCAGAGGAGGGGCATGAAAATTACGAGGAGTTGAAGGACCTCGGCTATAAAGACAAGCTGAGGGAGCTGGGGTTGTTCAGCCTGGAGAAGGCTCCAAGGAAAACTAATGCTGACCTTTCAGTACCTGAAGGGAGCCTACAAGAATGATGGAGAGAGACTTTACAAAGATCTATATTGATAGGACCAGAGGCAATGGCTTCAAACTAGAGAAGAGCAGAATTAGATTGGATGTTAGGAACAGGTTCCTTACTATGAGGGTGGTGGAACATGGAACAGGTTGCCTGGGGAGGTGGCTGGGGCCCCATCACTGAAGATATTCAAAGCAAGGCTCAACAGGGCTCTGGACAACCTGATCTAGTGGAGGATGACTGCAGGGAGTTTGGACTAGGTGACCTTCAGAGGTCCCTTCAAGCCTGGACCATTCTATGATTCTATTCCAATATTTTTATTTCTATGTAAAGCCAGAAGTGGTCCCAGAAGAAAGACTAGAAATGGTGCCAAGAAATTTTGCCAAGTGAAAGGCAATAATGACTGTAATAACTCTGAGATAATACCTCCTGCATAGCGAAATGTCTTCATAGCTTCATCCAGGTTAAAAGCAAAAAAAACCCCAAACAAACCAAAACAAACGGCACAAAACAACCCCAAAAAACCCACACAAAAACCTTCACTCAAATAAAATCTCTCAAAGGAATAAAGCCATTTTCTAACCACTAAAATATCTTTCATTCTCATTTTCATCAGTGTATTTCCAGCTGGAAGGTGGTACAATAAAAGAGACAATTTTTAGATGTGGAAAATGGATTTTTTCCAGTCTGTTCTGTGAAGCTTGACTAATTTATTTCCTTTGTCATTCATCTTTAGAGCTCTCTGAAATGACTGCAGCTCCTATTGAGCCAAACCTTCTCCAAGCCTCTAATGTGTTTTTGCTCTTAGACCCACCATTTTGGAGATGAAGTCTGGGCTGTTCAGCTATTTAACCACCTGCTGTGCTCCCAAATTAGAATCTTAAAATGATGAGGTGCAGCCACAGAAATGGTAATAAGCATTTGAAATTCTGCTCCACAAAATGTTACTCCTTGATGTTATTATCTGAGGAAGTCAGGATGGAAGCTCAAGCAATCTTTCCAGTTTGTGGGAATATCATTTACCATGCTGCACCTATAGAATCATAGAATCAGCCAGGTTGGAAGAGACCTCCAAGATCATCCAGGCCAACCTAGCACCCAGCCCTAGGCAGTCAACCAGACCATAGCACTAAGTGCCTCATCCAGTCTGTTCTTGAACACCTCCAGGGATGGTGACTCCACCACCTCCCTGGGCAGCCCATTCCAATGCCAATCACTCTCTCTGGGAAGAACTTCCTCCTAACATCCAGCCTAGACCTCCCCTGGCACAACTTATATGTCCACATACAATCTGTCCACCTGCCAAGGTCTATATTTACCTAGCCAAAGAGATTTCAGTGCAGATTCCTGTCTTCTTCTCAATCAGTCATTCTGTGTTGGTGTCTATTTCATTACTTGGTTTATCATTAAAAAGGATTTAAAAACTCTGACCAATTTCTGCAGGGGCTTTTCAGGCTTCCTTTATTTCCCCTCTTCTTAGGGTTTCTGTTGTCTTCTATTTCTTCCTTGCTGTCTCACAACACCACCTCTTTGACCATCATTTTAGTAACAGCTCAGACCTACAGCAGGAGAGGGAAGTGTCAGTATTACCCAGAAGAAGAGCACATAGAATCACAGAATGGTTTGGGTTGGAGGGGACCTCCAAAGGCACAGATGAGGAGGCTTACTCAGTGGAGCTCAGTAAGACATTTCTGCTTAGGGAACCCATGGCACGACTTTTCGAGTGTTTGTGCAAGCTGATCTTATATTTGGTGTTCAAACAGAAGGACAGTGAATTTCAGTCTGGAGGAAAATGAATGCATGCACAGTCTGCAAAGAGGCATTTCATGAAGGCTTCTTATTAAAAGGAAAGTGGCAGACTGTACAGACTGCAAAGTAAATCTGACATGAATAACTACATTTGTTCAGTCTAAAGTCTTGTGTTTCAAGTTACACATTTTAAACATTTTCCAGCTTCATTTACCTGTTAACTTCAAAGGTTTGGATGCTAATTGCTCTGCTGTGACATTTTTGGATTCGGTGATCATAAAGGTCTTTTCCAACTAAAACAACTACATGATTTAATGACATCATAGAATCAGCCAGGTTGGAAGAGACCTCCAAGCTCAGCCAGTCCAACCTAGCACCCAGCCCTAGCCAGTCAACCAGACCATGGCACTAAGTGCCTCAGCCAGGCTTTGCTTCAACACCTCCAGGCACAGTGACTCCACCACCTCCCTGGGCAGCCCATTCCAATGCCAATCACTCTCTCTGCCAACAACTTCCTCCTAACATCCAGCCTAGACCTCCCCTGGCACAACTTGAGGCTGTGTCCCCTTCTTCTGTTGCTGGTTGTCTGGCAGAAGAGACCAACCCCCACCTGGCTACAACCTCCCTGCAGGCAATTGTAGACAGCAATGAGCTCTGCCCTGAGCCTCCTCTTCTGCAGGCTGCACACCCCCAGCTCCCTCAGCCTCTCCTCATAGGGTTTGTGTTCCAGGCCCTTCACCTAACACAGAATGGAGAAGGTTCTTATCTCCCCTTTCAGATTTTTTTAAGTTACAGCAGATACTAAATCAGGTAAAAATATCTTTGCACCCTTTATTGCTGGCACATGTCACAGAAAGAATGATTCATGTTACAGGAGATCATAAGGCAGGCTTGCCAGTAAAGCACCTCACTGAAGCTCAGCTAGTAAAACAAAAATGAAGATATTAAAAAATCTCATCTGATGAGTCTGGTTTGCAAATCCTGTGCTGAATGGTACCCTCAGCCATCTCCTGGCAATAGCCCTTGTGCCCTCTAAACAGGCGACCTGTGTTCTTCAAAGCCCTCTTTGCACAGTAGCTGCATCTGGATAACAGGAGAGAGAGGACTTGCTTTGCACTACCTGAACAAACAGCTTCTTTGAATTAAGTGAGTCCATCTTGCATGGTGTTCAGGACTACCTGGTACGGGAACAACGGCTGACACACTGCTCTGTCTGCTCCTATCTGGAGCATTGAAACCTGCTCTCTGACTCATTTTCTTTCCTTCTTTCACCTTCCTTTCTAGGTCAACATGACTTTGATTTAGCTGATGCACTTGATCATCCAGGTAGGTAAATCTCCTATCATTATTCTGCTGTCCTTTAGACCCATAATAAATCCTAAGTGCTTTTCCTGGAGGACCAGGATATGAAGTGGATAGGCTTAAGTTAAAGACACAGAAATGAAAAATGCTAGACTTCAATGTTTCAATTTTCTTTAACAACATTTTAAAAGCTTTAAAAAGATAGATCCCTTCAGTTTTAGCTTCCACAACTTTTTTTCTGTCATGGTATGTAAAGACTTACTGAATGCAGCTGTTGTTGTTTATTGGGATCTCATTGTGTTCCACAGATGACATCATTACCAGGAAGCCTACAGTCATCAGAAAACCAACAAGACCTGGTTTGAGTGAGTATTGAAGCCAAAAGGCCATAACTGATTTTAGACATAGAGAAACTGTGCCCCATGAGATTCTCAACTGTATTTGGTAGTGTACAGTGTCCGAGATGTTTTTGTGAGTAGTGCCTGTCTTTTGCATGTAAAATGTTTGGGTTTTTTTGACAGTTATCAATTACATGTTATACTGCTTCCAGTATGGCTTCAGAGAGAGGGTGACTGGTCTCCTCTGATGGCATTTTATTTCCTGAAGACCTTCTTCACACTCCTGCAGCCTGTACTGAACTCTCTGGGGAATATAGCAAAGAGTAACTGCTGCTTAGAACGGGTAACTGTTCCTCCACTTCCACCTCACCCCCTAGGCTTTTCACAGACATATTCTTGATGCTTGATAACAGACTTGGAAGAAAAATAAAAAGCATGTCTGGGGGTGGTTCATAATACCCTAAATGTGGGCTTATTCTCACCCTAACATAGATTTTTCAAGTAGGTTACTTGACTCGTGCTCCAGAATATTCTGTCACTCACGTTTAAAGGTAACCAAAGGATGCCACTGTCTACAATGAAGCTGCCTCAGCCAGGTGAAAGGGATTTGATTTTTAGGGAACTCTAAATTTGTGAGAGATACAACAGTCAGATGATTATCTTCTCTACCTGAATCAACTTTGCTAATCCTTGAGGATGAAGAAATCCATGTTGTTCAGAACACTCTGGAATCTCTTTCACCATGTCACCATGGAAGAGGATTGCAGGGACTTTAAAAGCACCTAATGTTTTTTTTAATGCTACATAGCAATGCTAGACTTGGAAACATGCAGAAAGATGATGAAGTATGTCCTAGCATTTGCCTGATCCTTTATACCCTTTAGGAGGCATCAGTTTTTATGAAGAGGTCCTTTGCCTCTCAGTCTTGCATACTTCAGCATCTCTGAACCCTAGTCCATGTTGCTAGCCACTGCCTGGTTTTGCTTGTTTGGGGTACACAGATTGTGTCTACAGCCTATTTCCTGGTAAGTGAGCAGGACAATAATGGAATAGGTGACATGCTGCAACCTTTGATTCTAAAGAGACCTTTTCCTTTTCTTCCTCTGACAAGTCATCTGAGCTGTCACCTTAAGGGAACCCAGGCTTGCTGGTACTGACAGAAAGAACACATTCCTCAATTTTACTGCTGAGAACAGTGACCTTTCTTGTCTGTTCTTTTGTCTGCTCTTACTTTTGGTCCCTAAACACACAGATATTTCCATTCCTATTTCATTCATACCAACTTTAGCGCTTCTGCAACAAATGCATGAACCCTCAAGAGCGGAACCCTTCATTTTACCTAAATTCATCTCGAATCCAGTTTGCATTTTATTGCTTCTTACAGTGTTAGCATTTGACAGGTAATGGAGTTTTTGAAATACATCTCTCTGCTGGCTAGACACAGAAAAGATCAACACTCAGTGAGAACAAATGAAGTCATATAGTACGAATGTAATTATTTTCCTGCCAGGTTTCCTGGTGACATCAAAGTATTTCTGAGTTGTTGCACAAATGAGCCTAGGTATCATGCAGCAGCAGATTTTCACACTCTCTGGTTGCAAAGGACACAAACAGGCAGAGTTCTGCACAGTGATGCATTTGATCTTCTTGGGTATCTGAAATTCTGACACAACAAAAATGGAAAAAAAAAAGTAATTACATCCCTATTTTATTTTCCTTGGCAACAAACATCAGGATCAAAATCCAGTAGGATTTCTTGCCTCTTGTCTCCTGTCTTCATTCTAGCACTGCACAGGTACAAGGAGAAAGAAATGGACTCTTGGAGTTAGGACATCTTCTGCCTATTACTCAGTGACCATCAATCCTTACACACCCTAAAATGTCACCCACACAGTCATATTCACACCTGCACATTGGAAATGGAGATCCTCTTGTTTATGAGTCTTGGATGATATTGGATGGAAAATTCCATCCCAGGTACAGTGACACCTATGCACAGTGCCAGGGGAAAGCTGATAGCTTGTTGACAGAGCACATAACATGCACATGCATACATTTCCTTAAGAACCCCAGCAAAAGGAAACCAGACTGCCACCCAACCTCAGAAATGTACCTATGATTACTTGAAGCAAAAGATGTCATGTTGCCATGACCTTCAAATGAATTAGTTAATTCAATTCTCCCTCCCCAATTAGGTTTATTATTCATTATTTTATTAGGTTTATTACTTTCCAGCACTTATTCTTAAAATGGATATTCAATTGTTGAAGTTCAACAAATTAGACTTGAGCACAGCATGCATGTACCAGTTTTAACCACTGACATAAATGTTAATAAACAGGTATATTTTAAATATATATATATATATTTATATCCTGTCATAGCTAATTTTATTTATGTACATAAAAATGTATCAGAAAAGTATTGATCTTGATTCTGTCATGAGGTTTACTCTGAACTTATTTAAAGTAGGAATGTATCTTTCATATTTTGAGTGGAAAATACTGTATCATTTGACAGTTATTGTTTGGGCAAATATTAAATCTGCCTAGAGCTCTCAATTTGTGGGATTGACCCCAAAAAATGTCTATCAAATAGTGTTGTACATTTCATGCTAACACTAACATCACTTTCCCCTCAACAGTTCTGTGTAACTCACATCTCTGCATCTTCCTCCTTTTCGTTTTCAGACAATGATCTGCATTTAGGAGATGCTCTTGGTGGGGGTGAGTTCTCTCTTCAAATATAATAATTAGGGGTTTCAATAGTCTTTTTCTAAAGTATGCTTAATTTGTGAAGAAATGTCAAGACTGGAGGAGGAACTATAGCAATAAGAGTCATTACAACTTGTCCATATGTAGCCCTTCAGCCAGAGGCCATCACACAGAGCGAGGACAGCAGAATGGTCTGTGTCTGGTTGCCAGCTATGACAATTTGTCAGCTGCCCTACCTGTATGAACAGAAGTCAGCTGTGTTTTACATTACCATGCCAGGCTATCACAACCATGGGTGTGGAAAGGATGTACTGCCCATTCAGCCATGATGGTGGCCTCTGAAGACAACAGGTGACAGCAGTAGTTCTTTCAACTACCAAAAATGAATCTGCCTAAGATTAGGAATTATGGTAGCGGTGGATAGAGAAAGGTATGAATTTGGCCAAACATCAGCACAAAGTCCTAAACAACAAAGCTGAAGTCTGAGTGCATTCTGCATTGTTCAAAAGTAGAAAATTCATCATGTGTTAGGATAATTCAGCATCTGTTAGATGAAACTAATCTGCAGATCTGCAGGCCTGCTGAGGACACAGAGATAACCTGCTACCTCCTACCCAGCCCAGAACATCAGCTTCTCTGTTGGCTCTGCATAGCTGCATCACTGGTACCTAGAGAAACACACAGTGCTTCCCACCTGTGAGCATCAGATGATATTTGTACTTGCTAGAAATACATCAAATATTGTCCTGCAACTTTCTTGTCAATTCTTCTCTTAATTTTGATGTTTTTGGGTCACTTTCTAATTAGTTTTAGTACCTAACTATTTGCTGATATATTGCCTGAGATTTCTTAACTAGTGAAAAGTTCAGCAGAGGACAAATTAGAAATAGGTATAAAACCTCAGATTATCATATTTTTTATTTAAAGCTCTCAGTTGCCTGTCCAATCATCTAATGATATTAATTATCAATAGGTGACACTCCAAGGAAGCCTTTATACCCCCCTCTTCCACCACGACCAGGAAGCTATGGTAATTCTGGTAAGAATATTTTCTCCTAAGAAGGTCTAGCACTACGAGCAGTTCAAAGCAGATGTTTTGAATTCTTTATTCATACAATCATAGAATTATAGAATCAACCAGCTTGGAAGAGACCCCCAAGATCATCCAGTCTCTTATTTACTCTCTGTTTCTCTGTCCTCTTTGGTAGTCACTGTTCCTGACCCAGTGCTGGGACAGATCCTAGTAATACAAAGATTTTCTGCCTGCACAAAATGTGGGATGTGGACTGTGAAGTGGCATGAGATTAACACTCATTTGCCTTTTCATTTTGAGTATGTACACACTGAACCATGCTAGGGTTCAAATTTCACACGTAGCCAGATGTTATGCCTATGTTCAGATCCATAGTGAGATATGCACCTGAGATGGCTCTGGTACATACAACAGGTGGGACTGGGGAGATCAGTGCAAGCCTGTGCTGTTATTGAGTGTGGTGCCAGATAGACATTTATACAAAGTCTAAGTGGCACATCTACTCCAGCTGCTACCATGTACACCATATTTACTTCCTGCATGACTGTAGTAGACAGTTTCTTCTGGAATCCTTCCTGGAAAGAACCCACTGCCCCTGAAACAGCTGAGATTTGAGGTGTCCATGTTATATAAAGATTTGTGCTACTGAGAGCCCAGATTCACATGTCTCACAGGTGCCAATACAGATGCAGTATGGGCAGACACTACACGTTTCAGTACTGCAGTTCCCCGCTGAACTTGAATAGATGACCATTCAGTGAAAGACAGCTGAGCCATCTGCCATATCAGCACTGGTATCTCAAAGGTCCCTCACCTCTCCATAGAACACTGCAAAAGGACTAGGCAAGAGAGGGATTGGCGTTGTTCAGAAAAGCTTGCAACAGAAATCCTCATCTTTACCTTGCAGGAGGTTTTGTTGACTCAGATCTCCTTGATGGGAAGGATTTACCACCTCACATAGCAGGTAGTATTTGCCAACTCTCCTTGCATCTTCTCTCTAACACTTGTAACTTAGGGGTGACTTACCTTACTTTATCTAGAATCTATTTGTCACTGGAGGTATGGGGCAACAGTTGTCTCTTTTCATTTACATTAGTTATCCTTCTCCACAGCTTTTAGCCTGAACTTCAAACTTGAAACACATTCCTATACATCTTTTATCATTCAGATCCCTGCAGGATTTGTCTCTGAATTCAGCTGGGGTTCTCCCAGAGCAAGGAGCTTTTGCCAAGAACTGAAAGTAGAGGGCCTGGGCCTATGATCTTGGCTTAAGTTAGTGATAAATCATCATATTGTCTGACAGAATACACTGGCTTCCCACTGCCTGGGAAATCAGCTTGATGTAGACTGCTAAGTATCATCCTTAGTTTAGAAGATAATAATCTTCTCCAAAACCAAGTGTCAGGAGGATGGACAATTATTTCACCATCCACCTCAGCTGTCAGTCAGGACTAGAAGGGGAGATCCTTGCTCCCAGTCCTGCTGAGCTGCTCCGTTTGGCTTTCTATACAAAATCACACTTGGAGTAGAGACTTTGTTCTCAGAACAAGTTGAAAACCATGATAAATTTTCACCCTCTATTTCAGGGCAAGAGGAGCATAATTTCAATCAGGGAGGAAATGCAGGTAAGTGACTAATTTATTCTATAACTTCTTTCCCATCAATAGCAAGAAAATGATAGTTATAAATGTACTACATATACTAAATTAGGTGTAAGACCTCATCTTCAGAACAGTTGTAATGTCTTAATGACTTTCTAGTTTTTAACCAAACATATCTCATAGTTTGTCAAAAGCAATCAGAGAATGTGCCCAAGTCAAACCATTTCAATGCCTCTAACAAAAACCTTTCTCTCTTTCCCCCCAGATTCAGGATTAGTAGCTGGAGTTACATCTCCTATAATTTCTGCTTTTGTAATATTAGTTGTAGGATCAATAGCAGCCTACTCTGCTTACAAGAACAAGAAGCTTTGTTTCAAACCACAAGGTAAGACTAAATTGGTTCCCCAGTTTCAGAAGCGACAATGCTGAAGTAAATGGGCATGTTACAATCTCAGTGGGAGCAGAAACAGGCCAGGGATGAGGGCACTTGGAAATCTCATCCTAAACAACCTTACTGGTCTATAAGTGATACTGGTCATTAATATGCTTAATCAAGAAGCTTAGTAACCTGTAACATCCCCAGCAGATGGATATACATCACTTGACGAAGGAAATGGCATGATAGGAAGTCTCTGCCATCAGAGAGGTGAGGGACCATAATGGCTCTGCCTGCATGGCCCAGATCAACCTCACCCGGGGCACCCCAGGTCCCCTCTAGCTTGTGTGTGCCTCCTGCCCTGGTCGGTACCACATGTGAGAGCCTGACTTTCTACTGTCTGAAACAATGGTCCTGATAGACAAGGCAACGGCTTTTGATGGCTCTCAATGACCTCCTTTCTGGAGCTGCTGGCCAGAGCTGTTCCTGGCAGACAGTTTAACAATGGGAAGAGATAAGTTGCTCATAGGTGGAATTCTGAGTTTTCCTTGCTCTAAACCACTGCCAGTGTGCCATGGAAAGGCCTGTGATAGGTATTACACTGCAGGGGCTGCATGCAAATCAGCAGAGAATTTTTGACTCTAACATAGCCTCCCCACTGTCTGGAGGTTGGCTCTGGAAACTGGCCCAGGACACCTGTCCTGAGCCCAAATGGCTGGCTGGGTTTCCCAGCTTGACCTTGGCGCAGACTGGTTGCTTTGTCTTCATCTGATGGCAGCTGGGCATCCACGGGGCCCATTTGCCATCACTGCACCTTCCACTGGGGAGTCTTGGGAACCCCTGTGGCTGTCCTCAGCTCCTAGCTCCTCAGGAACAGATCAGCCATAACCCTTAGCTGCCATCAGTCAATTTAAACTTCTACCTTGCATTAATTAGTCCATAATGAGACTAATGACTAAGACACTAGGGAAATGCAAGAGGTGTGTGGAGAAGCTTCACAGGCATTTCTGAGATATCTGGGATCTGCCAGCACTTCACAAAGCCCCAGCCTGGGGGTGCAGTGGCAGCCTCCAGGGTGGTTGCTCCTGCTCAGGTGCTGGGTTAAGGTTTGGGAAGGGCTATAGAGGGGAGATCCAGCTGGAGCATGGCCTAGGACGCCATTGAGGCTGTGGAGGCTACTTGTTCCCTCAAGGTCCCAATGGTCACTTATTTTCCTCTGTTTCTATGGCCAGGGTGTAACCAAAGCATTAGGTCACTGATCCCACAGCCCTCTGGAAATGGGGAGACAAACAGGAAAGTCTATCTATTAATCACTGGAGACAGAAGGTTCCCACCTGCTGTCTCATAGAACTGGAGCAAATAAAGACCAGAAAATACAACAGAGGGCATTCGTGGTGGAAATACTGAATGTACAACCTTCATTTTCCAGGTCGAGCTACAGTGTAAACCACTGAAAGGAGAGCTGCGCTCTGATCACAGGCTCCTTTGGTTGGTGCCATTTGACAAACAGATCTAACAGTTTGTTGGTTTTTTGTATTTCACAAGTCTGACAAGTCTTGCTCTAGTGAACATTTTGTTGAGACAGTGCAGTCGTGCTCCCTGTTACCTGACATCACTCTTGTACCTCGAGCTTTACGCCAAAGATGTGCTTAAAGCATCGGTGGATTGCACTGAAATATTCAACTGGCATGCATAAAGGTTTGATATTAGTTTAAAAAGCAAAGAAACCAAGATTAAATATGAGCTAAAACCAGAAAGATTTTGGTTTGAGAGAACAATTTTCCTGTTGTCAAAATTAGCTAGAACACTTAATCCTTCTGATAGAATAGGAATGACTGCCGTTTCCATTTGCACATGTTGGGTTTCTTTACTGTATTTCTGCATTGCCTATGTTTAAGGGAGACTCAAGGCTGTATAAAAGATTAAAAATATTACTGCTTTTACTTTGTGTTTATGTCTGAATTCTAGGAAAGTGAAGGGTGCTATAGATGGAAAATCAATACTTCATTTTAAAATAGAGCATGAAGAATGTGTGGATTGACAAACCACTGTTTAATAAAAATGAGAAGGAACACATGCTGGTATTTATTCATTCATTTATTACTGGAATGGTGTTTAGCTCTTCTCAGGAACAGGGACTTGATGTAAATTTTATTTTCCTTCTTGAAAACTCAGGCCTTGTTCTAGGAGCTTTTGAAGACATTTATCATCATTTCTGGAAAAGGAAAATAGGCACAAAGCTTTCAGAATGACTTAGAATGAATCTGTGATAATTTGTTCCGTAAAATCTGTGTCACATCACATTTTAAACCATAGAGATGCAGAGGTATCATTGATGTAGTTTTACTCACAAGGCTTTTTCATCCTTTCCTCATTTCTGATCAGCCTTGCTGTACTAACAGATGCCCTTATGCAGACAATTCTATCAAGAAAGCATAACACTTCTCCAGTTTCTCTGTCTTCATTTAACTAATCAGATCAAAACACCAGTAAATGAATAAAATAGAGATGAAAGATGGAAAAATGAATAATTTAGTGACATCATTTTGCAATGCAGTCATTTTAGCTAATTCTTCAAAACACAGAGGGAATCTGAGTATTTTTCTCTTCATCTTATACACGAAGGATGCTTTTTCTTACTGAAATTCCACATATGTGGAGGTAAACATGATTTTGTGTTCATTCAATTACTGAGAGAAAGGCAATCTGATCAAGCATTGTTCTCATAAGATATAATACTATCCTATCTGAATTATATTTGAAATGGATATATATCAGTTACTGAGATGACTACAAACTTAATTTTCATCCTGAAAGTAAGGAATTACAATGTACATCTGTTTAAATATGGAAACACCTTGACAGCACAGTAACAACCACCTTTGTAGCTGTCCATGTCAATTTATGAATGAGAATATAATTTCCAAGGGCACTTGCTATTTTCCTTACAAATACAATTTTTTCCTTGTTAATAGTTAAAACAGGTTTATATACATATATGGCCAGGTAGATACAAAGCTTTGATTAATGAAATGTTAACATGTTTTGAGGTTACCTCTTCAGTTTTTGCCTAATGGTGAAAAGACATCTTTCAATTATTTCTCTTAAAAATCTTTAATGAACACATGTTGTGTTTTATTTAGGATGATCTCATTTTTACCTGTTTCATTTGCCTTCTGGGACATAAGCTCATTGGTAGCTTCTGTGTACGAATTCATCTAAGTCCTGCTAATGAAGATAAAAAAATACTTCAAGTAAAAGACATTAAGGGGAAAAAATGAAACCAAGAAGAATCTCTTTTGTAACAGGAGCACTGCACAGAGAAGGATCTATAGGCATTACTAAGATTTTTGTTTAATATTACCACAATTTATTTAGATTTGTTCACATTATTTTCAAAATATTTTCTTACTCAAATTGAAATAGTTTGTGTTAATATTGTTAGCCCCAAAGCAGATTTTATTATGGAGAATTTGAGGAAAAAAACCTGTGAACTTGAATTGGCAAATTCAATGTTGAAGCTTCTGAAGCTCTATAGTTCAGTGACATCAATAAATGACATACCAGTTTGCAGGCAAGCTTTTCAGTGTTAATTTCCCATCAACTGGGACGATGATAATAATGATGTGGGATAAAAAACCCCACCTTTATTCTCCATGAATTTATGTTTGTTATTCCTTCTTCTGCCACAAGTGAAGCCAGGACATCCATTTCTCCAGTGTGCTTTTAGGATACTCCCAGTGTGTGAGAGAAAGAATACTGCAGGTTGGATTTGCAATACTGATCACATGCAAATGATGGCAGAGGTTTGATTTTTAAGTGCAGATGCATTTTCTTCAGTGGCACACTGTCTTGGAATTGCTGTCTCCTGCTAAGCAGCTACTGATGTTCACAGAACACTTTGATGCTTCTGGTGAAACAGGTCTGCCTAAAACTACTTTGAAGAGACATAGTGTGAATATTTGTGCATATATATATATGAAAATATATCTAGAACTCTGAATAGGAAAAAAGCTCCCTTAAAACATCTATTTATTTGAGTGACAAGTTATCACACTTGTGTACCTGCACAGGTTATGGTGGCTGCAGGGAAATTACTGGGTGGAGTCCCTGAACCTGGTAAATAGCCTGAATCTGGGTTACCATAAGGCACACTGGCATCATTTTATTAGTGCTCCAAGGTCTTCCTTCCACACTCTGTAATCTTCACCACAAAAGAGTTCATGTTTTCCTCAGAGGGATGCATGGAACAAGGCCAAATGCAAGGTACTGCACATGGGTGTGATGGTTTGGGAGTTACCTACCCCCCTACTCTTATGAAATCACCCAGACTAGACTCATCTGGCTGGCAGCTAAGGAATGAAGCTATATTTATAGCTTACCACAATATACAAGCAGATATTTACAATATATTACAAACATTTACAGTTACATACAAGTTAAAGGTAATATAGAAACACAATACCCTTCCCAGAAACCTGAGTCCCCAAGAGGGTCTCCCAACCACCCTTCCACCTTCTTTCCACCCCTCTAACTTCTTCCAGAATCTTCCTTATGTGCAAGGTGAGCTGGGAGGATGGGCAAGGTGTTATGAAGGGGAAATTAATTACTGTGATTTTTTCCCCCCAAATTAATATTGTTTATTAATTTTTATACTCAGAACTCTCACCACCCCCAAACACTCATTTCAATAATGTTTTGTTCTTCACACAGTCATGGAAACATTTTACAGATTATAACTAGATCTATTAATAACCAGCAAAATATACAAACATTAATTGAACTGGAAGAGAAGGCTCTTGAGGCCAAATACTGCCTGTGGTCAATACATCACTTGCCCACTAGATGGACTCAAGGAGCTCCTTTCTGCTTATGGTAGAAGGCAATGGGGAATCACAATTTGGCTCTAAGCATTTACTCACAAAATTATTATCACCCAGCAGAATGATTAGTTGGGTGACACAGATCCAAGCAGAACAGCAGGAGCCCAGGGGAAAAAACAGAGACACCAATTCCAACAGATAGAACTGTCTTATCTATGTTTGTGTCCTTGCTTTTATACATCTCAGCAAACCTACGAGTGAAGCACACATCACCATTGTTTCCTTTTCACAGCCTATAATCTAATTTCTCTCATTAAAATATTCCAATCAGCCTCAAACAAGCACAATGGGTCAAGGCAATCCCTGGTATCAATACAGACTGGGGGATGCTGGAACTGAAAGTAGCCCTGAGGAGGACTTGGGGGTACTGTCTGATGAAAAGCTGGCCACGAGATAGCAATGTGTGCTTATAACCATATCCTGGGCTACATCAAAATAAACATGGCCAGCAGGCTGAAGGAGGTGATTCTCCCACTCTGCTTTGTACTGAGACCTGGCCTGGGACACTGTGCCCGGATTTGGGGGCCCCAGTATAAGAAAGGCATGGACTTGCTTGAGATGGTCCAGAGGAGAGCCATCATTAGGGAGCTGGAGCATCTTCTTTAGGAGGAGAGGCTGAACGTGCTGGGTTTGTTCAGCTCAGAGGAGAACATTTTCTTGGGTGACTTTATAGTACCTTCTAGTACCTAAAGGAGGGCCTAGAGGAAAAAAGAGGAGGGACTTTTTAGCAGGGAACACAGTGACAGAACAAGGGTAATGGCTTTAAATTTAAAGAGGGTAGCAAGGATCCCTCGAGTGACCTGGTCTTAGTGGAAGGTGTGGAAGGTGTCCTCACCCATGGCAGGGTGGCTCTAAATGAGGTTCCTTCCAACCCAAACTCTCCTATGGATCTATGGATCTAGATTACATATTAGGAAGATCTTTTTTTCACAATGAGGGTGGTGAAGCATTGGAACAGGTTGCTCAGAGTGGAGCAGACACCTCATCCCTGGACACAAACCAAGGCTGGATGAGGCTCTGAGCAACTTCATCTAGTTAAAGACACCCCTGCTCACTGTAGGACAGTTTGACTAGACGACACTTAAAGGTCCCTTCGAACCTGAACCGTTCTATGGCCTTTCTTCCACTACGTTTCTGCACAGAGCACGGCAGAAGCTGCTGTGCAGTGGAAGCAGCACGAGTGGCAGGAGACAACCCCCGCGGCCTCCATTTTGTCAGCCTCCAGCCCCTGAGCCGGCAGCTCCCTGCACCGGCGGCTGGGTCGGTCGCTTCCCAGGGCGCCGGGTGGGCAGCCACGGTGGGGGGGGGGCACTGGGCTTGCCCTTCTCCTTGACATCGGCCTGAACCGCAACACAGCACCGCAGGAGCCGGTGGGAGCCTTTCGCCCAGAGCCTGGGCACACAGCGCGGAGTGTGACGTGGATCTCTCTTCTTGCCCAGCGCCCCCAGGCACTGAAGGCGTCTGGCCGAGGGGAAGCCTGATGAAAGCTCCGCCGAAACCCACGTCTCCCGGAGCAGCGGAGGCAGTGGGACGCGAGGCGGGAAGAAAGAACAACGCCCGTAAAAGCCCCCACAGCCCCCAGGAGAGGAGCGCTGCTAGAGGGCGGGGGTGGGCGCTGCCCCGCGGCGGCCAATGGGCTGGCAGCGCCGCTCCGCTCCGCCAGAGGGCGCCGCCATGCCGCCGCCGCGGGCTGGGGGGCGCAGGGGTCTCGGACGGCCCCGAAGTGGCAGGCAGGTGCGGGGCTCCTGCCAGGCGGGCAGCCGCGGTCGAGCTCCGGGCCCTCTGCTTTGGGGGCAGGGCTCTGCCGCGGCGCACAGCGGGGCAGTGGGCGAAAGGAGGATGGCCCCCTTGCCATAACGGCAGCGTCTGGAACGGGGTGGGTCGTGCCAGCCCTCCTAAATGGTCTCTGCCGCTAATGCCGTTCCTCTGCTGCTGCGCAGGAGTTCCTGCGAATGTAACTCGCCTACCACTGTCTTCAGCAGGAAAGAGGCTAATCCCATTTTGCGATTTGCCCTGCCCGTCTGGAGCAGGTGAGGCCGCAGCAGAGGTGGGCACCGTGGGCCTGGGCCGTGGGCCGTGCCCCTGCCCGGCTGGCACCCGCCTGCAGCAGCATGTCCGGTGAGTACCGCGGCTCTGGCCGCTGGGCTCCTTCTGAGGGGCTGCCGTCCCGTTCGGCAGCACTCGCTTCGCTTGTGTTCCGTAGCCTCTCGTGTGCTGCAGAGCTACACCAGCAGCACAGGCTGCTGTCTCCTGGGGCCTTTTCCTTCCCTTCTCGCACTGTGGCGAGGGTGGGGGTCTCTGCTGTCTCGTTGTCAGCAGAGTACTGTGCTGAATTATCAGTTTCTAGATAGGGATTTAAACCGTCTTGCTGGTGGGATGTAAGAATTAAACTCATTTTTGCCACCTGGTTGTATGTACAGATTGGCCTCCTCAGGCCCCTGTGGCCTTCTGGAGGACCTGCAGGGTGGCAGGCTGAGGTGGGCTCCTTCAGCCGGAGGCAGCTGCAGAGAAACCTTTCTCATGTCCCTTCTTACATAGCAGTGGTGTTACGTTTATTCGCTTACCGTGAGATCCGTGAAGCAGTGTACTTGAGGTGCTCTTTCATTTCTTGAGTGCACTCAAAACTGAGGAAAAAGTTTGGCGTCCCCTGAAGTTAGGTTTGCTCAACCGTTTGAAGGTGTCATAGACATACCTTCCCTGAGCATTTGGCCTGGTGGATCCTGGGTTTGAACTAATGTATGTGCCACCTCTGCTTTTGGGAAGATGCAGAAAGGGAGTATATAGCTTAAAGGATTAGAGGATTGAGGGTTTGTTCTATTTGTTTTGTTTTAAGCAAACAAAGGTGAGTGGGAATACCCAAATTTAATGTATCAAGTCCTCTGTGTTGGTTTCGGATTGCCTAAGCATTTGGTACTATCTTTTTTCTTCAAACTGATAGATTACTGCTATGGAACTTGTTTGAGGTGCTATACATTATGCTTGTTTGCATGTTATAATGATGGCATTTGTTGTTTTTTTTTTCCCATAAGGATCATTTACTATTTGTTGAATAACAAACTTGAAGGGCATTGGAGCAGGATGGAACTGTTCTTAGGTATAGTGTAAAAACTATACTAGAAATAAGTGATTTTTCTGTGGCCTTCCAATGTAACAGTTGTAATCCTGTCTACTAAAATTCAATATTGCTTTGATAAAGGGCAAGACAGAAACTGGTTGTAGATCAGTTAGAACTTTATTATACCAGGAGAAACAAAGCTTATCATCAGATGTCAGTTTATGTTCTGTTACAAAAAGATCTCTGTAAAGTGTTGGTTGTGCCATCTTCATCAGTAAATGATTCTACTATTGGATCCTGACCAAGACACTATGGGAATTAAATATACCAGCTGTCATTTCTTTACTAGGGCAAGAAGAGATCTTTGCTGAAAACTTGCTTAATAATTTGGGATAGTGTCTTACATAGGTTATTGTCTGACATCATTATTCATTACTCATTTTACCTACTTCTAACAAAATACTTCTTGATTGCTGTTAAGGTTGTGTCAGCTGGAGGAGAGCTTTCTCTTCCAGGTTCTTTTGATAGAACTGTGCTAGGTCAGAGAAGTGAGGCGGCCAGCAGCTTTGCAGTAGTCCAACAGATCTTCGCTGAGGCATGATTGTGAGGGAGGATACATAGAGGTCTGTGTGTGGGAAAGGCAGTAACAGTGTTGCTAGAACAGGAGATGTGAGCTGAGACTGTGTTATGTGGTTGTTGGGGATTTCAGGAAGGTACTTTGGGCTCAATGGGCACAGGTTCAGACTGTACTACGGATGGTGTCTGAAAAGGCCAATAACAAGTGAACAACAGATGGTACCAGGGTAGAATTTAAGAAAGCACCTGTGCATCACTGGTTAGTATAAACGGCAGTACATATTGAGAACTTAACCAGCTGTTGGTTTAGTTACTCTTTTTGTGCGTTAAGGTGGCAACGTCTTGTTTAGCCTATTCTTGTTGGAAGGTTGTAACGTATGAGTCTTTGGACTCCAATTGCAGTTTTGGAGTAGGCAGCTTCACAAGTTTGAGTTGTTACTCTAGAAACCACAGCTAGAGCATATTTATCCTTGCTATGTCTATCAGAAGAAAAACTGAACTATTTAAAAAGCTATGTCTAGTGGACTATGGAAAAAAAAATCCTCTACTCTACTTGTCTGGAAGCTGACAGGTGCATGTGGTTCATGCAGTGCTTGTTATTATGAGTCACTTCTTATTTCAATAGGTACCTGGTGTTTGTTCATTCCTTCTCTCTTTTCCCTTTGATCATCAAAGCGAGCACCACCCTGTCTCCTTGCTGGTGTGGATTCTAAGTAAGGCTTTTAACTGCCCCAGAATTGATTTTCAGGCCTGTTGAAGAATTTTGCCTTTGGCAATGTCAGAAGTACTACTGCTATGAGTAAGTAGCATAAGAAGTTGATTATCTTAGCTAAAAAATACCCAAACGTAACAAGTTTTACATAAAGTCACCCTGACCTTAGTGATTCACATTACTTTTGCAGTCTTCTCTGCATTGCTATTTGTAGCTGCAGAGCAGGCTCTAAAATTACTTGCTTGAAAATCCTTAGTTTGTTTTGGGAAACTGTTGTTACGTATGAAAACTGAGGAGCCACTGTTGTTGATAATGATTTCTGTGCTTGCACCTTCCTGTGCTGTATGGTAATCCAGATGAGAAATTAGTAGATTTGCAAATTCACATGACACAGTTTTAATGTGATTCTGATAATACACTTTTCTCATAATTCACAGAGAGTTGATGGTATTAACCATAGGATTCTGCAACTTCAGAATAATTTGCTTGAAAACTTAATACTGCTCACACTAGGTGTTTTCCATGACACATCCTATTGCCATTCAGCACAAAGAATTGAAAGATATGCATAGTGGTGCACTTGACACTTAAAAACGATCCAGTTGCAATGAATTTTAAATGCTTACACCTTTGACTTTCAAACTTAGAAGATCAAATATTTTTCAGATTAAAGTCAGCCAGTGAAACCCTGTGTACACTAGATTTAATGCACCATTGTACTTGACTTCAGTTGAATGGGGATTCTCAGGTAAATAGTTTAATTTCACAAGTTTATATGAAAATCTGATCCTTAGTTCTCAGTTATAAAAGTAACATTTAGTTGTATGCAGTTTATAAACTAAGCCAATCAGGCAACACTTCTTCCTTGAAAATAGGGATTAGATGAAAGAAAAAGTAATGATAAAATCCTTTGACTTTAACGCCCCTGTGGATCCTTATTAGATTAGTGATGTCATGTACAAATTCTAAATAGCTAGGACAGAAGTATTTTAGCACCAGAAGTATTTTAGTATTGCATGGTTTTAGATAATGGTTTGATCTTCTATCTAATTACCTCTGTAATGGTTCACACTGTTAAGAAGTGTGCTGTAGGTATCCCACATTTGATTCTCTGATTCTCAAAACAGACAATTGGTTTATTTTCTGTGTGTGATACAGCTTCTAAAAAACTCTTGCTAATACTTTTTGGCTGTGGTGTTGACTACAATGTTTACCTCCAAGGTAATGAAAGCATATGTAGGATGTGGTAATTTGCCATAACAGTTTCTGAACTATTTGATGAGTAACCTGCATATTTTCAGATGTATTACTTAAGCAAAGATTCAGCTTCTGTAGCTAAAAGAACCTGCAGAAGCAATAAGAAGATTATGTGTTCAGTTTTGTGGTTGTTATTTAAACCAGTATTTTAAGATTTAAACTCCCACTCATTTCAGAGTATTCACTCCCACGTTGCTCTCTCTAGTTGTTTTATTAACTTAATTTGGCTGAAGGCCTGTGTTGCCTAACACAAAAGTGGTTTTCTTTGCTGACTCTGTGTCTTTTGAGAACAGTTTTATTGATGAAGTAGCCTTCAGTGGTTTTTTTGTTTGTTTTGTATTTTTTAATTTATGCTTATGTTTAACCTCATTATAACCTTTGGAAATACTGCAGCAGGAGCAGTTGACTTGCACAACTGTCCTTGTGAACCACTCCATGTAAAAAAACTTCTTATTCATTTTTTTCTGGAACAACCATAACTTGCTTGAGGAGTTATGATAACAGGTATTTGAAAGCTCTTTTTAAAAATTTGCTTCTTCTCCAAATTGTAACTGAAAATTTTACTAGAGTTTGCTAAGCTGACAGCAAACATGCTTGATTCAAGTTCAAGTGTAGCTGGAAATGAGAGGCAGAGCAAAAGGGTGGAAGATGACAACATACCAGTGGGTCTGTGCTTTGCTCTAGATTTAGTGTACATGAAAAATAAGAATACTTAGTACACAAGAGTTTGTCATCAGCATCAACTATTCTTCATTGCATACCCTGATGTTAGGTTGGAGCCATGAAGTCATTTGTTGGGTTCTCTGCAACTAGTTCTGTGAGATTCTTTCCTAGTATTAGTGTCTCTCACCAAGCCTGGAAACTGTATGACAGAGTGTTTATGTTGTTGTTATTGCTTGTTTGTTTCAATGTATTTAATAGATGTACTTTAAGGTGATGGTGGTTTTAAACAAGTAGTTCAACACAAGTATTGACTGAAGATCTGTAGAGCTCAGTGGAATTCCTCTCACCTGTATGACTTGCTCATCGTGTTCTGGTTGATTTTGCAGCCTAGAAAGCTGAGGTCTTCTATCTTCATTGAGGATGCTGTACAACTTACCGAGTCATAGGTTCTAGCTCTCCCCAGCAGAACCCTGATAATGGTTCTGTCAGAGGGCAGAGCTGAAAAAGCAGCCACAGGCCTGTTATCTCTCCAAAATACATAATGTGTCCTGTTGTGAGGGGATGTAGCTTTTTTTCTTTCTTACTGTAACTTTTTTCCCTTCTTACTGTAACTTTTTTCCCATGCATTTCTTGACAGTGAGCACTCCTGATTTCCTGGAGTTCTCTGGGGTAGAGATCCTTAACTTCTGAGAGGTGTGCCAGTCTCAGTAACAATTTCTCTGCATCTGTTCAGCCAACACCAGTTGCTCCAATATGAAGATTAGAGAGCAGAGAATGACATCTGTTGGGTTGACTCAGTGAGGTTATGGCAAGAAAGACATTTCTGGCTAGTACATGACATCCTGGGGTTTTTTTTCCTTCGCTTTTAGCAGTGTAAACAGGAAACTTTTCTTTATTGATTGTACTGTACTATGTTAAACTTAAAATCTAAATATTTGCAGATTAACATTTTTGATTAAAATTATGCTTAGGCAACAAAACTTGGGGAATAATTTGTTTAAGGCTAGTTGAAGAACTTTGTAGCTGTTATTATGTATATCAGGTAAATAAAAAACCAACGTGCATTCTGCAATCACTTTCCACTGGATTTTCTATTCAGTTGTGTCTTCTGGGGTAGTTTGGGAAAGAGCTTGTCACTGGTTATTATGGGCCACAGCTGGTTGGTTAACTGGAGGAGGGAGATTATAGGAACCTGCCAGAGGGCTTATGTTAAAAGTGTAAAGTGACTCATATGAGTATTTGCTCACAGTAACAGATCAAGCCTTTGTGACCCTTGCTACCAATGATGTGTACTGTCAAGGTGCGCTGGTTCTGGGACAGTCATTGAGGAACAATACGACATCTAGAAAATTGGCAGTACTAATCACACCAGAGGTTTCCAGTGGAATGAGGTAAGGATTCATGTGGTTTTGGAGGTCCATGATATGAAGGAATAAATAACACCATGAGAGACTTTAATAGGCTGTAGATTTCCCACCATTACATCTAGAAGCTCCCCCTTCTCTAGTAATTTCTGAGGGAAGTCTCAAATACCATCAGTGAGAAGATTGTAAGCCCAGTAAGAGTTCACTTGCAGAAGTGGAGATTGTAAATGGGAGTTGTTTTAAGCCCATGGTTAGGAACATAAACTGAAAGTTCAGAATCTGTGATTTTAGTATCTTGCTTTTGAAACGAAATAAAGGTACTAGCGTTTTCCTTCCCAAGCATTTCTCTTTTAGAAAGAGCAATTTAAGGGGCTTAAACATCTCTCCTGTGAAAAAAAGACAGAGAGCTGGAGCTGTTCAGTCTTCAGGAGGTTGAGAAGGGATCTTATTAATGTCTGTAAATATGAGGGGTGAGTGTCAAGATGAAGGTGATAGTCTATTTTCAGTGGCATCCAGTAACAGGACATGGAACAATAGGTACAAGCTGGAACACAAGAAGCGATGGAGCATTGGAACAGGCTGCCCAGAAAGATTGTGGAGTCTCCTTCTCTGGAGACTTTCAAAACCCACCTGTTCCTGTGTGGCCTGCCCTGGTGATCCTGCTAGAATCATTAGAGGTCCCTGCCAACCCCTGATATTTTGTGATTCTATGTAACATCAGAAATTTCCAGAAACCTTAGGGACTCAGTTCAGATGGCTAATCTTAAAATATTGGTTCAGCACATCTTTTTTTATAAGAAATTAATTTATTTTGATTTCTGTTGTCTTGGTTTTCTTTATTTGTCTGTTTTTAAATCACTTTCCATGTTGAGTGGTGGTTTTACAGGCAACACAGAACTGCATGTACAGAAATGTTGTTAGATATGTTGAACTCAGGCCCTGTTATTTGAAGGACTGTGGTGCTTGTTAAAAGGAACATGGCATGCCATAGCTACTCTTAGTTCTGCTATGTCTTGGGAAGTGTGCAAGATTGCCTGTTTAAAAGGTGCAGTTTTGAGGCTGTGTTTACTCAGGCTTAATTGGCACAGATAACTGCCCTGGCAGTGCATGCCACATCCTGTGCAGTACACAGGGAACACAGCATGGTGCTGTTCTTCAGAGATAATTGTGCAGGACAAAAGCTGCTTTAATTTCTGTTGGTATTTCTATAGGAGATTAAGTAACTAAAATAAGGATTGTTTTTTCCTCCACGCAGCACCTGTCCCTTTTGAGCTGCTGGCTTCTAGTGGAAGAGTCCATGGTTTATGGCATGAGTGATAGCTGTCACTTCATCAAACTGTTTACAGTGACTTTTCACTTCTGACTTAATTCTAACCAGTCAATCTAGCCTTTGTTATCTTCATAATAAATGTATTACTGTGTGTCTCTCTTTTCATGCCAGAAGTGAAATTTAATGAACCTCTCTAAATACCCTTCCTTCTCTGCTGCTTGCTCTGGTAGGTCTGTCCTCCATAGTGTGTTTGATGAAGTCGTTGAGGTGGATACGCTTGACAGTGCTGACTCAGTCCGTTTGACTCTGATGCAGAGACCAGAACTAGGTGTAACCTTCACTAAGCTTCACTGTTGGACTCTTACTCATTATAGCAAATGTGTCTTCATGGATGCAGACACATTGGTGAGTAGAGTGGGAGCTGTGGAAACCTTTGCATCTATCTTAAAGTGCTACTTCTTTGTCAGGTGACCCACTGGCCTATGAAGTGACTAGATTTGTTAGTGGCCACAAGGTTACAGGAGCTCCAGTTGGCATGTTTGGCCCAGGCTCACAGTTTTTTCCATCTGCAAAGAAATCAATTCTGCTTTGAGAGTAGCCTCACATCTGTCCTCAGAAGATGTCACAACCATAGACAGAATCACACAGAGTCAGCCAGGTTGGAAAAGGCCTCTAGGATCATTGAGTCCAAGCTATTGCCTAACCCTTTTAATTAACTAAACCATGGCACTAAGTGCCTCATCCAGTCTCCTTTTAAACACCTCCAGGAATGGTGACTCCACCACCTCCCTGGGCAGCTTATTCCAATGGGCAATCACTCTTTCCATGAAGAATTTCTTCCTAACGTCCAGCCTAAACCTGCTCTGGCACAGTCTGAGACTGTCCTCTTGTTCTGTCACTGGGTGTGTGGGAGAAGAGACCAACCCTTGCCTGTCTACACCCTCCTTTCAGGTAGTTGTAGATGGCAATGAGGTCTCCCCTAGGTCTCCTCTTCTCCAAGCTAAACAACCTCAGCTTCCTCAGCCATTCCATGTAGGGCTGTGCCCCAGCCCCCTCACCAATCTTGTTGTCCATCCATGGGCACGTTCAAGCACCTCAACATCTTTCTTAAATTGAGGGGCCCAGAACTGGACACAGTACTCAAGGTGTGGCCTGACCAGTGTTGAGTACAGGGGCAGAATGACCTCCCTGGCTCTGCTGGCCACACCATTCCTGATACAGGCCTTCTTGGCCACTTGGGCACACTGTTGGCTCATGTTCAGTCGACTGTGAACCAGTACCCCCAGATCCTTCTCTGCCTGGCTGCTCTCCAGTTCTTCATTTGGTACTGATTTAGCTGCTCATGTTCTAGAGAAACATTTGCTCTAATGTTTTTTATTTGTTTATATTCCTACTGCCTGTAAGGTGCTTTGCAATGTTGATGAGTTATTTGACCGAGAGGAGTTTTCAGCAGCTCCTGATTCTGGCTGGCCTGACTGCTTCAACAGTGGTGTGTTTGTGTTCCGACCTTCTTTGAAAACTTACAACCTGCTGCTCCAGTTTGCTGCTGAACATGGCAGCTTTGATGGTAAGGGGCAAAATATAAGGGATGAAGAGAAGTATGTCAGATTCCCTCTTAGTCAGCTGTTTTTTTCCACAGCTTCCAATGTCTCAGGCAGAATGGAGGAAGGCAGGAGTTCTCTAGTCTTTATGTGTGTATGACCCCACAAAAATGTAAGGTGCAGACTGTTTCCTCTTACTTGACATAATGTGGACTGTGCTTCCCAGGAAAGGACAATAAGGGGACATTGTGTCTTAGCCTTCCTCAGCAAGTTTTAATTTTGCTGTCTGATTTAGGAGAGAGAAACACAGTTGATCTTCAGAATTCTGCTGAGGGAGAGCAAAACCCTTTCCTACTCCTTTCTTCCTGTATTACCATAGGACTCCATTTAGACTGAACTTGCATCAGAGTGGATCAGGTACTATTTGCTTGTGTCTGCTCCCATGGCCATTCATCAGGTCCAAGTTGCAGCCCCATGAACACACCAGTCTCACTCCCATCCTTGGATGTGAAATGTTGATGTAAAGTTGAGCATATGCATATTTATGGTAACACTGGTGTATGTATTTTTCAGGGGGTGATCAAGGTTTGTTGAATAGTTTCTTCAGCAACTGGGCAACAGCAGATATTGGCAAACACTTACCTTTCCTCTATAACTTAAGCAGCAGTGCTGTATACACCTACATCCCTGCTTTCAATCAGTAAGTAATAACACTTTGGACTCTAAAGCTCTATAGTTTGCTAACAACCATATTCTGTCAATTATAAATTAGTCACAATGATGTTAAGTAAAACTCATGCCATAGAAGCTTAAGTACAACAGGAATGTTTTCCTTGTTGACAAAGAGAAGAGTCCCAGAGCTGGCTGCACTGTCTCGTGTTATTTTAGAGAAGCTTTTATCATATTTGAAAAGACAGAAATTACTTTAGTGTTAGGTTCTGACAGCTTTGCTCTGAATGTTGTTCCCTTCTTTTCCAGTCAGTTGTGTGGGAAAGGTTGGGTTGATTTTGGTGTGATTAAAAAAAAAAAAAAATAAAAGCAATTTTAAAGTTTCTCTGAAGCAAAATTTGTCCCAGTAATTATACTTTACACAATGCAGTTAGGAAACTTTTCTGCTTTCTGGCAGAAGTAAGTTTTATTTAGGGTGTCATTAATGCTCTGGTTGTACAAAACACTCCTGTTGGAGGATAAACTTAGAGTCATATTTATTAGTAATATTTAATATGGGATTAGTAAGAACAAATTTTGCTGATTCAGTGTTTGAAATGGTATTTATTTGTGAACAGAACATGGAGGAGGACTGGAAATGGTACTGCAGGAACCTGTCTCTTTCATGAGCTTTTCTACTAGAATCAGCAGCTAGTAGCAAATGGCAGTGCAGCCTTTTTTCTCTGTATGATAAACAAAATACCTTTTAACTACTAAAACAGAAAAAGCGCTTAATATGTACTGATACTGAGTGTGTTTCAGTTGCAAAGTGTTGACCAGTGAGAGTAAGCATGTTTCTTTACAAGTCTCTATAGACTAAAAATATGTATGTATACCATATAGACCTTTATGTTTTATCTCTACAGTTTTGGGAGAGATGCCAAAGTTGTTCACTTCTTGGGAGCGACAAAACCCTGGAACTACAGATACAACCTTCAAACAAAGAGAGTGATGCAGGATGGTACTACCACTGGATCATTTCATCAACTGTCATTTCTTGCCCTCTGGTGGAATATATACAGTGCCAGTGTATGGCCTTTGTTGGAAAAACTTCAAAAGATGAAAGAATCAGAATCTGAGGAATGTGAGGTAACTGATAAGGAATTAGTGGGAATATACTGGAGGAAGGAATTGCAATGAAAAATGTAGTAGTGCTGATTGCTTCTAGAAGCATCTAAACCAGTAGCTTAGGAAAGCATTCCAGTACTATTGCCTTTCCAGAGATTTCTCCTAGCCCCCTTCTTAATTTACGAAGAGCTTGTATGGGAATCTGTGTGTATAAATTCAGCAAATTAAACACAAGGTCACCAGACAAGTGATAATCTGGCTATGAAACACATGGACTTCTGATTCTTTGAAGTTAAGGTGATGTAGGGCATCAAACTAATCCCTGAACTACAGCTTTTCAGAACTGTTGTAACTTGTTTAATGAGGTTCATAACAAATCAGATTTGCAGGGTCAATTACATTTAGGATGTTACATTCAGTACTGGTATATCATTAAGCATTTACTGAGCTCTTTATACCTTTTTTATTTCAAAGGAAGTGCAGCAGTGCAGAGTTTCCATGAATAAAAATGTTTTAATTAATAGATTATTTCTTGAAGAAGAGCAGGATAAAGTAATGAGTAGGAAAGTAGGATTTTTAATTTTGTGTCCAGACATGATAATTTAGGATCATTTCTATGCATATGTATATATTTTCTTAATGGCTTTTTAGATATTTGACTCCTTAAATCATTGAACTAATTGCAAAGGTCCAAAGGGTCTGTTGGACAATTACCATGAATGGACACACAGAAAGTAGTTTGGTTTGTACCTCGTGACACAAATTGGAAAGCAGATGAAGGAATGGGTAGATTTTGATCTTATACTTTAACATGCTTTAATGCTTAAGAAAATGTGCATTAAAGAAATATTTCAGCCATGGCAAAATGACAGTGGAAATACCTGTTACATTTACCTCCTGGTGATGCTGGATCCTTAGGAATGGTGAAATCGAAACTGCAACATGCTTGGAGTGTGGGGCAACAGTCTTTGTGGAACTTACTAACTTATTCATTTAATGCCAAGATCCCTGTAAGGAAGTGGAAATGTTGTAAATAAGATATTAATTTCCTGTAGCAGTGCTTTTTAATGGTGGGATGTTCTTTGGTTTTGTTAGCACACTTCTGATGAAGTTGAAATCAATCTGAAAGATACCAGTCCTTATGTGGCCAACACACTGCAAATGCCTGTGCTTCCAGAGCAGGTATATGAAATAGATCCTACAGCATCTTCACCTGAAGAACTCACCTCTGAAGTTGTAAGTATATTGTATATTACTACATGGAGTAACAAATCAAAATGATACACTAAAATGAGATTTTTTAAAAAATTTATTTATAATTATGCTTCTTATTGGTCCAGGCCCCAACATTCTGTGATTCTCTGATCTGAAAAAATTATATCTCTTCCAATTTTGCTGTAGCTATTGAATTATCTTGCTAGCATAAGAAACAATTTTAGAGTGTCTTTTTTTCTTTAGTCTTTATTTGCTCATGCATGATATGTCTGGAGACTGAAAGAATTTGCATTGAATTTTATGAAGAGATTACTTATTGAATGTTATTAGATACTTAATAAAACGTAGTATTAAAAATTAGTTTGCTAAACTATTTGAGAAAATATTAATACATTCACAACTGTGGCACAACACTGCCATGCTCCAAATGAAGTATTTTGTACGATGGTGAAACACCTTAAGACTGAGGGGGAAAAAATGGTAGGTGAGACTGTAACTCCTGTGCTTCTATGGCTGTTTGGGCTAAAATCCTTAGCTTCTAAAAACATGATCATTCCTGTTTTGTTGTTAATGACCTCCAAAGGCTTACCAATGGTAAAGACAGGAATCTGCTTGCATTCCTGCAATTATGAGTATGCAAAGTCTGAAAAATAATTGCCAAGTATTGTGGCATATTTACACATCTAGGAAAGTCCAGACTGTTTATTCATGTTCAAAGTCATGTACAGAGTGAGACCCAGGTGTGGAAGGATTCAGTTCCCTAAGTACTTAGTGTCATGTTTGCTCTTTAAAATACCTTACCTGGTCTGCAGGTGCAAGTCTTGCACAAGCTCAGAATTGCCAGATGTAATTCCAGGGTATTTAAGCAGTTTAAGCCACTGCTTCTTGCATTAAGTTCCATTTTAAACCATTTTTGTATTTAATTTGTGATGGCTTTGCTAGAAGGCCATTCTGGTTAATTTCAATATTGATTATAACATGAGGTGAGTTGTTTGCCTGGGAGCCTCTTGGAGTAGTACTCAAAGCAGGTTTCCAGTGGCTGCTTCATGAGTTCTTGTTGTGTTCCAGCTTTGTTACTGATTGTAATTGTTGGGATGTCCATTTTTACTGGCATTATTTGGTCATGGACACAATTTTATGTCGTTGAAATTATAATTAATAATACATCTTGCATTTGAGCACCTTGTAACTTCATCTTCAACCAGGACCATGATTCAAAATGAACTGGTTATAGGTCTAATGAATAGTGTTGATCTTTTGAAGTAATTTATATGAGTAATATGTCTGATATCTGCTAAATAAAACTGATCTCACTGGACATCAGATAGAAATAACAACCAAAGGTTTGAGAAACCTATGTTCACATGAAAGCCTGTTGAAGACAAAATTTGCACAGGTACACTTTACTGTAGAAGATACTCTGCTCTAAACAGGTCGTATTTGTAATGCTGTGTTGTGGCTCAGTATGTCAGTCTGAGTTAAGACAAGTGAAATAAATGTTTGGTGTCTTCAAAGATGCTATGATAAGGAGTAAAAGCATGGGAAAATGAGATCACTTTATCAAAACAAGAGTGACTGTTTGAATACTGTTTGGTTTATTGTTTTAGCTGGGACTGTAGAAGCAGAAGTTTGACATTTAAAGTCTAACTTCACAGCACTGAAAGTGAACAATGAAACGACTATTTCCCACTCTTCTGCTTCTTCCTACAGAATGAGGTTGCACATTCCATTTCAGAGCTGTCTATACACTTCACACCAGAAGAACCAAGTCCAGAAGATGAACGGAGAAAATGGGAGGAAGGGCGCATGGAGTATATGGGGAAAGATGCTTTTGAACATATCAAAAAGAAACTGGATGCATTTTTACACTAAAATAGGACATGCACTCTAATGGCCATCATGGTCTATGTTTCTTCCATAAATGCAATCCTTGCATATGTGGCTATCTTCATAGTTTTTTTGACATTAAACTTAAAGAGTTAGATAGAGATCCTCATAAATTTTGATTAACTGGTACAGACTCTTGGTTTTTTGACTGTTATGTGTGTCTCATCTTCATTGTTCTCCCATTGTGCCTTCTGAAGTGTAATGAATTGTACCCTCTGAGGTCGAACTTTTACACTTTTTTACAATGAGGGTGGTGAAACACTGGAACAGGTTACCCAGAGATGTCCCATCCCTGAAGCATTCAAAGTCAGTTTGGTTGGGGTCCTCAGCAATCTGATCTGGTGAAACATGTTCTCTGCTCACTGCATGGGGATTGGACTAGATGATCTTTAAAGATCCCTTCCAACCCCACACATTCTATGAATCTGTATTAATCACTTTTCCCTGCTCTTCCCCATGGCATTCTGTAGAAACAATCATGAGTGTGATACATGTTTGAAGTTGAGATTATGTTTTCACCTATTAAAAGATACAGTAAAACTGTTTAGGCTAAAATCTCATTACTGAAACCAAGTTAACAATTTGAAGGGCAAACGTGGTGTAGACTTCAATATGAGAATAAAGGAGTCTGCAACAAAACTTTTTCATTTAGGTGTACTTGGGATTAGAGGAAATTCATACTTTGAGATTACTTGTGAATTCTCTCCCTATTCATAGGAAGCTGGTCAGCTTCATCACTAACATGTTGAAGAGTGGTGTAAAGCTCTTTATGTAGACTGCTAAGGTATGATAACGTGTTATATTGTTGCTATAGGGCTCCATTTTAAAAATACTATCAGCTTTCATTGCATAGTAAGAGGAAGAAAGGTTGACACTGTGGTGTAAACCTTCTGGTGCTTTGTATCAATTTGTTTGCAGCACTTCAAACTGCAGCTGACAAAGGCACTCTTATCATTTACTGTAGTGACTCCATATTGCAGGAGTTTAAGTGCAAATGAAAACAGAGTTGGAGCTTATTTTAGTCAACAGGCCCTTTGAAGATCACTTAAACAATAGCTGTGTGTGGGAACTGGAACCAATACATATGTAACTCCAGAAAAATCTGCTGATGAGGCTTCATTATATGACAGATACTTATGAGGGATTGCTTTATGAATTCAAGTATTTAAATTTGACAGCAATTGTGTCTTAAACAATGGAAAAGAAACACTTTGAAAGGAAGAGGCTTGACAGCCATGTTAATATGGTAACATATCTGATACAAGTACTCATAATACCTGCAGTGCTGATACAGGGGACTTG
This sequence comes from Pogoniulus pusillus, assembly GCF_015220805.1. NCBI lineage: Eukaryota > Metazoa > Chordata > Aves > Piciformes > Lybiidae > Pogoniulus > Pogoniulus pusillus. Next base: position 1,619,049 of record NC_087268.1, read on the forward strand.
AAAAACATTACTCTCTTAATGTGTCACCAATTTTGGTACAGATATACCTAGTAAAATAAAAAATGAATGTTATGGACCAGAGGGATTGCCATAGATGCTAGTGGAGTAAAAAGCAGGGCAGGAAGAAAGGAATTTGTTTCTTCTTCCTCCTTTCATGAGAGAGAGTAGGGAATAACTTGCAGTGAAGGACTGGGGGTGTCAAAAGATCCCTTAAAGGGAAAAAAATCCTTGAGTACTTTAGAATGACTTTCTAATGTTCACAGTAGTGAATTTGTTTTTACTTTTATAGATTATTTCTCATTTTATCTAGTTCTTTATTTATAATTTATTCAAAGCACTCAAATTGGGAGCCTGTTTGGTGGGTCTGCTGAACTCAGGCTTCTATTTTAAGTTAGATTTTCAGGGTCTCTGAAGTTGAAGACAGAGATGTCCAGAAGGTGATGTGTCTCAGTTTCTCCACTGATCACAAAGGTACCCTTGATAACCTGCTTCTCCTGTGTAGGTAACCAACTACACATTAATACAGGTAGGTGTGTTCTACCTCTTGTCCTGTGTGGCACTGTATGTAGATTACAGCAGCTGCTGTGTCATTTGTGTGGCATTTGATCTGCTGACCATCCCCTTTTCTAAGTGAACTTGTGTACTTCTGAGAAAGGTCTCTGTTTTATAAGCATTATTGATAATTCAAACAGTTTTTGAAGACTATAGTCCTTAATGTGAACTCATGCTTCATACAGCTCTACTTTGTACAGTACCTACTAGATCTCATGGCACAAAAAAATTACTGATGTGAAATCAGTAGCTGAAAGGGTTTTAAATAGTCATATGAATATAGTAGTAGTAGTCATGGAATGCATCTGAAAGTGTTAATCTGAAATAGTACTGTCTGTGGATGGTGCAATATTTTGCAAAGAATTGTAGTACATTGATGTCATGGAAATAAAATGGAAATGGAAAGGACATATGAAGTCACATGCTTGTCAGGTGATGGTGGAGTTTTAGGTCATTTATGTTGTGCCATGGAGTATTATTTGTGACTGACTGGTTACTTTATTGTATTAAATTGCTTTTGAGACATTAACACTACTAGCTGAGCAGAATTAAAAGGTGTGAGTTATAATTATTTCTCCAAAAACTTAAGCTTCAGGATCTATTGTCACAGCAGTAGTTGTGAATATGAATAAAGGAGAAAATGCAGTTTCAAGGTTGTTTTTTTCCCCTGAATTGTATTTTGACTGTTTTCAGAACCCTTTCAACTTCAAGCAACTGGAGGGGAAAAAGTAAATTCGGGGAGAGCCACTTGTGATTATTTTACTACCTTTCAGCATGGCATGATGTTAACTGCTGTGGAAAACTGTTTGTTCCTCTTTATGGTACTGCACAGAGTTCTGAATCATGATGAAATGCAAGTGGTTTTCCTTTAGATGTGTAATATCAGAAACAGGAGATTTGTTTGATTCAAGTGAAATATTATTTTAAAAGCTTCTCAGAGTATTAAATACTTGGAACAAAACCGATGCTTTTTTTTACCTTCATAAATACTTTTTGTTTCCAAATCTATTTATTTTTCCCAAAGTATAATAAAAAAACAGCCAGAAATAAATTCAAGGTAGACAGCACTTGAAGAAAAGTAAATGTTTTAGAAATGGAATAAACCAAGAAGCTTAGAAATAGGTGCTAGACTTTAGTAAATTACTCCAGAGCTGAAGAAAGCTTTGAGCAGAACGTCCAAATCGTAGAAACTCTAGGCAAAGAACTTAGAGGACTCTCATGCTGGCAACAGGTGAGGTGTGAGCTGCAATCCTGCAGGGTCAGGGTATACATGCCAGAAACGTGCCTTTGCTCCACTTGGTGCTAGTTCCTTTCTGTCTGGAATACATACATTTCCATAGGCTGCCTTCTTGGAGAACAAACTGAACTGGAGAGGCCTAGAATGACTTTTTTTTTTGTTCTTTTGTTTGTTGGTTTTGCTTTAGCTCATTTGTTTGTTTGGTTGTTTTTTTGGGGGGGTTTTCTTGTGAATTTGGAGCAAACCTTACCTACTGTCAAGATCTAATGATTCATCTCTGCTACAATTAAATACAAAGGGATGTGGTTTCCTGCTAAGCATCATGTGTAAAGAAGACTGAAAATATCCACCAAGCTTTACAGTGCAGCTCCCTCATGTAGCCTTTGGCTGACCTGTGCTTTGTTGTGTTCAATTTTGAGAGTAAAATAATAGGAACACTTACCCTTTATCTCCATGATGCATTCTGCATTAAATCTCAGAATGCAGTCCTTAATAAATCATGTCAACACATGTTAAAAACACATTCAGTCTTCCCATGTAGCTGACAGCAAAAATAAAAGTTATTTAGTCTTTCCCCTCCTATTAGGACTGCGTGAAGAAAACAACTCTCACAGTGAAGTCTCTGTCTGATTCCTTTACCAGAAGCAGAATTACTAAGCTGTACAGACAATGGCCTCAGCCAGTCTGTGTGGCAGCCAAGGGCAGGCTTTGGAAAGGTTACAGAGAATCATAGGGTAATGTAAGCAATAAAATCATCTTTATTGTTGTATTGAGTAAAATAGGAGCTTATAATGAGACTCTTTTAGAAACTTGAGTTTGAAATGGGACTACTTAAGGAAAAAAAACTAAGTTGTGAGATGAACACAAATGAAGGTAACAGAATCAGCAACTGAAGCTGATTTTTACCCAGGTCACAAAAATCACTGAGAATTCAATAATTAAATTTCTTCTACTTCTTTTTTTCTTAAAAAAAAATACTTTTCAGCAGGCTGCAATCAAGTAGAGTAGTTTGTAAATGGTGTTCTAAACCTTTAAACTCCCAACATTGATAAGCTGTATTAGAACTCACTTTCATTTCACAGAGGAACAGTAGATAATTTCTGTGACCAATACAAAGAAACATAAAACACCAGAATGGGGAAGAAAAGAACTTCTGCTCTTCCTGCACAACATATAAATATCGAATCAAGGCAAATTGAACTAAAACCCAGTTGCTTACAGCAAGCAATTCTGAGGCACACATCATAGGTAATTTTTTTCTGGGTTACTTTCTTATTACTTAGCAGCTGCAGCAACGAATATAAATGAAAGTTTCCTTTCTTACCTTAGTCTGGGATGCAGCTGGCAACTTTACTCATAGCCTTTAGACAAATGGTCAGAACAGAAGGCAGGGTTGTTTGGAACCTGTAGTATCCTCATTTATCTCAGAGATAATCACATTGTTTTTCTTTAATATTTTTCTTGCTTTCAAAATGTGTTAGTAATGAAGTAGTGCAATAACTCAAAGATAAACCTAGTTTGGTAACAAATGTTATGTTTACAGAATTGCTTAGGTGTAACATCACAATCAAAACATTCCACAAAGACTGCCCAGTATTTTACTGAGTCCAACATTAAGTATATATGGATGTTTTAACCCACAGCCTGGCAGTGAGCAGGGTTTTAGGTACTTACTCCTCCTTTTTGATAATTTATGTAGGTGCTTCTCAAATATACTCAGTCCTTAGGAATTACTTTAGATACTTACTCCTCCTTTTTGATAATTTATGTAGGGGCTTCTCAAATATACTCAGTCCTTAGGAATTACTTTAGATACTTACTCCTCCTTTTTGATAATTTATGTAGATGCTTCTCAAATATACTCAGTCCTTAGGAATTTCCAGCTGGATAAACTCTGAGCTCAAATTGCTTCTCAGCTTATCTGTTACACAATTATTTTGCATCCTCAAATGACGAGATCTTCTGATCTATATGCACTAGCATTCCCTTCTTGGGTCCCAGCAGGGAGCAAAATGACATGTCTGATATTTAAACACGGTGAAGTGAGGTCTCTTAGAGGATTATTGTCTCGCCACTGTGAGACTCGACAATTACTTTAAGTCAGTCTAATGCTGCAATTCCAAATGTCATTTAATAATGATAGGGCTATTTAGATGGGAGTCAGCTTCTTACAGCATGAACATCAAACATTTATACAGCCCAGGCACAGCTTTTTCATAAAAGCAAACTTGTTACAGAGTAATGCTTCCCTCTCCATGGTGTCTATGTTTAACCATGTGTAGGCACATTCTCCTATGGTTAACCCTGGCTCAGTTCTTTCCAGCAGGCCATTTTATGTGGTGCTTGCTGCCTTCTACAATAGCAAAGACCATGAGAAAAGAAAGGAGAAAACAAATAGTTTAGATTTTCTTTTTTATGTCTGTGTGTTTTGCAAAAGATTATTATGGATTATTTTTCAAGTGAACCAAGGTAGTTATTTGAGCTTATTTCTTTCAGTATTATTCAACTGCAGACAGTTTTTATAATGGCTTTTTGCCTATGGATGTATTTGACGTGGAAGTGTGTGCCAGGACAACTCACGGGTGTGATGCTGGGTTCACCTGCTGTATGAGGAATACACATTTCCCAGGAGATCAGAGTAACAGCTTGTGCACAAGCTGCATGCTTTGGGTAGAGGTGTGTTGTGGTAGGCCTGATAGGGCCAAAATAGGCTTAGGCATGTCCTGGCTTGCCCAGGCATGTCTTTCTGCTCTCCCTCCTTCCGTTATGGGGAGAAGCAACCACGGGAAAGAAGACAAAGGAACCTGGAGCCACTAAGCCTAAGGACTCTGGCCTGCCCAGACTTGGCTTGGTCCTATGGTAAACAGGGTATGCTTAGCTTGTGCCTACCTTGTGCAAGGCTAACTGCCACTGTGATGGGCTACTCTGTGTCCAAAGGCCCGTCAGTCCCAGCCCACCTTGATAAAAGAAACACACAGGCAAGCGCAGTGTGCTCTGTTGTGTTCTGCTGTTCTATTGGTGCCTGCAGCCTCCTGCTGCCATTGCTTACTGCCTTATTGCTTGCCTCCCGAGCAGAGCCAGCTGAGCTGCGGCCAGCAGGGGAGCAGGAGGAAGAGGAGGAGGAAGCTGTGTGCCCAGCATCTCCTCTCCGCGCCGAGAGGAGCCATGCTGGATGTCTTCATCCTGATGTTTTTTGCCATCATGAAATGTGGAACCTACCTCATCAAAGCCACTGCTGATGATTTTCAATGTGCTGTCAAGTGAGATGATTTAACAAGGTACACAAGGGTATGCCAGCAGGAATTGCTGGGGTTTAGCATTTCAGAACAGCTACTTCACTGCTAAACATGAGATGGTAACTTGAGCTACCCAGTTTTAAAACACACTTGTCTGTTCAGTTTGTCCTGGGAATTCTTACATAATAAATAAACGAATAGGTAAGGCAAAAAATGACTGCAAATGGTGGTGCTTATTTCTTCCAGCCAGTGCAATCTTGGTTTGTTTCCATATAAATGTGTAATTGTGTCTTTAAACACAAGGCAGTGTTTTCATTAAAATAAAAGGCTTGAACAGAGGTGGACTCCTGGGCTCAGTTCTGTTGCCTCAACAAGCATATTACCTGTACAAACACCTGCAATTAAAGTTTGCTTTTTTATCATTCATTAGTTACATGAATCAAAAATTGGCAAGGAAAGAAATTTAGTTCTATTTATTTGGGTATTTGTTCCAGAATGAGGTACTTGAGAGTTAGATTTTACAGGTGATCCATTGATGGAATATGTTTGGAGTGGTTTTAATTGTAAATGATTTTTATTTTAAGCTACAGGCTTACTGCATTTCTGTGGATAAAGGAGAAAAGGTGGAATGAAAAGCAACCATAGTGTCCCTTTCAGTTACTCCAGTGTCATTTGACCCATATCCTCTAGGTCTGTGGTCATATGAATGCAAAAACTATCAGCTTTCTAAAGACAATTCTACTTTGATTTTGGTATTAAACTATGCCATCTGCTTTGTTTTCTTCATCACACCAACAAAAGGGGAACGTGCCACAGCATGGCTGCAGCCATGGCTTCCATATATTATTGTAAGGAGATAACTGCTCTGGGACTGGAGTCAGTGTCTTGCGATGCTCTTTTACAGCTTCTCCTATCCTCCTTATTACAGTGTTGAACAAGGGCTCAGTGTGGACTGAGAGAGTATTCTCCTCAGAAGGATCCTGGGAGAGGTCAAACAGCAGTGGAGGGTCATGATGGGTTACACCATCCCCAAAACATGGGCAAATTCCTCTTCCAAAACAGGCCCCAGAGGCTTCTGGTTGGAATACTGGAGTAGTATAATGAGCTTTCCATATGGTCCCACCTGTCACAGAAGAGGCACATTTGAACAGCTTAACAGCATTAGAAATCAGTGGGGGGCCCTGCAAGGTTGCTTCATATTTTAAGTGATCTGCTTTGTTATTCCTAAGGCAAACTTACATTGTGGTTGTCACATACAGGGGAAAGGCTCTTCAGGGACCTGGCAGGGATCAGAATGGCTTTCATGGTACATGGCTGTACCTGGACTGTGGGTACATGCAGGGCCATACACACTATGTGCATTGTTAGGTCTAATATTCTATGTGAAGAGGGAGTCTCTGCTACATTCTTGTGTCTCTTTAGAATTCTATATACCTTTTAAGGGGGAAAATGGAGTAAATGGGTGCAGGTTCTGGTAGGTGGTTCTTGTGTTGGCTCTGTACCTGAGTCACGAGCACCTGTGCCAAAACCTGTCACAGCTCATTTCCATGCCTGCTTTCCAGCACCCTTTCCAACAGAATGCTAACAGCAGGCCATGAACACTGTGAAATCTGGAGTCTCTTTTTTAAATCCTTGCAATAAAGACAACTAGTTTGCAGCTTCAGCACTTGCATCTCTATCAAGTTCTTGTACTGACCACCAGATAAGCACTAATGTGTAATTTGTAGTGAAGAAATGACAGATGACAACTACTAAATCTGAATGTAGTCCAACAGGAGATTGTCCTCCTTCCTCCCTCCTCCTTTTTCCTCTATTCCTGCATCTGCACTACACAACTCAGACACAAGGATGTGCCCAACAAGATGGCAAGTGAATACCTTGTCAGACACAGGAGGAGAAGAAGAAAGGGAACATTAAACACTTGGAGCTACTTCTTCAATACTGTGCATAAACAACTGACAAGTGCATTGTCCTCCCATGGCATTTTCTTTTTGGTTCAATGGAATCTGCCTAACTGTCTTTCCTTCTATTGCCCCGGGAGCTGCTCTTCACAACTGGGAGTCTGCAGCTTTATTCTTCTGTCTCTCATGTCACTACTGCTAGAACATGTTTTGGTAATAATAGAAAAAAAACAATTCTGAAAAGGTGGGGAGGAACAATAATCTTGTAGCTCGAAATCTCCAGATGCTAGGTGGCTGACTGTGTATCTGTTCCCACTGCAAGGTTTCCCTGTCCTGCTGAGCCAGGCTTCTGCACTTCTGTGGAAGGACAATGTCTTAATGGTTCTGAAATGGTTTGGAATAGCATATGTAGAGCTGCTGCAGATTTTTAGGTATATCAGTTTCTGAAATTGTGAGATAAAATACATAGGAGGTGGATTTCTTAAAGGAAATGGGCTCACTTTGTGATTGCTTACCCCTTAGCTCTGTTTGGGTGTGCGCTCTGCTGCTAGCTGGGATGTGCTCCACATTCCTCTTTTCCACGTCCTGTGACTGAATCATCATTTATCTCATGACAAAACCACAACAGGCTCCTCTGAGCAAGTTCTTCATGCAAAGAGTGGTTGGCTTTGGAATGGGCTGCCTGGGGAACTGATGGAGACCCCGTCCCTGGAGGTGTTTAAAATGAGGCTGGATGAGGCACTTGGTGCCATTGGTTAGTCTATTAGAAGGTGTTGGTTGAGATGTTGGTCTTTTCCAACCTGATCGATTCTGTGATTCTGAGTCTTACTCTGTTGGTTGGGAAGCATGGGCACTACTTGTTCAGAGTCTTTGGGCCATGTGCATTTTTCAGATTAGCTGGCTCTAGCCAGAGTGCTAAAATGACCATTTAATAGGTAAGTCTACCTGCGTGCATCTCATATTTATCTGGCTATGCACAGGAGTCCTTTCTGTGATTAGTGTTCAGAAGAAAATGAGCTAAATAGAGGTTCTTTTCCACAAATAGTTGAGCTGAACTCCCTGTAACTTACACATTACAGGGCAGCCCAAAGAAGTGGGTGCTGAAGTGTCTGAGGAGGATTGTTTTGATTCTGCAATATTTTAGCATTTGTTTTTCACAGCTGCAGACAGTTATTGTAGTTTCAGAGAGCAGGCTCCTTGCTAGTTCACTGGGAAGGATACAGCTAGGCTGATGGCAATTAACCTGTGTTGGTGAGATGAGTAGACAGCTGGGTTACAGAGTGATCAGAAGGGGAAAAAAGGTGGGAGAAATCAGTACTGATGGAAGCAGCAGGGGTTTCAGTCATCTCCAAGAGGCAAAGGAGGATATGCAATTTGCTGCTGAAGCTGCTCTGACAGAACTTGAAAGATGTGTGTGAATTTTAGGGCAAGATGCTAATACAGTATGTCCAAGGGAAAAGAAATCTGCTTCCTCCATCCAAACATTTCTCAAACCCATCTGGTAACAATCAATCAGGTTAACGAGCTGAAATAAACGAACTGTTACTAATAAGCTGTGGTAGAAGAAGGGACTCATACAGACAAAGGATTCTCTTGGCTTCAGTGAAGGGCTTAACTGATGAGTCCTGCCTGGATGACATCAAGACACAACAGCTTCATATCTAGCCTGGCCAACAGACACAGGTAAACAGACAATGAATGTGTAATAGCAATGTGATATACTTCTCTAAAAGGTCTTGTCAGCTCAGTCAGAAGTGGTGGCTGCTGAAGCAAAGAATCAGAATTTGTGGCTTGGCTGAAAGTTGATCCCTATGGTGACATCTGATTAGCCAGCCTGATAGGCTGGATATCCCACTGCTTCCAACCCCCCTGCTATGTGAAGTTGTGGTTCAGCTGGGAAAAAAATGTAGAAAGGCAGGCATAGATCTGCTGTGCATTTGGCTTCACAGGAAACCAAAATACAACACTTTGCATGTTGTGTTAGTGTCTCTTCTACAGACAGCGTGGCCTGTTAGAAACTGATGTGTAAACACTTCTTGATGGCTTGACACTCATGCTGTGGGTGTCTGGGTTGTGATTTGCTGGGGGCTAACTCTTATTTGCTCCTCTCTACACAACATCTTTTAGTGATCAGAGCATATTCAGTATGATCCTGGAACCTATTTTAGTTACATTTCATCTAAGGTCATGATCATCAAAGCCCACTCCACAATGCAACCCAGAGCACAAGGAGTGGGTCTGCTCAAGAGGAGTTTACTTCAAACACCCACTTCAACCAGAACCAAAATTGTAACCCAGACACGAACAGCCTAGAAGAATAGAGAGGTGAAAGGCAGGTGAGGAGAAGAGCAGTCCTTTAACCTGATAAAGCAATTCTTCACATGCAGTGGGTTCAGGGGGTGGCACCAGCGGTGGCAACGCTCTGGAAACGGAGCCACTGCACGCCGAAGGGTGCCGGCAAGGGCTCCTGGTGCTGTAAGCCCTGCTGGCCGCGGGGCTGCCCCACTTTGCCGAGAGCTCAGAGCTGCAGATGCAAATAGCAGCCCGCAGGGGCTTGGCCACTCTCTGCATGCCCACAGAAGTGGGTAGTTTTTCACAGAGAGCACCTGAAGCTGTGAGAACGAAAAGCGGAGTGGCTACCCGCGCCGAAGAGCCAGGCAGGTCCTGCTCACCTCCCGGCAGCTTCCCGTCTGCCGCATCCCTTTCGCTGCTGCCGCCTGCCGCACCCCGAGGCGCCGCTTCAGGCGTGCGGAGGCTGCTGGCGGTGCTGTGCTGCCCCCTGGCGGACGCGTCCTCTGCCTGCCGCCTTTTTGCGCGGCTATGGGCTCCGGGGTGCAGACCTGCGTCTGTACGCTCAAACCCGCGGACCCTCAGACCTGCTCCTGCCCCGCTATGAGGGGGTGGTTACGGCGGGGGGCAGCGGTGCGTTTTGGGAGGTGGGTGCTGCACAGCAGCATGCCTGCAGCGTTTCCCTGCTAGGCCTTGCTTTCTGTTACTGACCTTCTCCTTCCTACAGGACTTAGCAGTGAAGGAGCACGCTAGTTCCTCCTCTCTGCTCTCACGGGGTCTTGTCTACAACTGGATCACATTATGGTGCTTAAAAAGAAAAGAGACTGTGACAATGATGGTAGGAGATGTCCCCTAACCACAACTGATTGTTATGGAGTCATTGCAACTAACTGATGCTTTAAAAGTAGGAAGATCACTTAGTGAACAGTCTAACGTAAGAAGGAGTTTCTGTTGGGCTGCCTAAAGTTATCTCGATCCAGTCAACTCTCAAAGTGCTTTTCCAACAGCCAGCAGCTTGTCAAGATAGCAGCTGAACGTGAATAGCTGCTGACTGTAGGATGCCCCAGCATCTGTAACTATTGTCTAACTGCAGTCTCACCAGAGCTCTGTAACTCTTTTCGCAGTTCACAGATAGGGAAAGCAAACCAAACATTCAAGTGGCTCATTCAAGATTCTAAAGGATGAGAAGTTGGCATAGCCTGCTCCATTGATTTCTGCTTTTCCCTAGCTGTATGGAATGAAAAATAGCGAACAACTGAGCCCCACAGCACCACAAATCCATCAGCTTTACAGTAAATGTCACATCATCTGGTCACAGAAAGTACAATTCATCTCAATTAATTCTAACATGAGGGTGATTTTTATATTCAATATGATCTGTCTGAGCTCTCTTGTCAGTGGAGTGAAATAGGCATGATTGATCTAGTCCAGTTGTGCTCAGCAGAAGGAGGTGAATTGAACGCTGTAAAGATCTGCATTTCTTCAGTGACTATAGAAGAAGCTCAGCTCCAGGTCACACACATACTGCCCTTCCTTCTGAGCAGGAATAAGAACATGACTACCTGTCACTGGCATGTTCTTTTTCACACTGTAATCAAAGGTGACATCAACAAAGATGGGGTGCTTGTTGAAAGCTCAGGAAAGCATTACAGTTGCTGTCAGCTTGCCTACAGCTGAAGAAAATGAAACAAGAGAGGGCTACTGAAAACAGATGAACTCCTGCTTAAGATAAAGACATTATATGTGCAGTTCCTTTTCTTCACTCTGACATTAAAGCCAATCCTGAATGTTTTCACAGCCAAAGCAACAAAAAGACTGCAATGACAGGGAGATAGTTGATGCTATGCTACCTAGGAAGCAAACCCCCTCATCTCAGGCAAGGCAGAAGGGCAGCTGACTATGAAGCCTTTCTGCATCTTGCAGAAGTAGTGTGCATTTGAAGAAGAAAATGATTCCATACACAAGTATGCCTGATGTATGTGATACCCTCATTTCTGGTGCCCAAGAGGGGGATGTTTCTACTCACTGTCCTTTTGGTGCCACCTCACTGCATGCAGAAACACACCGCAGTAGTGAAACATGAACTCGTGCCCGGAGTCCCGAACCTTCCTCTGCAGCAAAGGCAGCAAGCTGTGCCCATCGATTATCCTGATAGAGAGGATGGGAGTTGTCAGGCTGCTGCAGAACTTCAACCTGCAGCTAGAGCATGAGCAGTACTCACTCTCCGTGTATGCAGCGTTAGGACTTCAGATGTAATTTCTGAACCAAGCTAATGTTTAGCTAATGAGCCCTAGGATTTTCAATTGCATGGGTGGGTAGAGACCAGTGATTAGCAGTTCCTTGCAGTTTATTTCAAACACAGCTAGTTCAGACATCCTGCCTGAGGGGGTCAGGTACCATTACTCTGATTCTGCTGGAAGGGATAGCCGTAGTGAAGGCATGGTTCACAGCTTTTCACTTTGTTCCCTGGAATGGAAGTCACCAATAGCTCTGTGAGCTCAGAGCTTCATACAGGTGTGCTAGTTTGAAGCAGGCTGGAATGTTTTGGTGAGAAGAACTAGATTACAGGCTGTGGAAGGAAAACAAGGCTGATGTCTACTGCACTCATAGGCTTGCTGAGATGTATAGGAACAAGAAATAAAAACATAGATAAGCACTCTCACTGGGGCTGCTGCTGGGGCTGCTGGCTGAGCTGCATCTTTCTCTCTAACCTCACCCTCCATTTAGGACTAATCCACTTTGCTTCCTAACCCCCTGGCTGAACCTCTATTCCTCCTTGGGACTGGAGTAAGGTTGAGAGGGGTAGGGGGAAGGTGAAGGGGTGGTTGGGAGCCCCTCCTGGGGATTCAGGTTTCTGGGAGGGCTGTTGTGTTTCTCTATTACCTTTTACCTTGTCTATTTCTGTCTATAACTGTATAAACTGTAAATATCTGCTTGTCTATTGTGCCAGCTGTAAATATAAGCTGCATTCATATTTCCAGAGCTGGCTGAGTCTAGTCTGGGTGATTGCTAAAGTGTGGGGGGGCAGGGGACACCCAAACCATCACAACAGGACAACTGCACTGACTAACAGCTGGTTTTAGTTACATGCCACTGGTACTCCTATGGTTTTTGCTCAAATGACCTAGACACTCATGCTTTCCTGTGTTCTTTTGAGGAGCCTAATATAGATGCTACAAATTGTTTCCTATCAAGGAAGCTACTTCTCTGTTACTGGCAGTCAAATGTAGGCCCTATGCCATTTGTCCCAGCTTTGCTACTGATGAAGAATCAGGCTCCCTACTCTTGGAGAGAGCCTGTGCTAGTACTCTGGTAGGACCAACCAGCTCTGCAAATATCTGTGGCTATTTCATTTAAAAAGTAAGATTGAGCTGAGCAGTTTTGTTTGCGTGGGTTTTGCTCTGGTTTGTTTTTCTGAGTCATCTCAGTATCTGAAATGAACCAGATGGCCTCTTAATGATAAGAAAATTGAATTAGCTAAAAGCTGCTTGATAAAACATACTGCTTTCTTCTGCCTTTTCCATATAAGCAGATGGGGAATGCTACTCACAAAGCTAGAGAATTCCCTGCTTAAGAAACAAATAGGATGTAAGCTGTGGCTGCTAGGATGTGTGATGTAATGTAGTCAGCATTTATCTTGCAAGGGAAGCAAGTATGGTTTATGAAGTCATCTTGGTACCTGTCCTTAGGCACTGCCCCTCCAGCCAGGTCAATCACTGTTGGGAAAATGTCCATGAGGCTTGTCAGCTCGTTGATAACTGTCCCTGCAGGCAACACTCCTGGCCATCTAACTATTCCTGGGACACGGATCCCTCCTTCCCAGCCTCCCATTCCTTTTCCACCTGTTATAGAAAGAAAAGAAAAGCAAAAGTAAATAAAAAAATGTTTATTATGCATAAAAACTTTTAGAACAGAAAACTGGAGATCAGTAGAATGATGTCCATTGCAATGCCTATTCTTAAAAATAGAAAGTATTAACATTTTTACACTCCTTTCTAGGGCAGCACATACAGCAACCCATTGTGAAGTACTTTCAGCAGAGGAGGAAAAATGCCATCCCCTGAGATGCTGATCCTTAACTTGAATTGAATGTCATGCCTGAGAATAGTGCCCACTCTCTAGTAATACACCTAAGGAAAGACAAAAATCAGTTAATAGTAAAAAGCAAAATCTGACTGTGTGGTTACAGCCCTACTTAGTGCCAGAGGAAGGAGAAGTATCAGGGGGCCAGCTTGGTGGTCACACAGATCATAAACAGGAGCAGTGTGGCCAGTAGGATGAGGGAGGTTATTCTGCCCCTGTACTCAACACTGGTCTGGCAATACCTTGAGTGCTGTGTCCAGTTCTGGGCTCCTCAATTCAAGAGAGATGTTGAGGTACTGGAAGGTGTCCAGAGAAGGGGGATGAAGCTGGTGAGGGGCCTGGAACACAAACCCTGTGAGGAGAGGCTGAGGGAGCTGGGGGTGTGCAGCCTGCAGAAGAGGAGGCTCAGGGGTGACCTTGTTGCTGCCTGGAACTACCTGAAGGGAGGCTGTAGCCAGGTGGGGTTGGTCTCTTCTGCCGGACAACCAGCAATAGAACAAGAGGACAGAGTCTCAAGTTGTGCCAGGGGAGGTCTAGGCTGGATGTTAGGAGGAAGTTGTTGGCAGAGAGAGTGATTGACATTGGAATGGGCTGCCCGGGGAGGTGGTGGAGTCACTGTCCCTGGAGGTGTTCAAGAAAAGCCTGGCTGAGGCACTTAGTGCCATGGTCTGGTTGACTGGCTAGGGCTGGGTGCTAGGTTGGCCTGGATGATCTTGGAGGTCTCTTCCAACCTGGTTGTTTCTATGATGCTATGATTCTATCATATATCCTAGTAGTTGTAGACTATCTGGATATATTTTATTCTATTTATTTTGTTTTAAAGAGGAAGTCCACTACAAGAATTTTACCTTTATAAATCCCATTCCATCCTCCCAACTGAGCATTTCCTCTGCGAGCCTCCAAGAATCCTCCATGATCAGATGCAAAATAAACGAGTGTATTATTCTTCAAACCTTCTTTCTCAACAGCATCCAGAAGCATGCCTGCATATAAAGCAAAACAACATGAGTATGTCCAGAGTTTGCAGTCAGACTGTTTAGGTCTTCACTGAAAGTTCAGTGAAGATAGAGTCTTTCCATTTAGCTAAATGAGTTCTGAATTACCAGAACAATGCAAGAGTAATCCTGCATTGTACAAATAATAAGAGTCTAATGGAAAGCTGCTGAATGTGTCAACATTTTTATGGTGCCTATAAGAATAGGAAAACAAAAATAAAACCAACTGGAAAATCATTTCCATGAATGATACTTCTATCCAGGCTACCCAGAATACTCTGTCAGCTTTATGCTGTAAATTCCCTGAATTAAAGATTAGTTCCACTGTGTATTTAAGCTTTTGAAGCATCTTCAAACCCCTAAATAATAGTGCTGACTAGTTTTCTAATCACAGAAAACTGCTATGTCTCACCAGGAATTAAGCAGGGTCTCTGAGATTGGACTGTATGCTAGCAACAAAAAACAGTCTGGTGTGAGTGGTAAAAACTCACATATAATTAAAACCTAACTTCATAAAAAATGGTTTCGATGCTGATAGCATCAAATGCTGATAGAGAACATGATTTATCTTTGATTGCTTGTCCTCATCACCTTCTGCATCAAATACAAGTTGCAAGAACAGCACCCACAGGTGCATAAGCAGCAGCAAATGCTGAAGTATGCAAGGAGAAAGCATAAGCCACTGATCACCTCTTTTGTTCAATCTCTTCTCTCATCCTATTTGGCCTATGTAAAACAAGTTCCTTACACCACTGGACTGTTATACTGGCTGCTTGTGTAGCCTGTGCCTGAAGGAGACTGGTGCCAAAAGGAGAGCATGGCAGAGTTCTTTGGTTCAACTGGATCTTGCAGGAGTTCTCAGCCTTTCCAGCAGAAGCACTCAGGCTCCCCTCAAAATACAATTTTTTAAACATGGTTGTTGGAAAAACAAATGGTTCAGGGCTCAGATCCTGGCCTGAAGAGGAGGGGAATGTTTTATCAACAGGCTCTCAACTTTTGACTGAATACAGAGAGTGGCTATGTCCTGCCTCCCACTGAAACTGGGGAAAAAAAGACTAAATAAGGCTTAGTTTTAAATCTAGACTCTGAGTGCCAGTTCTGTTTCAAAACCTGACACTCAGAGCTGAGATTTAGACCTGATTCATCTTGATAGCCTGACTGCACACAATTCGTTAAGTGAAACTCCAGAGCTTTTTAGTTTGGTCTTTTGGCTAGGAAGGAATCCTGGTTTCTGCTCCAAGGACTAATTTTTGATACAAAGGAACAAGTGCAAAACCCAACCACCATAGAATGTAATATTCAGGAGGAGCAACACTTCATCTTCTGAGATTAGACTGAGGTGGAGAATGTCACACATTCAGATTAACACAATCGAGCACATAGATGATTATTTCATTACATTTAACACTGCAGCACAGGAGTGTGTCAATAAAAAAAGAAAAAGAACAAAGAAAACTTTGACATTTCAAGAAAGAAAGAGAGAGAGAAAGAAAAAAGAGAAAGAAAGAAAGAAAGAAAGAAAGAAAGAAAGAAAGAAAGAAAGAAAGAAAGAAAGAAAGAAAGAAAGGGAAAGGAAGAGAGAAAGAAAGAAAGAAAGAAAGAAAGAAAGAAAGAAAGAAAGAAAGAAAGAAAGAAAGAAAGAAAGAAAGAAAGAAAAGAAAGAAAAAGAAAGAAAATAAAGAGAAAGAAAGAAAGAAAGAGGAGAAAGAAAGAAAGAAAGAAAGAAAAGAAAAAGAAAGAAAGAAAATAAAGAGAAAGAAAGAAAAAAAGAAAGAGGAGAAAGAAAGAAAGAAAGAAAGAAAGAAAGAAAGAAAGAAAGAAAGAAAATAAAGAGAAAGAAAGAAAGAAAATAAAGAGAAAGAAAGAAAGAAAATAAAGAGAAAGAAAGAAAGAAGAAAATAAAGAGAAAAAGAAAGAAGAAAATAAAGAGAAAGAAAGAAAGAAAGAAAGAAAAAGAAAGAAAGAAAGAAAATAAAGAGAAAGAAAGAAAGAAAGAGGAGAAAGAAAGAAAGAAAGAAAGAAAGAAAGAAAGAAAGAAAGAAAGAAGAGAAAGAAAGAAAGAAAGAAAGAAAGAAAGAAAGAAAGAAAGAAAGAGAAAGAAAGAAAGAAAGAAAGAAAATAAAGAGAAAGAAAGAAAATAAAGAGAAAGAAAGAAAGAAAAAGAAAATAAAGAGAAAGAAAGAAAGAAAAAGAAAATAAAGAGAAAGAAAGAAAATAAAGAGAAAGAAAGAAAGAAAAAAAGAGAAAGAAAGAAAGAAAGAAAGAGAAAGAAAGAAAGAAAGAAAGAAAGAAAGAAAGAAAGAAAGAAAGAAAGAAAGAGAAAGAAAGAAAGAAAGAAAGAAAGAAAGAAAGAAAGAAAGAAAGAAAGAAAGAAAGAAAGAAAGAAAGAAAGAAAGAAAGAAAGAGAGAGAGAGAGAGAGAGATGTGTGGTAATGGTATGGCAACCTCTGTAGCTAACTGTATAAAATCCAGATTGGATATTAGGAAGTTCTTCACCATGAGAGTGGTGAGATACTGAAACAGGTTGCCCAGGGAGGTAGTGGAAGCCTCATTCCTGGTGGTCTTTCAGGTCAGGCTGAATGTGACTCTGAGCAAACAGGTCTAGCGTGAGGTGTCCTTGCCTACGGCAGTGGGATTGGAACTAGATGATGCTTGAGGTTCCCTCTAGCCCTGACAACTCTATGATTCTAAGATTTAAGACAAGTTCAATGATTTTTGACATGCAAAAAGGGAGTTGTGCAACCAGCCCTATAATTTTCTTTCTGCATTCAAGCAAATGAAGATTTCTTTCAAGAAGTCCACTTACCCACCATCCAGTCCATTTCCTCCACATTATCTCCATATAGGCCATGCCTGCTTCTTCCCTGAAACCTCTCTGTAGTGATGAGAGGGGTGTGAACATGTAAAAGGGAAACAAAGAGCAGAAATGGTCTGTGCTTGTTCCTGAAATGAAAGAAAAAAACAGTCACTTCTCTGCAAACTGTCATGCAGTCCAAAAAGCAGCAGTGGTATTGCAGTCACTATCTCAATTGACATTATCATTTTGGTCTAATTGTTTTTATCCTTTTACATGTTTGCATTGTTTAGCTTTTGGGAGACAGAGGGGGTGAAAGATTTTTTTCCCTATGTTTTTGTTTGTTTGTTTGTTTTTTAACTTGGGACCAAAATGGGCTCTTTCTTTTTCTGCTCTCAAAGTTCACAGCCAAAAGAATTGCACACCCTCAGGAGCAAGGAGAAAACGTCCCTGGAGCTGTTCAAGTATGACACAGTAACCACGTTAAAATGCAATAGAATATTTGTTGTTACCTCTCAATGAGTGCAACTGCCTCCTTCAGCATGTTAGAAGTAGTTTTTTCTAGATTCATTGGTTGTTCAGTGATATCATAGTTTCTCATTAAGATACAGTTCCAATACTTGGTGAAGCCATAGCTTAAGAACCAGGAGATGAAATACAGGAGACCACAGGCAGCCAGACAAATGATTGTTTTCCATTTCACTGAGAATAAATTGGTAAGTTTCCCAATCAAAAGTGTAAGCACTGCAAGGAGGATCCCATGTGTGTGAAGCCAGTATGTATCTTGTAAGGACTTGGCCAGTTCAGGGTCATCTGTGCCTTGACACTCATTCAGCAGGGTAAAAGGCATGCCATAAAAGTAGTCAAATCCATGGTTTAAAGGATGGTGGCAGTAATCATGACGAGATCTGCAGCTCACACCCATATGCCACTTCCCTGAAAATGCAAACCAAAGATTTCAGATTCAACACCACTCTGCTTGCGTGTCTGTGCCTCTATTTCCAGTAGGTTGGCTGCACTCCTCAGCTGAGGTGCAGCCAGGGGAGGAGCTGGTGTGGAACTGGGCCAGATTCTTAGGGAGCAATCATGCACTGGCATTTTACCTGCCCAAACCAGCTGTTTTTCCTCACCTACATGTTAAAATTCCACAGAGGGCAATGGGCCAACTCAGGTGCCTCCCTGAATAGTGATAAACAGGGTTGCCATGCTTGTTGCTCATTATTTTTCACATGATAAAGTGCCCACTCATTAATGGGTTGCTTATGGGGAGAAACTCTTGTGACAGAAGAGGTGCAAAATGATGAACTAATTTACATACAATTTCTAACTGACCTTCACAGTCCAAGAATGAGTGTGAAGAAGAAGGTGCACATATTGGCTCTGTGTGGCTATGTCCATCCCAAAATGAGCAGTAAAAATAGGCCATTCCACTTATCCAGTGCAACTGGACATATCAGAATGCCATACACTGATAACGAACCTTAATGAAGCCACAGTACAGAGCAATGTAATTATCCTGACACTGAAGGACAGGCAGTCTATAACCATGGGCTTAGGGACTATAGGCTAGACAAATAACTTGTGAGAACTGTGAGCAGGCTCTGTGCTGATGTGTGTGAATGCAGTTTACACTACCAGCTGTGCCAGGCTGCAGTGAGCTAGGCAAAGTTCATGCATTTGCACAGGCTTGTGTGCAGTAAGTACATCACTAAGGTTCACTTCAGTTTAGCCTCAGTGCATGGCAGCCAAGCAGAGGGGTGAAATTCCCAGTAATTACAGAGAAGCACATGATGCCTTTGACTACACCAAAAGGACTTTAAAAATGAGAGATGTTTGATCACTGTTTGGGCTAAAAGACAGCAAAGAGTCAATAAAATTTTCTTTCTTGAACAGATATTCTGATCCAAAATGCACTAAAGTCAGTAGGACTCTCTCAGCTTTTTTGCACAGTTGCTTTTGCAGAAAATTAAGGTGCTCATAGAGTTTTAGCCCTGGAAGTAAGCAGGATGCATAACTAACATGGAACTTAGCCACCAGGTATAACTAAGACCACCATGGTGCCTGACAACACCTCATTGTTTTAATATATTGGTGAATACCTCTGTGGGTTCTTCCTAAAGCAGTCTGTGCTGGGCAAAGAGGATTCTTTCCTTTGCAGTTACTTCTGTTTGCCAGGTGCATTCCATACCTCCTCATTTTGGATTTATCAGGTATGCTGCACTGACATTGAGGCTTGGGGGGGACATTCTAAAAGCCCTGTTGATTCAGATTGTTGTGCCTACAAGAAACTCTAATGTAACTAATCCTAGGTGCTTTGGCAAGCAAAGATACACACAGAAGCAGCCTCATTTGAATAACAAGCAGTGGAAAGGTGGCAGGTCTCATACCTACGAGTGCTGTAAAGTAACCTTGCTGGTGCAGTATGCTGGCAAAAGTAGTTTCGTTTGGTGGGAGCCCACCAGAACAGCCATTCCAAAAGAGAACCTGCCGCTGAGTGCTGGATGCCATGCCTGGGGAAGAGTCACAGGCTTTAAAACAGAACAAGCCACATTTTCAACAATCCTCAAAGAAGATTTTCAGCCATCTCAGGTTGTGCTTTCTAGTGAATGGCAGGCAGTTGTTTAGCCTAGTATCTTTGTTAGAAGCCATTTAGCATGCCCTGCCATACCCTGACTGGCCCCTACAAGAATGCATCCTGCATCTCCCTTGTCATTATCAGCTCGGCACTGGTCAGGCCATACCTTGAGTGCTGGGTCCAGTTCTGGGCTCCTCAATTCAAGAGAGATGTTGAGGTGCTAGAATGTGTCCAGAGAAGGGTGATGAAGCTGGTGAGGGACCTGGAGCACAGCCCTGTGAGGAGAGGCTGAGGGAGCTGGGGGTGTGCAGCCTGCAGCAGAGGAGGCTCAGGGCAGAGCTCATTGCTGCCTGCAGCTGCCTGCAGGGAGGCTGTAGCCGGGTGGGGTTGGTCTCTTCTGCCAGGCAAGCAGCAACAGAACAAGGGGACACAGTCTCAAGTTGTGCTGGGGGAGGTCTAGGCTGGATGTTAGGAGGAAGTTGTTGGCAGAGAGAGTGATTGGCATTGGAATGGGCTGCCCAGGGAGGTGGTGGAGTCACCATCCCTGGAGGTGTTGAAGCCAAACCTGGCTGAGGCACTTAGTGCCATGGTCTAGTTGATTGGCTAGGGCTGGGTGCTAGGTTGGCCTGGATGATCTTGGAGGTCTCTTCCAACCTGGTTGATTCTCTGATTCTATAAGGGGTGGCAGACATTTTCTGTCTTGAATTTACATGGTTGAAATCTGCCTTGAAGAATGAGAACTACTGAGATAGTTGAGAACTATTCCACAGCCTGACAGCTTCTGCTATGAAAAGGTTTGAAGGGGTATTCTAAATCATACACTTTACTTAGCATAATCTTTATATCACTAAGCAAAGTGTTTGCAGAATTTTCTTCTTTATATTTGTACCTCTGAGTGTTTTTTCTGTTTAGATTTCCATCCATGTCTCTGTTGTCATTCAGTGACATTAAATGTGCTTTCCACGGGGATTTTTCCATAGAAATGAATCACTAATCTACTCATCTTTGTTCTTGCCCACCTCACAGAGCCCCCAAATACCTAGATTAACCAGTCTTTTAAATGGTGTAATTCAGAGGATTTGTAACAGCAACAATGGCTAGACAAACTGCAGCAACCCATTGGAGAGCAGACCAACCTGATCTGATGGGGTATCTGCCAGTCAGGAAGGCTGCTCTGCTTGGAGTACAGACAGCAGCTGCAGCAATGTGCTGAGTAAGTCTCACTCCTTCCTCTGCCAGGCCATCGAGGTTTGGGGTCCTAAAAAGAAGAATCCCATCTCTGGTTAAAATGTATCACACAGAAATTGATGGTGTCCCATTCCTCCTGATTTTGTGAAGGACATTACCATGGAATTTACCAAACTCTCTGGCTATCTGCAGCTTAACTAGGAAAGCTCTGTGCCATATGTTTTGTTAAATGCTTGGACTCTTTAGACATTATTTTTCTATGGATAAATATTATCAATAAATAGAAAGGTAAAGAGAAAGAAAAAGACCTCCAGTTATTTCATGTCTATTCCATATTCTGCCTGCTATGTAAGGGAAGGGCTCAGAGGGACAGAGGTGGGTGTGCGTTGAGATTGTGGCTATGATGTGGTGATTCTTTTTCCTTCTTTAGTCCTCTCTTTTTCCAGTGGCAGGACTAAGGTGAGGCAAGCAGTATCTCTTTGAATACAAAGAGATGTTCTGTTAAACTATTATAACTCACAGGGTCTGTGGTTTTTTTTCCTCCCAATTCTCATCATCATTTCTCTGTGCATGGAGTGGTTGTGTGAGGTGGTGTGTGGAGTGCTGTTGCTGTCTGGGCCTGAATCACAACAATATACACAATCAATCCCCTGTACTCAGCACTGGTCAGGCTACAACTCGAGTCTTGTGTCCAGTTCTGGGCCACTCAATTCAAGAGAGATGTTGAGGTCCTTGAACGTGTCCAGAGAAGGGTGATGAAGCTGGTGAGGGGCCTGGAACACAAAGCCTATGAGGAGAGGCTGAGGGAGCTGGGGGTGTGCAGCCTGCAGAAGAGGAGGCTCAGGGGGGACCTCATTGCTGTCTGCAGCTACCTGAAGGGAGGCTGTAGCCAGGTGGGTTTGGTCTCTTCTGCCAGGCAACCAGCACCAGAACAAGGGGACACAGTCTCAAGTTGTGCTGGGGGAAGTATAGGCTGGATGTTAGGAGGAAGTTCTTCCCAGAGGGAGTGATTGGCATTGGAATGGGCTGCCCAGGGAGGTGGTGGAGTCACCATCCCTGGAGGTGTTGAAGAAAAGCCTGGCTGAGGCACTTAGTGCCATGGTCTGGTTGACTGGACAGGGCTGGGTGCTAGGTTGGACTGGATGAGCTTGGAGGTCTCTTCCAACCTGCTTGATTCTATGATGTCAACTACATCAGGGATAAATATATCACATAGAGTAAACTATTATTTCAAAATAAGCCTACTAGAGTTGTTAGCTGACATTAAATCCTAATCTCAGTCCCTGACATTTTAACCCTCGAGTTGTGAAGATTTGTGATTTACACACAGGTGTGACAAATACATTTCATGGGCACATTTGCAAAGTTCTGACTGTATATAGAGAAAAAAAAGTTGCTCAAACATACCTGTGTAATTATTATTTCAGTAGGAATTACTGTAGAATATTTACACTTAGTTAAAACAATGTAGAAATGATCTAGATGAACTACTCCATCAATAATGACTTTTGTAGGACCAAGTGGTGTCATCTGTGTTGCAGCAGGAAGGGATAATCTATTTCACAGAACACATCCTTACCTTATTGTATCATTGCCATAGCAACCCACATCTCCAATACCAAGGTCATCAGCCAATATCAGTAAAAAATTGGGTTTTGAAGGATTTGATAGAGAAAATGTTGGAAACAAGTATAAAATTAGGCAAATGTTTAGGCAGATCCTGAAATGACAAGGAAAGAGGTAACAGTACAAAAGCATCTGACAGCTTTATGATAGACTTCAAACTGTTATTAAAGTTTTCTGACAGCTCAGTATGGATGCAAAGAGCTGCCAAATACTGTCAGCAGATGGAGCTCCTGAATATTTAGGAAAGGTATTTTCTAAAACCAGTGGCATTTTCCTTTTCCTGCCAGAGGAATTCCATGTGTGCGTTTCTGTATTGGGATTTCACTCAGCAGACGATTCCAGCAGAAAGAGTGGTGGGATGCAGCAAGTCTCCTGAAGCAGCCCTTGTACAGGGGCACAGGATATGCCTGCCAAGGCTTCTGGAATGAGCAGAACAGGAGTGTGGAGGTGGCTGATGTGGAGGTATGCTGGATATGATGGCAATAGCCTGACTATTGCACTCACTACTCCTGGGGCTAAGCAGAGTATCTGGGTAGTGATCCTTCAGCCATGGGACCGTCTGCAAAAGCAAGGCTGCAGCAATAGGTTTAACCTTGCTTGTTTTCCTAGACGACCTTATGAATGCCTCAGCAAATGCCTTAGTGGCTCAGAGTGTCTGCAAAAGGCTGATGTTCACCTGAAGCAAAAGACGTGTGCCAGAACACAAGTACTGACTGAGAGCTCATCAGCACATACTGCCATGTGACACACCCAGAGTCTTGCACCTGGCAGAGAACAACCCCAGGCAGCAGTGTGGGCTGGGGACTGACCTGTTGGAAGGCAGCGAAGGGGAAAAGGATGTGGGGGTCTTAGTTGATGGGAGGTTGATCATGAGCCAGCAATGTGCTCTTGTAGCCAGGAGGGCCAATGCCATTCTGGGGTGTATTAAAAGGAATGTGGCAAGTAGGTCGAGAGACGTTCTGCCCCTCTACTCTGCCCTGGTGAGGCCTCATCTGGAGTACTGTGTCCAGTTCTGAGCCCCTCAGTTCAAGAGGGACATAGAACTGCTGGAAAGAGTCCAGTGCAGAGCCACAAAGATGGTTTAGGGAATGGAACATCTCTCTTATGAGGAGAGCCTGAGCGAGCTGGGGCTCTTTAGCTTGGAGGAGACTGAGAGGTGACCTCATCAATGCTTTTAAATATGTAAAGGGTGAGTGCCAGGAGGAAGGAGCCAGGCTGTGATTGGTGGTGCCTGATGACAGGACAAGGGGCAGTGGGTGGAAGATGAGGCATAGAAAGTTTCATGTAACCATGAGGAATATTTTTTTACTGTGAGGATGACAGAACACTGGAAGAGGCTGCCCAGGGTGTTGTGGATTCTCCCTCTCTGGAGATACTCAGAACCCACCTGGACACTATCCTGTGCCGTCTGGTACAGGTGACCCTGCTCTGGCAGGGAGGGGTTGGCCTGGATGATCTTCCAAGGTCTGTGATTCTGTGAAATGTACTATGCTCCTAATCTTTCATGTCCTGTAAAAGGCCTTGAGATACTAACAGATCTAAACCTGCACTAGCTGCTTTTTGACACTCAGTTTTGGGGGGCTAGGGTGGGAAGGGAGAGATCTGTTTACATGATCTTAAGCATAACACTTCAAAGCCAGGAGACAGTCAGCAGAAGTCTTACCTCTGTTTTTCATGGTAAACTTCACAGTTTGCCCTTGCACGAAGCAGGTACATAGCTGGTCACATAAAGGCTGATGAAAAGGGAAGAAAATGGAAATCAGAACCTGGTAGCCCTAGTGAGGGTGTTTGTGAGCTTGTTCATGCATCTCCCTGCATTACCACACTCATTGCTTGTAGCTGGCTACAACAGAGGTGGGCTGAACTGGAAGGCTTGATTATGCAGCCCCTACATTCCTGAGCTTGTGCTTGCAGACCCCTCTTGAACTGACACTGCAAGGCAGAAAGAGCACTTCTGAGGACAGGTGAGGTCAGAGAGCACAGTGCACAGTTTCACACGATTTGAACTGCACATATCTTCACGAGTGCAAACCACGTGAAATGGCCAAGTCTTTAAACAAGCACTAAAGGTGCCAGTTGCTCAATGTGTGCACAGAACTCTTGGCATCCACAGGAAGAAATGTTTTCACCATTTTATAGACAAGGTATTGATAAATAAAACCAGTATATCAAATTATCTTTAAGGTTCTGGGGGGAAAAAAAAAATCTAACTCTTACTGTGTGCTTAGAAACTACAAAAAATGCCTCAAAGGAAGTGCCCATGGTCTGGTTGAGTGGCTAGGGCTGGGTGCTAGGTTGGACTGGATGAGCTTGGAGGTCTCTTCCAACCTGCTTGATTCTATGATTCTATTCTGGGAACTAACATTTGGAGTGCAGTTCTTAGGGAAGGGAGTGTAATGTTGTTGGGTTTGGAAATCATCTAATACATTCACAGCTGTGTTTCTATCTGAGTGTTACTAAAGATTAGCCTGAACCATAAATACCATTATTTCCATAAAGGCCTCCAAAGCTTAATGCTGGTTACAAACCGAATAGGCAAGGTTTTCTACCTGCCAACTCCATGAAAGCAGCTTGAACTTTAGAAACCTAGAAGTAATCTTTAAATTTCTAAATACTTTTTCTTTTTTTTGTCTGTCAGGGCAAATTTTATTAGTTGAAGCAATTTCCTGGGTTTGCTGAAATAAAGATCACATTTAGTTGCTTTAGAGAAAGAATGGCTTGGGGAGAATGCACTCCCTGAGAATGGCCACAGATCTGCATAAAATGTTGCACTTAAATCCTGCAAACAGCCGTGAAGAAGCAGATGGCAAACTGGTTGCATCAAGGACTGGCATACACTCATCTTTGGGCTGCCCAGGGAGGTGGTGGAGGCACCGTCCCTGGAGGTGTTCAAGCAAAGCCTGGATGAGGCACTTAGTGCCATGGTCTAGTTGACTGGCTAGGGCTGGGTGCTAGGCTGGACTGGATGAGCTTGGAGGTCTCTTCCAACCTGGTTGGTTCTATGATTCTATGATCTTCATGTTGTACACTTGAAATAAATTAGAGATGGTATTCACTCCTTTGCCATGCAAAGAGGTGCAAATTAAATACCCCAGCCATGCAAAATTTCAGCTTTTCCACTCTTCTTTCCACCCTAAACCAGCACAAGACCAAAGCTGTTGTCAGCTCAATAAGGAACAGATTGAAGCTAATAAGAACATTTACTTCCAGTAACAACTGGAGGCATATTTGTAAACAGAGGTCACTTCTAAGTGCAGAGAAACAAAAAGTTCCATCTTGACTAAATGAAAACTTGTGCAAGACTTTGTTGCTGTCATTACTGCTGGTTTGTCCTTCCTCCTCCCCACCTCTCCCCTTCTTTTCTTTTTCAAACCCAGCATGTTCTCCAGGGGGAAAACACAGCATTTCTTAGGAAACTTTCTTCTCTCTTTTTGGTACACCACAGCATTAGTTTCCTTGAATAGCTGAGGAATACTGAGGCAGAGCAGAGTATAATCCTGTCCTCTGCATTTCAAAGGATGAGCCAAAAATCCCAGCCTGGCAGTATTTTCTCCAAAGCCTTGGTAAACTGTGGCCCCAAAGAGCTGAGGTGACAATCAGACAAGTTTACAAAGGCATTGACATGCAAGAAGGAAAACCCAACAGTGGCTTTGGTCCATATCTATAATGAGAACATCTTTAAGGTGCAGGACTGCCTGTTCAAAGGGCTTGGTGTACATGATTAAACCAAAAGCACTCCAGCAAAAATGTTTTCATCCCGTGCTGAGTAGCTAAGGATTATCACAGCCCTGGTGAGCTTAGTGGAGCAAAGCAACAAGACAGATCTGGACATGGGACAAACCTCTTAATTTCCCCTGGGTCTTGATAATCTTTCCAAACTGATATAACTCTGCTGCCTTCTCCTTTCTCCCCACAGGCTGACGTGACACAGTCAGCTGTCACAGCAGCCACGTTGGTATTTAGACAGAGACTTTGCACAGCCCCTTAGGAAAGCTGTGAATTTTGAACAAGGCAGCTGCAGTGGTGGTGTTAAAAGATATTTGGGTCTTAACACCACTAGCAGTGGCATGATTAAATTTAGTGCTTCTTGATTTACTTGAAGCCCTTGTAGGAACACTAGCCTTGCTTAAAAGATGACCAGAAATAGCAAACTTCTTTAAAGAAATAAGGGAAAAGAAAATCACTAGCACTTAACTATGCATATTCATCTTTCATGTGCAGAGTTTGTAAGCATATTCATCTTTCATATGCAGAGTTTGTATGCATATTCATCTTTCATATGCAGAGTTTGTATGCATATTCATATTGCTCCAGCAGGGGCTGGTTCTTTCTGAAAGCAGAGCTCCCACTGGCACTGCTGCATGAACTCAGTGCTGTGCCCTAGGGCTTGTCCAGTTTCCTTAGCTGTTAAGTGAAAAATTGACTTAATCCATAAATCTAACATCAGCCTCTAGAACCCAGCAGTTACTTACAGCAACATGGGAGAACATCAGGCAGTGATTGCGTCTGTAAGGCACAATAAATGAGCAAGACTAACGATACAAGGCCAACCCCTTCTAACAACGTGGAAAACAAACTCTTGTCTCAAATATTCTTCTTACTCTTATTCTTCTTGCTCCTTGGTGTGCTGAGCAGTCCTGATCTTCTAAGACGTGTGTGGGAGGAAGCAGGCTGGGCCTTTTGCTCCTATTCCCCCTTCCCCAGTCTCCAGCTCAGAAAATTCCTGGGATTCCTGCCAGCAACCGCTAGCAAACTGGAACTGCCCTGACAGTTTTACACGGATTCCAGGCAGAGTACAAAGTCCTTATTCTGGGAATACTGGCACAACACTGCTGCTGCCTTTGCTAGGTACCCCATCCAGTTAATTCTCGACAGACTTGCCTGGAGCCTGGCACTGCTCTAATTCAGAGCCTCAGAAGAGCTACTCTAAACAACACTGCAGCACTCAGGGCTCCAGGATTTGTTTCTCCTACTCTGCTTTTCCTTCCTTCTAGGCCAGATAACAGGACTTGTCCTCCTTTTTTTTATTGCCATGCTGTCTTTTCATATTCATAGCACTTTCAGAAAAGGTAGACCTGTCCATGCTGAAGATATTAACTGCCCTTTCTTAACCCCCACTAACTGAAAGTTTAGTATTGCCCCACAACACTGACGCTTCTCTTACTTAGAGGAACTCTCAGCTATTCATTTGTTGACATTTGAGTTCTCCAAGTTGCCTGAATACAGTGAATGCTGAGATCACAGAATCATAGAATCAACCAGGTTGGAAGAGACCTCCAAGATCATCCAGTCCAACCTAGCACCCAGCCCTAGCCAGTCAACCAGACCATGGCACTAAGTGCCTCAGCCAGGCTTTCCTTGATTCTATGGTTGATTCTATGATTCTTCCTTTGACAAGTTTTTAGAGTGAAGTTATAGCAGTGAAGTATTGAAATGACAAACCAAGACATTTGTGAAGTTGTTTCCATGTCCTCATTATGAAAAAAAAAAACCAACAAAACTAACAGATAAAAATAATTTGGTTAATCAACTAAAGTGGCTAAGCAACTGAAATGTTTGCAGTGGTATTCCTTAGAGGTGGGAAGATGACATGAACCAGACTGAAGTGTGTTTCCATCTACTCACATCAACCTGGAAGCTCATTAGCATTCTAGCAGCATGCTTACACTAAACCCTTATAGCAAACTCTTCATCCATTCCTGAAAACCTCCAGATATGAATACAGCTAAAAGCCTTACATTCTCTGCAATTTCACTGCAAACCAGTGCAACCTCCTTCTCCCCTTAGAAAGTCTGGCCAGAAACACAACTGCAGAACTTCTTTTTTTGGGGGTGGGTTTTCTGGGACAAAGTTTGTTAGTTGTTCTTGCTGGAAGTTAGTTTTTGTTTAGCTAAGTTGTGTTTGTTTGCTTTGTGTGCTGTGACTTGTTTGTTTAATATTGACAAGACCCCTCTTTGCAAGTTTCAGATAGTAAATCCATGTATGCAGCTACCAAATATTTTTGAGCTTTAATTCCAATAGGACTCTCAAATAAGCCTTTTTATGGAACTGACATTGATCAGCTATTAATCAAACCCATTTTTCATAGAATCATAGAATCAAGCAGGTTGGAAGAGACCTCCAAGCTCATCCAGTCCAACCTAGCACCCAGCCCTAGCCAGTCAACCAGACCATGGCACTAAGTGCCTCAGCCAGGCTTCTCTTGAACACCTCCAGGGATGGTGGCTCCACCACCTCCCTGGGCAGCCCATTCCAATGCCAATCACTCTCTCTGCCAACAACTTCCTCCTCACATCCAGCCTATACTTCCCCCAGCACAACTTGAGACTGTGTCCCCTTGTTCTGTTGCTGGGTGCCTGGCAGAAGAGACCAACCCCCACCTGGCTACAGCCTCCCTTCAGGTAGTTGTAGACAGCAACGAGATCCCCCCTGAGCCTCCTCTTCTCCAGGCTAAACAAGCCCAGCTCCCTCAGCCTCTCCTCACAGGGTTTGTGTTCCATTTTTATTGTAATTCTGTGTTCAATACAATTGCTGTTTGCTAAATTACTATGCAGTAGAACCTCCTTCTAAAGAGCATTCTATGGTTCCATGATTTACTAAGGAGACCCAGTACTTAGAAGATCCAGTACAATGTTAACAAGCATACTGATCCCCAGACTCATGAAGATGATTTCACAAGCATCTCCCTACTCTATGGGAAAAGGCTGGAAATCAACTTTTCACTCTATCCCTGCCCAGAACAGAGCAAGCAGGCAGAAGCTGTTATCTGCTTAGAAAATGCACTGGATCAAAGGACACTGAGGTTTGCCTGCTTATGTGATTGCCAAGTAATTACAGACTCAGCCAGGATGACAACAGTTCATTAGCTCATGATTTAACATGGCCACATCTATTTCCAGCACTTGGAGATGTCAATGACTTTGGCACAGTTGCCCCCAAATCCCCTGGCTACAGTGCTTACCTAACCTATTCACTTCTGTGGAAGGATCTGTGCCAAGGGAAATTTAGGCTGGAGGTGAGGAGAAAGTTCTTCCCTGAGAGAGTCATTGGACACTGGAATGGGCTGCCCGGGGAGGTGGTGGAGTCGCCGTCCCTGGAGCTGTTCAAGGCAGGATTGGACTTGGCACTTGGTGCCATGGTCTGGCCTTGAGCTCTGTGGTAAAGGGTTGGACTTGATGATCTGTGAGGTCTCTTCCAACCTTGGTGATACTGTGATACTGTGACCTATCGTGGAGTGCCTGTCACTGATGGCAATAGAAGTGAATGGAAAAGGCAAAGGGCTATTTTGCCAGCTGATTTTAGAGATATTTGGCCAAAAGATGAAGAATTTTTGAACTGTTGAGGTCTGCTCTGAGTCAAAGACAGGAAGGCACTCTGTGGCAATGTTCCACTGACACTTTTGAGTTTTGCCTTCAGGTAAGGAAACAGTCACCTACCATCATGCTTCTCTGGGACAGCCTCATCTGTGAGACATTTGTGCTTCATCATCTTCCCTGTACGTGCAAACTTTGCTCTTTTTTTTCCCCTGTATTTTTTTCTCCATCTTTTCTCTGCCTCTTGCCTCCTAAAGGCAGATGAATTACTTAACAGATGTTCTATTGTTTGGAACAATCTCTACATTAATAAAACTCTCACAGTGGGCCAATCTTTGAACAAAAACCTTGGGCCAAGTGCAGTAACTGCTCATCCATTGTAATCAAGAGACAGTTTTGAACTCTTCCTGTTTTGGGTGTCCTGTGCAAGAATTACTGGAATATTGAAACTCTTTAGACTGCAGTATTTGAAGTCTTCTTGAAATAAGAGTGGGGTTTTTTTCCCCCTTTAACCTTTTGGAAGGATTTGTATCTGTGACTAACAGACTCTCTGAGGCAAATATACTCCTTAAACTACCTTCCCATAACTAGTTAATTCTTCAAGGTTGTTCTAAAATATTTTCCCTTAGCTCTCAGTCCAGTCATGTAGTTTGTTGCTGCTGCAGCAGCCTGGCAAACAGTGTTTCATTAGCAGGGAGCCCTTCCACTGCAGGTACCCACTGCTGGATGCCATCCCTCACAGAAACAGCTCTGGTCATTCCTGCAGGCCTTTTGTTCTCTGCTAGTGGAGGCTGGGCTGCTCCTCTCAACCTCCACATGAACAGCTCCACCTGAAGCCAGCAAAGTTCTTCACAAGGCATAAAGCTCTTTAGACCATTCTATCTTGATCCCTCCTGAGCACATCCATCCTAAAGGCACCTTTACCAAATATTGTGCCATTCACTGGAATAATTCTGTTTATTTAATGGAGCCTTTATATCAATTTACCAAAGAAAATACTCTCAATCTAAACACACTTTTGAGGAATTAACTGGTTTGGGGTTTTTGTTTGTTTGCTTGCCTTTTTCTTTATAGGTAGGCAAGTTTATTGTCATCTTCCTTATCACACCAACAGAATGGGAATGTCCCACAGCATGGCTGCAACCATGGCTTCCACACCACGTTGTACACAGAGAGCTGCTCTGGGACTGAAGTCAATGTCCTGCGATGCTCTTCTATGGCTCTTCCAATCTTCTTTATTACAGTGTCAAAGAGGGGCTCAGTGTCAGCTGACAGAGGTTTGGCTTCAGAAGGGTCTTGTGAGAGGTCAAACAGCAGGGGAGGGTCGTGATGGGTCACATCTTCCCCAAAACATGGGCAAAATCCTCTATCATAACATGCTCCAGCTCCAAAAGGACGGAAGACAGGGGTCATGTAATGAGCCTTCCAGATGGCTCCACCTGGCAGGAAAGAGAACAAGCTTACAATGGTAGGGGTGGTTGTCACAAGGCATTAGGAGAGGAGATGCTTTTTCTACAGTGCATTTCTGGTTGTGCTTCAGCTCTACACTTGATATAAATTTTAGATGAAATGTGAATATAAGTGCCACAGAACTAAGTCAGTAGAGAGCTTTCGGGCAGTTCGAAAGTGCTCCACAACTGCCAGCAAGTATCAGTTATTGCTCTTTTTTTTTGGATGAAAACATGAAAAATTATTTGGGACTTCCATGGATTGCCTCCTTGTTAAGATAGCAGAAGGACAGACATAGGGCTGAGGAAAGGTTTCTCCCCTGAGACAAGGGGGGCAAACAGAGAGCTGGCCGAGACCCATCCTGAGCCTCAGTAGCCTGCCTGGCATGCTGCATGCCTTGAAGCCATGAATAAACTCTTTGTGGTATACAATACAAGCTATCCTACCAAGTTCTCTACTATCCTACACCTGGAACTACTTGGAAATCTTCAGTCCCAGAAAAAAATATGTTAGGCAAAGATGCCCTCTAGTAGATCCAGCCCAACTCTTGGAAAAGAAGTTCTACACTCACTGTCCTTCTGGTGCCACCTCACAGCGTGCAAGTGAACGCCACAGTAATGAAACAGGAACTCGTGCTCCGAGTGCTCAACTCTTCCTTGTAGTAAAGGCATCAGATCCCAGCCATCAACTACCCTAGCAGAAAAAATGGAGACCATCAGACTCAGGTAAGCTGGACAAGGCTGCATTCCTTCTGCACACCTCTCGTTGGAAATGGCAACTCTGAATGAGGAAGATGCTCGTAGAAGATTGCAGGCAGTGGCTGAATCTCAAATGCAGAGAAGAGGGGATTGAGTTGTGGCAACATTTATGTCTAGGAAAGGAGCAGGAGGGAACAAGAAAATGTCAGGCTCTTTGAATGGGTTTCCAAACCAGATTTTCCATTGATTTAGGCAAGAAGAAGGAATAAAGACACTTGTGGTTGTACCTGTCTTGGGGTAGTGCCCCTCCAGCCAGATGAACTAGTGTAGGAAAAATGTCCATAAGGCTTGTGGGTTCATTGATAACTGTGCCTGCAGGCAACACTCCTGGCCATCTAAATAGCCCTGGGACACGGATTCCTCCTTCCCAGCCTCCCATAGCTTTTCCACCTTTCATTAAAAAAAGAAAAAGGCTTTCATTTAAAACAGACATTTTAGGCTAATGCTATTGTATTATTGTAACCTAGGGTTACCTTTGTGAGCCCTCTTTATCCCCTCACCTCAGCAGCAGCAAAGTGTCTTCACTACTTCAGACCCTGTGAGTGACCCTACACATTTATTCACTTCTATTGTTTACAAACACATTGCCCCATGAGAACTCAGTCCAGGCACAAAGTGCTTTCCCAGCTCAGTTCTCTCCTTTGTTTTACAATCCTGTAACATACCTGTTGTAGTTAAAGCAAGGGTTCAAATGTGAGACACAACTGGCATTTAGTGAGAAGTTACACATCTTAATACAAATTAACTTGTAGTCAGCTGCATCATGAGGAAAAGACAGCTTGAGAGTTCATGCTTTCAAAGAGCAACTGCACAGGCTAGAAGTGCCTAATGCTGTATTAGGATGAGGAAAATTCCCTTCTCAGTGATTAACCACTGGTACTCCTTGAGCATACAGTCTTACCTAAGCTTTAGGGGTGTCCTGAGCACTTTAGTAATTGTTACTGAGTTGTCACTGTCCCTGACAGCTCTTACCTCTGTATATTCCATTCCAACCTCCCAGCTGCCTTCCACCTTCTTGTCTTTCCAGCCATCCACCATGATCAGAGGCAAAGTAAACTAGTGTAGTATTTTGCAAGCCTTCCTTATCAATGGCATCCAGAACCTGGCCTGTAACAAGGGGATGTGTGTGTATCAAAAAGGGAAAATATCACTTCTACTGCATAAAGTTTAGCTTCTGACTTGTAAACATTCATCAGTGTAATCTCCTACCTATGTAGGGCTGGGCATTGTTTAAAAGATCTTTGTTTTAGGGCTGAGGTTTGTAGTTGTGATTTCACCGACCGTAAAAGTACAGAGAATTTGAGGTGTGCTGTAACCCTTTTCTAGCTGTTATTATAACAAAGGAGTGCAGGAACCACATCCACAGACCAGAAATCTGTATTTTATAGGCTGTAAAACTATGGAAGTCCCCCAGAATTTAGGTCTTGCATCAGTGGTGGCCACTGTGAGAAACCAGGAAAACATATCCTATACCCTCACCTTCTGTTGTTTAGATCATACTTAAATGACTACCTGCATATAGGCATTAATAATATATCTCCTTTTTTTTTAATTGAAAGTTTATTATTGAGCTGTTTCTAATGTTCTTAATTATATTTGTGATGTGTTAGGGTTTGACAGGTAAGTTTGAGTCTGTATATGCACCCTTTTAAAATGTGGCTACTTTTCCTCCACCTTGACTTGATGATAAATGATTCTCCTTCACTTCAAAAAAGCAAGCTGAAAGTTAACATCAATATAATCTGTGAAGGCAAACTAATTAGCAGTGATGAAGCTTTCTGGATTTAGGAATAGGGATGAAAATACTCAGTGTTCTGCAGAATGCAGCAGTCACAGGAAAATAGCCTGGAGTTATTTTTCTTATCACTTCTATCACCCTTTGAAGTGTCCAACTTACAGATAAAACATGAATATAAATCTGAAATAATCTGATCCATAATAATCAGAAAAAACTAAGTAATTCTCACTTATTGTGCTAATTTGAAGCTAGCTGGAATGTTTTGGTGAGAAGAACTAGATTCCAGGCTGTGGAAGGAAAACAAGGGTGATGTCTACTTCACTCATAGGCTTGCTGAGATGTATAGGAACAAGAAATAAAAACATAGATAACCACTGTCCCTGGGGCTGCTGCTGGAGAACTGGCTGAGCTGCATCTTTCTCTCTAACCTCACCTTCCATTTTGGACTAATCCTCTCTGCTTCCAACCCCCCTGGCCAAACCTCCATTCTTCCTTGGGACTGGGGGAAGGTTGAGAGGGGTAGGGGGAAGATGAAGGGGTGGTTGAGAGCCCCTCCTGGGGACTCAAGTTTCTAGGAGGGGAGTCGTGTTTCTGCATTAACTTTTACCTTGTCTATTTCTGTCTATAACTGTATCTACTGTAAATATCTGCTTGTATATTGTGCCAGCTGTAAATATAAGCTTCATTCATATTTCCAGAGCTGGCTGAGTCTAGTCTGGGTGATTTCTAAAGTGTGGGGAGGCAGGGAACACCCAAACCATCACACTTATTTAGTAAGAAGAGCAGATGAACCACTTGGCAGGAGCCAAGGTGACATGGTTAAATCCAGTAAACAGTAGACAAAAAAATCTGAGTGAAGAGAAAGACACATTTGGTGCAAGACTAAAGTAAAAAGCCAACACCAGAAGCCCACAGTGCTCATGTGAGACTGACTGGTGTTGGTGGAAAGCTTGGGGTGGTTTTCCTTCTCAGTTTTAATTACCTTAATTTGTCTTTTAATAGCCACCACATTTTTATGATACATTTGGATTTGGGTATTAATTAGTAAGACACTGTTATTTGCTATGGTGACTTACCCACCATCCAGTCCATCTCCTCTACATTGTCTCCATATAAGCCATGCCTGCTTGTCCCAAGAAACTTCTTTGTAGTGAGGAGAGGAGTGTGGGAATGTAAAAAAGAAAGAAAGAGGAGGAATGGCTTGTGTTTATTTCTGGAAAACAAACACAAGACTTGGATATTATGGAAGAAGGCATTATGATCTGCATATAAACACTCCAAGAGATACCTTTGTAAGGTATTAACAGATGGTGATTAGGATCTGTTTGATGAAATAGTGGTTGGCTTCTATAAAAGTATCATCTTTTCCCCCTAAGCCATTGATAAACAAAACCCAGAGAGATTAAAAAAAATAGAAAGAAAGTGAAGTCTCAGATTGAAGCTCCACTTTCTGCTACTGCAAACCACCAGTGCACTACTTTACTTAGAATCATAGAATCAACCAGGTTGGAAGAGACCTCCAAGATCATCCAGTCCAACCTAGCACCCAGCCCTAGCCAGTCAACCAGACCATGGCACTAAGTGCCTCAGCCAGGCTTGGCTTCAATACCTCCAGGGACAGTGACTCCACCACCTCCCTGGGCAGCCCATTCCAATGCCAATCACTCTCTCTGCCAACAACTTCCTCCTAACATCCAGCCTAGACTTCCCCCAGCACAACTTGAGACTCTGTCCCCTTGTTCTGTTGCTGGTTGTCTGGGAGAAGAGACCAACCCCCACCTGGCTCCAACCTCCCTTCAGGTAGTTGCAGACAGCAATGAGGTCCCCCCGAGCCTCCTCTGCTGCAGGCTGCACACCCCCAGCTCCCTCAGCCTCTCCTCCTAGGAAATGAAGGCAGCAGGTTCATCTACTGCCAGCTGTTGCCCAAGCATCAGTTCTTACAATAAGATTCCATCACAGCTCTAATTCCCCTTTCCCAGCTCACACAGACATTTCTGCCATCCCTTAAAGTTGCAGTGTTGGTCTTATTGATAGAAAGATGTTTTTTCTCACTGTAAATAATCTGACCCACAGAAATTTGAATGAGAGCAGCAGCTCATCTTTTTTATGTAGTCATATGACATAAATATTAATAGCATTAATACTTAATAGGCATAATACTATTTATAATCCTTTATATTATTAGGAAGGGAGGTTGTAGTCAGGTGGGGGTTGGACTCTTCTCTCTGGCAACCACCAATAGAACAAAGGAGCACAGTCTCAAGTTGTGCCAGGGGAGGTCTAGGTTGGATGTAGAGAGGAAGTTGTTGGCAGAGAGAGTGATTGGCATTGGAATGGGCTGCCCAGGGAGGTGGTGGAGTCACCATCCCTGGAGGTGTTCAAGCAAAGCTTGGCTGAGGCACTTGGTGCTATGGTCTGATTGACTGGCCAGGGCTGGGTGCTAGGTTGGACTGCATGATCTTGGAGGTCTCTTCCAACCTGGCTGATTCTGTGATTCTATGAATAAAACCCAACAAACAGTTCATAGGGGAAAGTACCATTTAAAACTGAGAAATACATGCAAGAACCAGAAAAGCTGTGATCAAAGAAACACACTTTACCTTTCAATAAATGAAATGGACTCTCTCAAGATAAGAGATGTAGTTCTTTCTGTCACCATTGGCTGCTCAGTTACTTCATGATTTCTCATCATGATGCAGTTCCAGTATCGTACAAATCCATAACTTGAGAACCAGGATATGAAATACAGCAGAGTAAACCCAAGAAGGCAGATCATAATTTTCCAGGGAACTGAAATCAATCCAGTAAGTCTTCCCAGTGCAGCAGTGAGTGTAATGAGGCCAATCACCTGAGTGGAAAGCCATAGTTTCCTTCTAAAGCCTCTGTCCATCTCTGGTGTTTCGGTTGGTTGGCAGTCACTTATTAAAGTAAAAGGCATGCCATAAAAATAGTCGAAGCCATGGTTTAAAGGGTGATGACAGTGGTCATTGCGGGATTCACAGTTAACACCCAGGTGCCACTTTCCTGGAAATACAGATAATTAAACTGTAAAGTTACACTATTTATCAATGGCCTTTAACACAGGCAAAAGGTTTATAAACAAACAAACAATAAATTGTCCTATTTGCGGTTACTTCTTCATCCCCCACACAGGAGCTCAGCAGGTAGTGACATAATGGGATATAACTTAGGGCTGATCAAAGGAAACTTCTACCAACTACAAGTTTCTGGCAGTTTTCAGTTGTCTGTACATACATTCATGCCCTGTAGCTTTGACTAGGTGTAAAAGACTGGACTACAAATGGAATTGGAGAATGAGAAATGCTCAGGTCTGTCAGAACTGATGGCCTTGCTGGAGACCCACCAGGTATGAAATAAAAGAAAGGAGTCCTTTTGTAACCATGGAGTAAAAAACCCCATTGTTTGGTTACCTCTTTATCTTGCAGCTGCTATGCAGCCTAGTTTCTGCAAGGTTTGAACAGCTTGATTTCAGAAGGATGGGAACACCTTAGTGCCAGACTCGTAACAGAAGCTATGGATAACGCAGTCGAGTAACATGCAACTCAACAGTGGCTTTGGCAGACAAACCACCAGTTTCAGAAGAACTTGAGCCCAGGACATCTGGATTTCCCACGAAGCTGTATGTAGTACATAACTTTGCTGATAATAGCATCTTCACAAGTAAAAGGCTTTGTTTCATACATTTTTTTTGCTATTTATCCACAATTCATCACATTTTAAAAAGTTAAAGCTGCCTTCTTTCAAATACTGAAGTCTTCCCATATCAAAAGGAACATCTCTTGACCTTTTGCAATACAATTTGTTCTTTACTGTGAACAGATGCCCACTATGATGATGAATGGTACACCAAAGCCATGGTTTTGCTTTGCTTCTAGCCTGGTCAAACAGACTGGTTAGGCACTTACCTAGACACAAAACAAGTTGGCTCATGTGGCTCAAACACTGAGGCTTGTGAATATCTGAACCAAGCAAGCAAAAGTCTACCTCTCATCAGAGAGATGCAGTCTAATTGTGTTTTATGGCCTCTCGTGTAGTGCAGGCCTTGGATACCAGATCTATAGATCAAAGTGAACATTTAAAATTGCAATAGAAAACTAATTCCTGTTGTGGAGTAAGAAACTATGCATTTATAGAAGGATGTTATCCCAAAAACAAATGGTTCACTGTGTTACCAAAACATGTATCAGCAGAAAACTCTGAGTTGGCTTCAACAGAATCCCTGTGCATTCCAATAAAAACAGAAAAAACTACTTCAGAAGACAAAAAGAAAGTGCTGCTCTTGGGATATAAATACAAAGAAAGACTGAAAGTTCTGTCCTGGGTGGCTGAATTGCTTTCAGCTAAAATCTCTGCATAGTTTACCTCTTGGCATATTTAGAGCCAGCTGTAGGACACAACAGGTTTGCAATCAATAGATAGATGCATTGGTCACAAATACAGGTGCAGTTAAACTATCCTTGTACTTTAGACACATGGCACCACCTAAATCTCCAGGTGAGGTTAATAAAGGCTTCTGGCATGCTGCAAGAGACTCAAATCTCCAGAAGATAAACAAAATGTATGATTATAATAAATAAATCTTTAAGGGCATATCTTATGCAGCATTGGCTTTCTGACTACAAAGAATCTGCAGAGTGTATTCCCACAAAAATTCTCATTATCTCATCAAGCTGCAGGTTATTAATAGGATTTAACTTAAACTGGTTGTGCTGAGAGCAAAACAATCAGAAACTGTCCAGGTGAGACAAATTAGTGCTTATTTGGCTGTGGTGACGTGGATAGATGTGTAAGATTTCTTGCTCCATGATTTGAATGTGAAGTGGTTCTTCTGGGGGTTTTGTGTCATTTATCACCAGTGCCTTCCATTATCTCTTGCAATACAATTAATCAGAAGTTGTCAATCTGGTTAAACTAAGTGATGTTCCTGGTGTCTGTAGTGTGATTATAACCAAGAATCCCACAGGGAAAATGCCAGCCCATTTCGTTAGACAGCTTTTAGAAGGTATGCAACACCACCTCTCAGCAAGACAATTCCTTCAGCAAAGTGGAGACAAATGTAATTGCTTTGCTAGTGATTACATGCTGGAACCAAGCTGAAGCACATGGCTAACAGACATGGACTTTTTAACGAGGCAATTAAAATGATATTACTACAAATCTAACAGGAGAAAAAGAGTCAGTAATACAGAACTCTAAATGGTTGGAGGCTTCCATGTAGTTTTGTCCTGTATGGTTAGGATTTATTCATCTGAATGAATACAAATCCATTCCTGCAGACACTTTTACTAGAAATTTCAGCTGATTTGTGCAGCTAATATATTTTTATGTGTCAGAGATAGATTTCAGACATTAACATTTAGCTGCTCAGCTGAAGTAAGGCAAATAGCTGTAAATTAATCTCAGAAATGTTTGTGGTTTACTGCTCTGTGAGACAGTGTGACATGTCTAAGAAAAATGACTACTGGAAAACTGAGCACAGACCAAAAGTTACAACCTTATTCAGAAAAAAAAAAAGGGTCATATAAAATACAAAGTGAATTGGAATTTGTATTGCTGGCGAAGGAGGCAATGTTTTGTGAGCTACACTGAAATCTTAGAGAACTATAGTGGCATGCTGTAATTAAAGTAATTGTGGTTTTGAAAGGCTAAATCTTGTGATATTGGGAACTGTCTCTAATGTTTAAAGTAGCAGCTTTCTCCTTTTGTGGTGAATCAAAGCCTGGCTGAGGCACTTAGTGCCATGGTCTGGTTGACTGGCTAGGGCTGGGTGCTAGGTTGGACTGGATGATCTTGGAGGTCTCTTCCAACCTGGTTTATTCTATTCTATCAGCTGTGTATAAGTCATTCTCATGGGTACTTAAATGGCATTTGGTTTTGTTTTCATTACATAACCTTGCAATGGTTGCCATATACCTGCTAGAATAATAATCAAGAAATAGTAATGTATTTTCCATCACATATTTAACAACCACAAGATATACCTGAAAGCAAGTCAGCAGTAGTAAAGATTGTTCTCTTTACCAGATGCTTGTTCTTTTAAGAGAACAACTGAGGTATAAGTAGTTGCTAATTAAAACAAATGTTTTGAGTGAGATATGCAGGTGAAATACATTCTAGGCCATCTTCAAGGGGACACAGTCTCAAGTTGTGCTGGGGGAAGTCTAGGCTGGATGTTAGGAGGAAGTTGTTGGCAGAGAGAGTGATTGGCATTGGAATGGGCTGCCCAGGGAGGTGGTGGAGTCACCATTCCTGGAGGTGTTCAAGAAAAGCCTGGCTGAGGCACTTAGTGCCATGGTCTGGTTGGTTGGGCAGGGCTGGGTGCTAGGTTAGCCTGGATGATCCAACCTAGTTGATTCTATGATTCTATGATCCCCATACCTATGAGTCCTGTGCTGTAGCCTTGCTGCTGCAGTATTTTGGCAAAAGTGGTTTCGTTTGGAGGAAGCCCTCCTGAGCCTCCATTCCAGAAAATAACACGGTAGCTGTTTACAGCATCCATCCCTAAAAAAACACAGTAACAAACCATCTTAGTCAGTACAACTGATAAAGCACTTTCATCAAACATACTTTCTCACTTTCTGCTGCTAAACATTTATTGCAATGCCATTGGTTTGGAGGAATGAACCTAGGACAATGGACAAGATGAAGAAACAAGTATCTTCAGTGTATAATACCTGTTACTCTTTGTGTGTTGTTTGATTTGGAATGGCATAGTCATATCCAGGCTCTCTAAAGTGCACTTATGTAATTGTGACTGACTGTAGTTAGGGAGGTAGAGACACTAGCCTTCTGTATCAAACTCCAGCTTGCACAAAGTGGCACCACAGTATTCTCCTGATCCATGGTTTTACATTCTGTTATTTAACATTATATATATATATATTATTGATATATAAATAACATTATATTTTAATAGAATTTTATCTATTAATAACATATTTTAATAGAATTATTTAATATATAAAAATAACATCTTTTAATATAAATATTTATATATATAAACTAATATAACCCCATCACACAACAGTATGTAAAGTACAGTCTGTCATGGAAGCATTGAGTGTCTCTGGGCCTGTTAGAGTGGGACAGGGTCTGTACAAGTTAATGTGCATTTTCTAGCTCTCTGACTGTCATGGTAAAAGGAGAGCAACACATCAGCTTCAAAATGCTTGAAGGCACTGAAGATCATTTGCAACAGAATGCACGTTGGAGAGCTGCTGCTGGAAACGCAGAAAGCTGTTTGTTTTTCATACCTTTTCATCTCAGGGATGCAATTTGACAGGGTAGTATTTTGCCTTCAAAATGGAACTGGGAGAAATAACACAGCTGTCAGACTGTTGTTTCGTAGAATGGATGAATTCTGAGAGAGAGGTAACAAAGCTTCCCTGCAAATGACTGGTTCTGCGTTTTCACTGTAGATAATGGACACACATCTGCATAAATCTACTCTGCTTCCTGCAGGGCTGAGCTGCTCCTCGTATTTGATGAGGAGCCACTCACGACAGAAATTAATGTAACTAGGGTTTTCAGAACGTGTTATTATTACTCAAGTTCTGTGTAATGACCCTTTTGGATATAGCAATTTGTACCATCTCCATTCTGG
This sequence comes from Pogoniulus pusillus, assembly GCF_015220805.1. NCBI lineage: Eukaryota > Metazoa > Chordata > Aves > Piciformes > Lybiidae > Pogoniulus > Pogoniulus pusillus. The sequence goes on from NC_087268.1 coordinate 1,660,407, forward strand.
CTGCAATATATACAACAGAGCACCAAAAGGCAAGTGAAGTTGTGAGCCATGGGGTGAAGTGGAAGCTACTCTGCAGAGCTGGTTCTTGATACTGTTTCCCTCCTGCTTGGTTCCTTGTACCTCATATATGTAGATGACACCTCTAAGGTCCTAGACCTAGCTGGTGTGTCTTTGTGTGCCTTAGTGAGGGATGACATATTTGCACCACCCCTTCTATTTGCACATTTCTTTTGTGCCCATTGTATGACATCCTTCCCTTCGGCAATACAGCAGTGTTAAAAGGCTGCTTAGTTTTGCAAGGCAAACCTGATCGGAGAGGATATCTGCCAGTGAGGAAAGCTGCCCTGCTGGGAGTGCAAAGTGGAGCTGCAGCGATGTGTTGGGTCAGTTTCACTCCTTCTTTTGCCAAGCGATCGATGTTTGGGGTCCTAAAAATGCAGCCAACACTGTCAGGTGCAATTCAGAAAGTCTTCAAGGAAATGAGAATGAGGAGTAACACACATATGAGGAGTAACACACATGGCACTTGGTGCCATGGTCTAGCCTTGAGCTCTGTGGTAAAGGGTTGGACTTGATGATCTGTGAGGTCTCTTCCAACCCTGATGATACTGTGATACTGTGATACTGTGATACTGTGATACATACATCCTGAATTTAGGAAGTTTCTTCTATTTCAATATGGCCAGGACATAATAGTCTAAATTTTAATTTTCTTAAAAGATGGGACAAGTTTTTTTGTTTGGTTGGGTTTTTTGGGGTTTTTTTCCCCCTTCATTAACAATTGTTAGCTGGATAAATTTCAAGTTCCTTGTTTTTGAAGCCCTACAAATAACCTTGCACATTGTTCTTGTAAAGAATACTCATTTCTTAAGGATATTATTATGCTGAAGTGGAGGTCCAACCATGCAGAGACCCATGAGCTACCTTCTCAGAACCATGAGCTACCTATCAGAACCCTGCTGGTCAGTGCCAATCAGGGTGAAGTTCAGACAACTTTGCTTGATGAGGGAAATGATGGTAGCCAGCAGGTGATATACCAAGAGCAGGCAAACTCTATGTCCCTAGGTATGAAAATGTCACTATTTCCTAGTAATGTAGCTTGTTTGGATGTGAGACTGGGAAAGAATGGCAAAATAAAGTTAAATGATGCAATGAGGCCTGGTGTGTTGAACTAGAAGACTATGTTTCTCTCTTCAGCTGTTTGTCAGTGCTGGGGAATTAAAGCATATACAAAACCAGTTGATGTGTTCCCACACTGAAGCATCTCTGGGGAGCAGAGAATGCCCTCCAGGCTGTGGATAATCCTGGTGGTGTTTTACATTTAGCATTAAATTCATCCATAGGTGATGTAGGACAGAGGCTTTGGTTCTTACATTCAATAACACATCAGGTCTGTCCCCTTTTATGCAGTTTCCTTACCTGATAGTATCATTGCCATAGCAACCTACATCCCCTATGCCAAGATCATCAGCCATCAACAGGACAATGTTTGGCTGTGTGATGGTGGAAAGCTGTGCCAGTAGAGGCTGCAGGAGCAAACCAAAAATCAGGGCTCTGCAAAGGGCTATCCTGAAAGACAGAAGAAAAGAAGCCACTGACTTGGCCATTTGTCACTCCAAGGCACTTGGCTGAAGCCGCTCCTCTATGTGCTTGTCTGCAGAGCAGACCATTCTCTGCCCAGAAGCAGAGGGTGAGCTAAATTTTGATCACTGACAAAAGAGATGTTATGAGAAGGAAAATATCAGGAGTGCAGCTTTAAAATCTCCTTCTTCTGACTGTTTTGAAATTTCTTGTAAGCAGTCTCACTTGGGAAGCTACATGTGACAGGTGACATGTCAGGGATTTTCCTTTAGTGGCTTGGGATGGTTTTTAGAAACCAGTCTGGGAAACTGAGAATGGGATCAACTTCTTGTGACATCTTTCTCACACAGACTGGTACCTTCGCATTGTGAAAAAGTAAAGAACAAAAAACCTCACAGGATCGCAGGATGTTAGCAGCTGGAAGGGACCTCCACAGATGGAGGCCAATCCCCCTGCCAGAGCAGCACCCTAGAATCTAGCTCAGGTTGCACAGGAATGCATTCAGATGGGTCTTGAAAGTCTCCAGAGAAGGAGACTCCTCAACCTCTCTGGGAAACCTGTTCCAGTGCTCCGTGACCCTTACAGTAAGGAAGTTCTTCCTCATGTTGAGGTGGCACTTCTTGTATTCTAGTAACCAGTGCCCTTTGTCCTATTGCTGGGTGCAGTTGAGAAGAGTTTGTCCCCTCTGCCCTGACACCCAGCCCTCATATTCATCAACATTCATTACATCCCCTCTAACTCTTCTCTTCATGAGACCAAAAAGCCCCAGCTCCCTCAGCCTCTCCTCCCTGGGCAGTGCTCCAGCCCCTCAGTGATCTCCACAGCCCTCTATTGGACTCTCTCAAGTAGATGCCTGTTCCTCTTGAATGCAGTATTCCAGGTGAGGTCTCGCCAGGGCAGAGCAGAGGTGAGGACAAGAACTGCCCTCAATCTGCTGGCCACACTCCTCTTAATGCACCCCAGGATCTCATCCACAAGGGCACATTGCTGTCCCATGAATAGCTTGTTGTCCACCAGGACTTCCAAGTCCCTCTGCACAGGGCTGCTCTCCAGCAGTCACCTCCCAGCCTGTACTGGTGCAGTTTGTTATTCCTCCCCAGGTGCAGGACTCTGCACTTATCCTTATTGAGCCTCATTAGGTTCCTCTGTGCCCAGCTCTTCAGTCTGTCCAAATCTTGCTGAATGGCTGCACAGCCTTCAGGTGTGTCAGTCAACCCTCCCAGTTTGGTATCATCAGCAAACTTGCTGAGCAGACACTCTGTGCCCTCATCAATGCTATTAAGATATTGAACAGGGCCAGACACAGCACTGATCCCTGGGGAACTCCACTAGTTACAGGTCTCCAGATGGACTTGGCACCATTGATCACCACTCTGAACTCTATTGTTTAACCAGTTCCTAACCCATCTAACTGACTGCTCTTCAATCTCACACTTTCTGAGCTTGTTCACAAGGATGTTATGAGAGACGGTGTCAAAAGCCTTGCTCAAGTCAAGGTAGACTACATCCACTGGTCTCCCTGTATCTCCCCATTCAGTTACAGCATCATGGAATGCTATCAGGTTAGTCAAGCATGATTTCCCCTTGGTAAATCCATGCTGACTACTCCTGATGATCACCTTCTCTTCCGAGTGCCTAGAGGTAATCTCCATTGTTTTTCCAGGGGTGGAGGTGAGGTTGCCTGGTTTATAGTTCCCTGGAATCTCTTTCTTGCCCTTTTTGAAGGCTGAAGTGACACTGGATTTCCTCCAGTCCTCAGGCACCTCTCCTGCTTGCCAAGATTTAGCAAAAAGTGTGGAGAGTGGTAGAGTGACATCAGCCAGTTCTCTCCAGGGCTGTATCTCATGAGGGCCCATGGACTTGTGAATATTAACTCTTTGTTACTGGTCCCTAACAACCTCACTACCAATAACAACAGTATCTTGTGAGCATACTTTATAGGGATCACTACCCTTCTATAGCACAGTAATATGTCATTAAGCTTCACTGTGATATAACAATAATTCATGAGCTTTTTTCTTACCAATAGGATGTTAGTGGGAAAGTCATTTCTGCATTTAGAGTGTTCAGAGTCTGCAAAACCAAGAGAACCTCAGCATGTTTGCATAAAATTAGGTAAGAAAACATGACCAAAGGCTACCAACTTTACTGTATTTACTCCTGTACACCCCAACTCAGACCCTATTTGAAGAAGAGTAAATGCATTACTGTTATTTTTATTGCTAGAGCATCTTCTTAGAGGAATTTTTGAGTATTGAAGTTTGTCTTCTGTTGACTCAGCCATGTGAAAAATACTTACTGTTCAGAAGGAAGAAAAGAGGTTATTTTAAATTCCAGTCCTCAATATAACTCATTTTCCTGGAGTCACAGCAGTAGTAGCAGCCCAGTGCTTCTTCACTTAATGTGCTGAGTTTCCTTTCAGGCTTGTGAGAGATATCTTTCATCGCAGAAATTCTAAGTATTCTTTTTCAACAGTTACATTTTCTTAGAAGACACTAAGTTGGTGGCCTCTTGTTGTTTGACTCTGTCCCAGGTTGAGACAATAGGGTTAAAAACGTTCTGGGGACTAGAAGATTGTTATTTGATCCCATAATTCTGCTCTCTTGGTATAAGCTCACAACAAGGTCGGCTCGCTCTCCTTTCCTCCTCCTCCTGCCCTGTGCAAGTGGTGGGAGCCACTTTATTGGGAAAAACATGGAAGGAGTAGGCCTCCAGAGGCTTGTTTAGGACTCTTTGGGTGGTAGAAGCACTGGGGGGGGAGGATTGTAGCACTGGGGAGTGTTAGATTTAGGGGTTTTTTGGGATGGGAAAAAATTTCCTGGGGGTTGATGTGGGAATTGCTTTGTAATGTCTGTCGCTGTGTTTCTCACTAAACATAATTCTGTGGGTTTTCTCCAATTTGATCTGAGACTTTAATTTCTGCTGCTATGAAACCACTGCAGACTCTGAGCCAAGCCTTTTCCATCTGCACTGGCTGATACTATTGCTGTCAAGTGAGAGGCAACAGGAGTAGGGCCAGAGAAACTTCAGCATTACAGGTAGGAGCAAGAAGGACGTTGAAAGCAGCTCCACAGGCTCACAGGATATTAGGGGTTGGAAGGGACCCAAGGAGATCATCAAGTCCAACCCCCCTGCCAAAGCAGGGCCAGACAATCTAGCTTGCCCCGATCCTCCCCTTTCTGAGAAGCTGTGGGAGCCCCCAGGTCCCCACACTGCAGTGCAGCTCCACACTCAGCCTATGGCAGCTGGGCAGCAACAATCACCCATCTGATTCAGCCACCAGCAGTTTGGATGGTACAGTTTTGGGGAACTCTTTGGAATCTTTTAGTCAAAGTAGCCCTTGAGCCTTGTTGCACCTGAATTGAGTTTGCTGTAAAGCAAAACTCCTCCCTCTGCCATTGTTCAGCCTTCCCAAAGTAATTGGATGTTATGCCTTTCTTCATCTATTTTAATAATCCAGGAGGTATTACTTGCATATCTTTCACATTTTATGGCTTTCCTGTACTGATTAATCAGTATTTTTAATCAAAATACAGGACACTAAATTCCCAGTTTAAAGCATCCTGCAGAAGAGAAAATATTTGTGTTTTAGATAAACTCAGATACACTTTTCACAAGAAAAGCACCCATCTGTTTGGCAACACTCGTGAGAGGCTTTACAGCTAATTCCAATCCATTTGGTACTCTTTAGTCTGTGAAAACGACTTCTAAAAACTCCTCTCTTGTAGACTTGATGCAAGTCCAATGAAAGCCAGGCCCATGCTAATAAGTTGCCTGCAGCCTTTGTACACAAGCTTGTATGAGAACAACGCTGCTGTGGCATTTGTCCTTTAAAAAGTTCTTTGAGATACTCTCATCTACAGAAGTGGAAACAAACAAACAAATCAAATACCCATTAAAATCTTCCTGTGCGTTTCCCAAAACAATAAGAGAGGAACACAGTACCTGGTCAAGTCACGCTCAAAGCAGGCTGCTGGTAGACTGGAACGTGAGCCTTTCTTCAGCTGACTTAAAGGCATCCCAAAATTTTCAGCACGACAATCCCAATGCCGCATCACAGTGCCCGACCTCTGCCTCTGAAGGCGTTGCTTAGATGCGCGTCCGCAGCTGCTGCGCGATTTGCCGCGCGGAAGGGATGTCGCTGCGAGCGGCCGCAGGAAAGGGATGTCGCTGCGAGCGGCTGGGTGGCCGCAGGGAAGGGATGCCGCTGCGAGCGGCCGCAGGGGAGGGATGTCGCTGCGAGCGGCTGGGTGGCCGCAGGGAAGGGATGTCGCTGCGAGCGGCCGCAGGAAAGGGATGTCGCTGCGAGCGGCTGGGTGGCCGCAGGGAAGGGATGCCGCTGCGAGCGGCCGCAGGGGAGGGATGTCGCTGCGAGCGGCTGGGTGGCCGCAGGGAAGGGATGTCGCTGCGAGCGGCCGCAGGAAAGGGATGTCGCTGCGAGCGGCTGGGTGGCCGCAGGGGAGGGATGTCGCTGCGAGCGGCCGCAGGGGAGGGATGTCGCTGCGAGCGGCTGGGTGGCCGCAGGGAAGGGACGTCGCTGCGAGTGGTTGGGTGGCCGCAGGGAAGGGATGTCGCTGCGAGCGGCTGGGTGGCCGCAGGGAAGGGATGTCGCTGCGAGCGGCCGGGTGGCCGCAGGGAAGGGATGTCGCTGCGAGCGGCTGGGTGGCCGCAGGGAAGGCAGGTCGCTGCGAGCGGCTGGGTGGCCGCAGGGAAGGCAGGTCGCTGCGAGCGGCTGGGTGGCCGCAGGGAAGGGATGCCGCTGCGAGCGGCTGGGTGCTCCAGTGGCTGCGTGCCCCACTGCCGTCTGCTGCCACACACATGCGTGAGGCTCAGGCCGGGGGACAGCGCAGACGTAGCTGAAATGCTTCCTGCCCAAGCGGTAACTCCTCAAAGGAGCGGAAGGACCTCCTTCAGATCTGAGGCACTCCCGTGAGAGCACTATAAATAGCCATTCCCCATAAACCCACCCTGGCTTCCACTAGGGAGGACAGAAAATCGCTGTACTTACAAAGCAGCCATTCTTTGTCTGTAGAAACAGAAACGGAGCAAATCTCTTCGCTTTACGGCAGCACTGAGTGCCTGCAGCAATGCTGAGGGCGTCTCTGCGCTGGCAGCGAGTCCCAGGGTGTGGGCAGGAAATGCTGGCAAGAGATCTGAATGGAGTTCTTCAGAAAATGAGTCACTTGGCTTCGCTCCCGATTGCTGCCTGTGTTCCGATCATCACTTAAAGGCACACACTAAGGTTACACGCTAGGTAACACATGCTTTCTTGATACTTATCTTGCCTCAGTCCTGTTTTACTCAGTGTTTTGAGGCAGTAGGAGACCCTGCCAAACAGCAGTGTTGCCTCACTGCCAGCTTCTGGTGGGTTTGTATCTGAAAAGACAAGGAAGGTGTTGTTAGGAATTGGTGGTTCATCACCGCTTGTGGTGCCTGGGTTGCTTTCCTAGTGGGTAAAACTCTGAGGCAAGTAGCAGCACCATAGACAATTCCTCCCTCGCTCTCTCCTATCCCATACTGGAGTAGTTACAGCAAACTCGCACTGGAGAAGTCATATGTCAGCTTTCCCTTCTCTCAGTGCTTCTTCCTTATCAGCACCCATGTTGTAACAGCTCTGCCTGTACTTTTCCAGTTACCATTTATCTTCACCACGCCTTTGATGCTTCAGGGTTCATTAATGTCTATAGTGTTTCCTGTTGCCTGCTGCCCTCTGCTGCTGTGTATTGTCTAAAAAGAAAGCAGGGTTTTTCTGTGCAGCTTGCAGTCAATCCCAGATGGGCCCAACTTGAGACTGAAGGCAGTATCCATCCCATATTCTGTGGCTTTTCCACCACTGCACATGTCCTTGCATATACCAAAAGCTGTAGGCTCACTGGGGTGCTATTTCAGCTACAGGGGATGGCTAAAAAGTGGTGATAATGGGTGTTCTAGCAAAAACATTACCATACAAAATGTGAGTATTTCATAGGTCATTTTTTCTGTCTGCCAGAAAGTGATTGTTTAACCCCTGGACAGAGAAAATCTGTGATTCAGTGTCCACAGTGGCTTGGAATCTTAAAAGGTAAAAGGTGTTGAGACTCCTCAAAGTGCTGGGATCCATACTCTAGTGCAAGTGTTGCATACAGGTTGCATGTAACTTGCAGGGGACAGAGCAAAACTTATGTCTGTCTGCAAGCAGACCCAACAGCAAAGTGAAAAAACAGCAACCCTGGAATACATTTTGCTAATGGTTATTATTCTAGGTTTATAGACACATTGCTCCTCCTTACTACAGTCCAAAAGTCAGCTTTCCCAGTAATTTTTCAGTCATTATTTATCTGTCAGCTGCCACCAGCTGAGTGGAGCATTTCAAAAGCCATTACATGTTCTGATTTCAAGCCTACTGGTAGTCAACAGCACTGTGAAAATCATGGAGAGGATGAAGAAGGCTGACCTGTAAATAGAGAGCATTATAAACAGTTCTTGTTCAAGCAGAGAGCTTTTATATAGCACTTTTGTGTTACGAACCTGCGGAGGAACACTCACCTTCAGGAACTGAGGATTCGCTTCAGAGTAGATCCTCCTGCTTGTTTAAAATCACGAGGATAATGTTGGCGCCTGCTGAAGTCGCTTTCTGAGAGTGCGTTGTCACCACTAGATGGTAGAACAATACAGCATTAGCCAGCAAGCAAAAATGCCCTGGAAGCAACTTGTAGTATTTCATTAGCCAGCAAGCAAAAGTGCCCTGAAAGTAACTTGTATTTCATTGCCTTTAGGTTCCAGAGGCTTCTGCTTTGTTCTATTTCAACACAAATGTTCAGATGGAGTAAAGTTAACAGAACATAGCTGAATAAAACCAGGTAATTATCAGGATTCACTTCAACTCAAGCAGTGTTTGTAGCACCAGGTATTCTCTAAGGCTGTAAGATTGGAACCTAGCTAGACATTAGGTAGCCTAAACTACTTAGTCAAACACATAAATACTTTAAAAGCCTACTATCATAAGACTGGTGAGATTGTTGTTGAGTACCTGTCCTCTGCTTTGCAGTCTAACACTCTGTGATCATGACTGCCACTTTGGTGATGCATTTTAAGATCACAGGAGAAAAATTGTCTTGATGCAAGAATGCAGTATCTGGAAATAGGTAGGTGTTTAAAATAGAGTTAGACAGGCTTCTAACCATCTACTGATATAAGTCAAATATGATATGTGGAGTAGAATATCACTGCAAGTGTCTCAAGGTTAAATTCATCTCCTTGGTTAAACTTTCCTGAAGGTTTATGTGCTGTAATTAAAGCACCTGTAAGTTGCAGGCTGGAGAACTAAATTCTAAGACAGCTTCTTTTGGATGCATCTAACACAAACAAAATGCATAGAAGAGAGGGAGCACAGTTACTCAGAAGATCTTTCTGACATGGCCAGATAAAAGCTGTCTTCCACTGAAAACAACCACAGGTCCAAATATTTTGTTGTAGATGGCTCAGATACTTTTAAATAGTTTCCTTAACTCGTTAGAGATGTTGATGGTGTACAAGACTTTAAGTGGCCTCCCTGGGCTCAGGATTTATTCTATATGAATGCCTTTCAGCCTGTAAGCAGTTCTCTTCAGTCCCTGGTCTGAAGGATTCTAGTTCTGATGTGCTGAGTATATTACACGTCTTGCAGAATTAAAATCCCTGCCTGGGTTTCTAGCTAAAATGATTATTTTTTTCTGAAACTGTTCAAAATGCAGTGCTGCTGGTAAAAGAAAGGTTTTAGATGTTCTGCTGGCTTTGTTACAGATTTCTCAGTGGCATCACTCACAGCTGCCTGGTGCTAGGACATTTGTCATCACAGGGTGTCGTGGAAGACCAAAATAGGCCTAAACATGCTCTGGTTTGTCTAGACATGTTTCCCTGCTCTCCCTCCTTCTGCTTTTGGGAGAAGCAACTGCAGGAAAGGGAGAGAAAGGCCTGATGCCTTCCAGTCTCCTTCTCTCCTTCCAAGTTGTAAACAGCGTACCCTCACATGTCTACACAGTTGTTTGTGTTTTGCCTTAAAAGGGTAAAAGTAAGCTCTGACTTTATCTAATATGGTCAAGTTTGTCAAACTGCCATTCTGATTGGCTAATCTGTGGCCAAGGAGCCATTAGTCTCAGGCTGCATTGATAAAAGAGATGATCAGGCAAACACAATGTATTTCTGCCATTGCTTCTGCCTCGTTGCTCTCTGTCATTGTTCCTGCCATGCTCTGCCCTTTATGTAATAACAAGCCCTAGTACTTTGGGTCTGTACACCTGGTAACTTCCTTGTTTCAGTATACCAGAGAAGGAGGCATTAAGTTCCTTATGACACGGTGAGAAGTGCCACTGACATCGTGCCAAGTCTGCACATCTGCAAGGTATCCTGCCTGCACCGCCTGAAATCCCTGTGCCAAGCCTGGAGTTCAAAAGGAACTAGGTTCAGGTGAAAGATCATCTGCCTCTCTCTTAGCACCCTGTTGGAGCCTGGGAAGATTCAGAAATCTTAACACACTGACAGAACTTCCTTCAAGTGTTTGGGTACTGTCTGGAAACTGTAGTTAGCCCCAGGAGTCTGAAGACATTTGTGAGTAAACACTTAAAGCCTCTAACTGAATCCAAGTGCCTTCTGCCTTAAGCAGAAAGAAGCCTTTTGAGTCCCTCTAGTGAGAAAGGAGTATTATCAACTGCAAGAACCTCTTTCAGTTCTAATAGTGTTTGTTGTGTGTTATTTCTAAAGTGTTCTGAATCCTCTGTCTTCCTCTGTGTAATACTTTTCATGACTGCACAAAGGACCTGATTAAAACTTTCTTATGTGGTGAGATTAAATATATTAATATAGAATCATAGAATCAACCAGGTTGGAAGAGACCTCCAAGATCATCCAGGCCAACCTAGCACCCAGCCCTATCCACTCAACCAGACCATGGCACTAAGTGCCTCATCCAGTCTTCTCTTGAACACCTCCAGGGATGGTGACTCCACCACCTCCCTGGGCAGCCCATTCCAATGCCAATCACTCTCTCTGCCAACAACTTCCTCCTAACATCCAGCCTATACTTCCCCCAGCACAACTTGAGACTGTGTCCCCTTGTTCTGTTGCTGGTTGCCTGGCAGAAGAGACCAACCCCCACCTGGCTACAGCCTCATTGAATTTTTATATATTCAGAACAGATTTTGACTTCCTTAGAGTTTGCTAAAAGCATTAGATGAAAAAAAATTCAAACCCTGTTATTCAAAAACCATCTGCTCTAGAGCATTCCTGCTGGAAGCAGTCACCTTTCATTGCTTGCTGCCATACACATCAACAGTTTCCTTCAGCTGAGGCTCAGGCAAGCTGAGGCAAAAAAAGAAAAAGCCAAATGGGAACAGATGCAGGCCCAGTGTCAGTGAGTAGCCTGAACCCTGCCTACTCCTCACTGCTTGTCATAGAATTAGTAAGGTTAGAAAAGACATTTAAGAGCATGAAGTCCAACCATTAACCCAGCACTACTGAGTTCACTGCATCCCTCAGCACCACATCTACATGTCTGTTAAATACTTTCAGGGATGGTGACTCCACCACTTCCCTGGGCAGCCTATTTCAATGCTTAATAACCCTCTCAGTGAAGAATTGTTTCATATTATCCAATCTAAGCCTTCTCCTTGGCACAGGCTGTCTGGTAAGAGTGAGGGAGGGAAGTATAACAGCCCAAACCTCTGTGTGTGTAGCATCTATACAGCAGATGACACCACCTATACCTGCAGCTGCTCCTACAACATAGCCCTGGCTAAAGTTGTTCTGGAAGAGAAAGGGTGACTTTAACCTACCGCAGCTGTAGGGAAAGGTTTATTGCCACCTGCTGGGTCCAGTCAGCAGCACTATTCCTGAAGCAGAGCCAGAGGGAAGCAGTTGCTCTGTGCCAGCTGTGTTAGCGTTGCCAAAAATGAAGCAAAGAAGCGTGACACAGGGGCTCTGTGGGAAGGGAGACAATGCTCTTTTGGGCTTCTTTGCAATCTAAGCCTGGGGGTAAGGAAATGGTCCCAGGGAAGGCTGAGGATATGCTCTATTTCATATCTGTTGAGAGTGTGTATTCACTGTAGGCACCATTTGAGTGACTGGTGTCCAGCAAAAATAGAGCATAGAATCATAGAATCAACCAGGTTGGAAGAGACCTCCAAGCTCAGCCAGCCCAACCTAGCACCCAGCCCTAGCCAGTCAACCAGACCATGGCACCAAGTCCCTCATTCAGGCTTTTCTTGAACAACCCCAGGCACGATGACTCCACCACCTCCCTGGGCAGCCCATTCCAATGCCAATCACTCTCTGCCAACAACTTCCTCCTAACATCCAACCTAGACCTGCCCTGGCACAACTTGAGGCTGTGTCCCCTTGTTCTGTTGCTGGATGCCTGGCAGCAGAGCCCAACCCCATCTGGCTACATCCTCCTTTCAGGCAGCTGCAGACAGCAATGAGCTCTGCCCTGAGCCTCCTCTGCTGCAGGCTGCACACCCCCAGCTCCCTCAGCCTCTCCTCATAGGGTTTGTGTTCCAGGCCCTTCACCAGCTTTGTTGCCCTTCTCTGGACACCTTCCAGCACCTCAGCATCTTGAATTGAGGAGCCCAGAACTGGACCCAGCACTCAAGGTGTGGCCTGAGCAGTGCTGAGTACAGGGGAGGAATAACCTCCCTCGTCCTCCTGGCCACATTAGTCTCTTCTTCAATTAGTGTATTTTTCATGGCCTTAGGCCTTTAAAAGGCCTTTAATTCTCTGTACTGTAGCTGACAAACTGTTCCATGTGAGGTGTGGGTGGTGGTAATGGGGGAATAGCCCTTTTCTGAGCACACGGAGAGCCTGTGGGAGATGCTGAAAGATCAAAACTCTCAGTGGCTCACCTATGATCTTTTTGCACAGTGGACAGCTTGGTTATTATCCAAACTGGCCAGTTATGCAGAAGCACCCTACCTTCTGTCTGTCTTGAAATGCATGTCACTTTGACTGCCGACTGAAGAGGTGGCAAAGGAACTCTTTGGCCTAATATCTTGCTTTTAAAAGAAGCAGCAGTACCAAGGGAGCTTTGCAAAGTATGAGAATGGTGGTGTGGTGGTGGTGTTTAACATGCATAAGAAGATTGAACCCAGCAAGCCTAGTCTAGCTACATTAACGTTACCTGTCAAATCCCCCTTATGTTTTCCATTGCAATTACCTGCTTGGGAGGTGATGGTAATTGCAGGATTGAAATTTGCCTATGGCTTTGTAAGTCTTGATGTAACATGGAATGAATTCTAATTTAGAAAGCACATTCTTCACTATGCCAGTGTATATCAGAGTGGGTTAAGAGAAGATTAACTGAGATTAATCATTGGCAAAGAAATGTTATTCTAAGACTTCTGTTTATAAATATCTAACCTAGTCCTAGTGCAATCAATATTACCTGTATGACTTGGAGCAAAGATTTACTGCTAAATACATTTGCTCCAAGGACTAAAGAAGTCTAAGTACTCAAGACAAGACAGTCCTGGAGTTTTAATTGCCTATTAAACTGGGTCCTTGTGACAAAGGTGAGACATTCACATGCTGGACTGTGTGAAAGGCAAGCTGTCGAGAGCTACCCTGGAAAAAGAGGCTGTGAAGCAGCTGGGAATAGTGTCCTTCTAACTTGACATGAATTTCCAGAGTGATAGTATAGAGGAAGGATGATGTGATTTTTGAGTTTCTATACACAAAGGAGGAGTGATGGAGTGCTAGAAAGCTGTTTTGATGTCTTCTCAAAATGATTTTGAAGCCATGGAAGAGGTACAGAAAAGTGAGGTTAGGATCACAGCATGATTTACAGTGGGAGGCTTAAAAAGACTTGGTTAAAAAAATGTACTAAGAGGTCATTCCTTATGAATATGCAGGTTATTCTGGGGGGAGGCAAGAGAATAATGAACACTAGAGTCACTAATACAGTAATGGAGGTAGACCTAACAAATACCAGTGGCTGGCAGCACAATCTGCATAGACACCTACTAAAAGGAAATATTCCACTCTTTATTTCATATAGAAACAATCTGTTGACAAAGGTGTGGAGTTCTCTCTTAACATGTTTAGCACAAGCTTGTGTGCCTTTCTGGAAGAAAAATGTTACCCAGATAGATTATTTGGCTTCATACCTAAAGGAGTGGATGAAATGTAAAAGTCTTTCAATATCTTGCAGGTCAGATTAGATGATGTAATGGTCCCTGTTGATGTACAACTCTGGAAAGGCTGTTACCCAACACTTTCTAGCAGCTTAGTGTAGACAAGAAAGTCTAGACTGAAGTGCACACTAGGAATCAGTGCTTTTAAGCAGTTTTGCAGGGTTCCTTTTTTGTTATAAAATAAAGCTCACTGGTTCAGTACAGGAGAAAAGCCAAACTGGCTGTAAGGAGGGAATAACCTTCTTGGACCATTTGTCCTTGGCAGGCTGAGAGTAATGCCTAAATAACAAGTCATTTAGTCAGGGAGCAACTGAAAGCTACTGCTGCTCTTCTGAAATAGTTTTCATTTTGTGCTTCCAACTTACTGTACATTTTTCTGTCATGTCCATTGTGGCTTATTCCTGAGCATATGAGAATACAATTATGCCATATTTCTCGTGCCAATACAAAATGTTCATTATTAAAACAGTGTATGTTTGTTCTCCATTCATAAAATCCACCCTTTCCTCATGGCTGCTTCTGCACATAGCTGCAATGTTGTTTTGAAACGGACTTCTCATTTCTTTCTTGTTCTTTTGTGTTTATCATTTTAATGATCATAGTCAATCTTTTCTATCAAGTATCTCTTTTAACTGTGCATGTGTGACTTTATGTGTACTACAAATCCCGTTACATCAGTTGTCTATCTGATATTATTTGGATGGAGCTTCAAGAGGCTGCTCAAGGACAGGATTTAGTCACTTCATAGGGAGTGCTTGTGCCTTAGGTTTTACAGGATGCATAGAGCGCTGCTGAACACCTGAATTCCGAGGCCCTAGGACTTTCTTAGTGAGGTCTTTCAGTGGAATGCCTTTTTTTTTCAATCTAAGTATTCCATTTATTTTCAATGTAAGTCCTAGACTTGTATGTGTAAATAGAGAAATGGACATAACCTTTCTGCCTTTCAACCACCTGCAGATGTAAAACGCAAGCACAGTTACAGCTTTATGTATTGTGCTGGTATAAAGGCATTGTACAAAGGAGCTCCATGGTTTTTTTGTACTAATCTTGTTCTTACACTAATCTATATTTGCCCAGATTTTCTGACTTTACTCAGGAATCTAACTTTCTGTGGAGAAAATAATTCCTTGGCTTTCTTCCAGGCTCTGACTCCTTTCTGCAAGTTTCATGCAAATCTGAGTGCACAAACAGAAATGCAGACCAATGCCAGCGAGTCATTAGAGTCCATCTGACATGGCTGAGCCATTTCATATGATGGCAAGTGTCTGGTGGATTATTCTTAGAGACCCAAAACAATACTCAAATTTAAATGCTTGCAGATTTTTATGTCTGATTCTCTTTAGGCACCTGACTGAATAAAGGGTCAGGTTGCCAGAGGTCAGGGGCTTTTGCACCTCCATTTGGTGTCAGTGTGGCAAAACAAGCTTTACATATTTTTAACTCAAGCCTTCAGTTCCTCTGCTGTGCTGTTTATAGCAGCAGTGTTTGTATATGCTGGTTCTTTCCCTTTTAGAAGCAGCAACTTCTGTTGCTGCAAAGTCACTGTGAAGCAAAATTTAGACCTAAATCTCAGCCAATGGTTTAGCTGGCTGGGAAATCATATGAATGGTTTGACTAATTTAAACACTGTCTTGGAATAAGACTTGCTGAAAAACTAATAATGATCCCACTCACCTCCCCTCCCTGACCAGGTTGCACTCTCCAGACAATGTTTTGCCAGGTGCATTGCTATTTATTATCATCATTGAGCTGTAGCTTGTGGATTCCTATGTTGTTTTGCTGTTGGTTTTCTTGTGGGGTTTTTAATTTGGTTTTTGTTGTTTTGTTTTTTCTCCTAAGGACAATATCCACCACCAGAGGAGTTCTCAGTAGCAAAGTAAGGAGAATATATTGAATTGCAAGGTTGTTCTGGCCATTGAAGTGTTTCTATTTCATTAGTAGCACTCTTGCTGACACTAAGCAGAGCAGGAGCTGTTGTACAGTTAGGAAATAGCTACACTCTGAGTTTGAATTTTCAAACCTAGTTGTCAAATAGGTGAATTCTGCAAGGATTCACAAAGCCTAGCAATAGGCACAAGGCAAAGGGAAGTGATCACCAGTTTCTCAGACAGATTCATGGAGACAAATAACATGATGAGGTCTCCATGCCCCCCAAGAACAACTTTGTTTGGTGTACTGTCTTTTCCCTGTTTTCAAGACAGCTAGACCTGGAATGGCTCCCCTCCATATTCTATGACACCAGCTCTCTTTTTTTGAGTACTTGTTTTTAAGTACCATGAAAATAGTGTCCCTTCTTTTGGTCCTCCTATATGCTAGTGCAACATGTGTTATTTAGACATGCTGTACTTCATTTGCTTCTCACATATAATTATATAGAACAAAGGGACACAGTCTCAAGTTGTGCCAGGGTAGGTATAGGCTGGATATTAGGAAGAAGTTCTTCACAGAGAGAGTGATTTCCCATTGGAATGGGCTGCCCAGGGAGGTGGTGGAGGCACCGTCCCTGGGGGTCTTCAAGAAAAGACTGGATGAGGCACTTAGTGCCATGGTCTAGTTGATTGGATAGGGCTGGGTGATAAGTTGGACTGGCTGATCTTGGAGGTCTCTTCCAACCTGGTTGATTCTATGATTCTATGATATGAAAAAAGAACAAAGAGAAATGATAGGCTGGGGACAAAGTGCAGTAATTGGGCAATATCTCTTTTTCCTGCCCCAATCCCACCAAGGGATGTGTTTTCCTCTCTATTAGGCATATTTTACTCCTCTACATACAGTAGAGTTTATGTTCAGTGAATAAGAAAAATACATATATAACCTATGGGTGTATGTGGCTACAGGTCAGGAATACTTTAGTGATGAGATCATACCTGAAGAGAAGTACATTGTCACTGGAAAATGTTCTGGTGGTGCTATGAGAACACTGATGCATTTGTATTGAAAGTCACAGTATTGTGATAATGAGGAGTAGCTGATATGTTAGTGACCATATACATGAGAAATAATGAAGTTAGGAAGTGGCATGTTAGAAACAGCTGCTGAAGCTATACTTGGACTAAGGCTAAAAATTACTTTGACAATGTATTTCACGTACATGAGTGTTGAATTAATCACTGCCTTTAGGTAATGTATTTAGCAGACTCTAACAACATGGATGAAACCTGAATTCCTTTGTGTTATTTTTCTTCCTTGCATTTGCAAGGAAAATGTATTATGTCACCCTAAAATCTCATCTTAAATAGTCTGTGATTCCAAGGGACTTACACATCATTCATCCCATCTTCTTCAGGAAGTTCTCTACCAAATTTTACATGCCTCTTCACTGATGAAAGTAATATACTGATTGCTTTGTAGTTGCTTGTTGGTAATTCTAGAAATACTATGAGGAATACTGAATGAGATAAAAGACACACGAAGAAAGGAAGCTGAAGTGGGAAATAAGAGGACATAAATTGTGTTCTGTAAAACTGTCATAAGAGATAGCAAGGCAGTAGAATATGAGCATGGTGTAAGCTCATTTTGCCAGGTGAAAAATTACACACAACCTGTAGTATCCTGAGTAGGAATATGGATTTTGATGTATCATGTTACATGCTTCTGCATGAAAAGTATCTTTGTGTCAGGTGAAAATTGGTCAACACCTCAACTATAAAGCCTTATAGGTTCTGCCTCTATCAGGAAGGAGCAGCAATGAATGCACACACTGCTTGCTGGATCTGTAGCATGAGGCAATTTGTGCTACACCCTCACAGCACATTCAAAGAGTACTTTTTTTACTTCAGACCACTAACTTCAAACTGGTCCCAGAGACTGAATGCTACAGCTGCTGGTGTATATTAGGTTAGGTGTGGTTCTGCAGTTCATCCTTCAGTTTAATTTCACCTGAAAGAAGTCCAAGTTGTGCAAGCCAGCTCAAATAACTCCACCATACAAAGAAATGCACCACATACATGAAAATACAGGGGAAACTGCTTCAAAAGAGTAAATGTGTCCATTAAAACCAAAAGCATGACTTGATCCATTTATGATTACAATACAGAGGAATGTAGTGCTTGCAAGTAACAAAACCCTATAGCTTTTAATGTGCAGGAGATATTTCTAGATCAGTGCCAAACACTGTTTTCATCAAGATCATACATATATATATATATATATATATATATAATGATGAGTAACTCTGCTGTCCAAGTGTCACATATCTCAAGCTTACACTGTTATTTCATGTAGCAGTTAGACATAAGCAGAATCTCTGTGCAGCTATAGAAAAATGCAAACAAGTTGCACAAGCCAGTCACCATCCCTGGAGGTGTTCAAGAAAAGACTGGCTGAGGGACTTGGTGCCATGGTCTAGTTGACTGGCTAGGGCTGGGTGCTAGGTTGGACTGGATGATCTTGGAGGTCTCTTCCAACCTGCTTGATTCTATAAGCCACTGTTTTCTGTTTCCCTGCAAGATAACTCAGCATAATGAAAGTGACAGACAGGTAATTTTAATATTTATCCAGAACTGAAAATGCTGAGTAACATTTGTCTGCAGGCAAAATGTAATTGAAGTGTTAAGTGAGACTGTTTTTGTTCAGGATCAGAATATTGAGGCTGATGAAACTTTATATTGACTGCTCAAGAAAGTCTTGAGCCAACATGACCTGGTCCTTGTGGGTGACTTCAGTTTCCCAGATTCTTTTTGGGATAACAATATGGTGGTGCACAAGCCATCCATCAAGTTCCTGGAATGTGTTGAGGACCACTTGCTGCTGCAGATGCTGGATGTGATGACAGGGAGCAACACACTTCTTGATTTACATCTCACAAACTGAAGAGAATTACTTCACAGCACAACCACCAATGTTATCGTTGGATACAGCAGATGCAACATAAGGGAATTTAAAATCCTGCTGAGCACATTGAAGATAACCAGTACTAGGACTAGCTAAAGATGAAGCATTTTTCACTCCATTTGACTCCTCCCTGGTTCTCTGAAAAAAAAAACCAAACAACCAACCCCAAACAAACACAAACGTGTAAGAAATCACAACAAAAACCAGCGCGCTGAGAAATTTTTATGGGAAGGGTGCAGGACTTCTGTGTCTGTCAAAGGCTGTATGGTTCTCATTATCTCATGACCTGTAGCATTGTTTGAAAGAGGAATAATAAGCTCTCCACTGTAATAAATGTGGATGACTTGGTTGTTACATAAATTACACAAATTGCATTAGACTCTCTTTGACTTTGGTTGGGCTTTGGGCATTAGCAATGAAAGAGTTCGCTTTAGCATTTCCTTTTGCAGCTGTCCACTACAATCTATGTGAAATCCAGATGTATTTGTTTTCTTCCAAGAGTTGCCTTGGGATACAAAATCACAGCTAATCTGAATGTGTTGGATCAAATCCCAGTCGAGCTCTCTGAGAAACCCAAATTCCACTACCTCAAAAAAGCTGAGCCGAAATACACTGGAAGTATTTTATATGCCAAATAACCATGTGTATCATAGCAATACCTATTGCTTTTGCTTGATGGCAGGCATTAACACAGCTGGGACAGGGGAATAATTAACTGTCTGTGTATCTAGTCTTCAAGCTATCTTTTTCTGTCTCTGCATGTAAGCCATAGAGAAAATACAGGCTCTCCTAGACTGGAGCTTTTGTAAGTCAAATCATATTCCTTTATGTCCCAGAAAGTTTCTTCTCCCCATTAAATTCTTGACATCTGAAATTAGCTCCTTACAATGGAAAATGTGACTGAGTCCTACCTGTATTAATGACTGCCAATACAGCACTATATTGAAATGAGTTTAAAAAGTATGTGAGAGTTTAAGGTAGAGGTGCAGAAGGTAAAGCTATAGACAAAGTCACTTAATACTTTCAGACCAAATTACACAGAGGTGACAGCAAACCTACTTCCCCTCCCTTTCCTTCAACTACACAGCAGCACAGAGAATCTGCACTTGTCTCCTTTGCAACCAGGAGGGATTTTTTTGCTGCTGTTGTTTCAATCAAGATAAGCAACTCTGTTACTGCTGCAGTAGTACTAAAGACCCTTTCCAAAGAAGAGCTGCCAGAGTCAGCTGCTTGCAGTTAGCAGAGGCAAAACCTTTGAGCACGACTAAACTCTAGCATGTACTCAGCACATAGAGCCGACTTCCTCCTCTGCCTCCCTTCCGATCTTCTTGTGTTTCCAAACTGTCTAGAAGTTGGATTTTTCAAGTAGTTTTCCAGAGCAGAAAGAGTAAACCAGCTAAAAAGCCACACTGAGCATCTTCTTCAGCAGTTCTGGGGCACACAGTGTCTTTTACTAGTTGACAGAAAGTGGTTCATGAGAAGCATCTCAGCGTTTTTCAGAACAAAAGCCTTAATTTATACACTGTCATATCTACAGTAATCATTTGTGCAGTTGTTTACTCAACTAGACACTTTATCTTTGACTGCCATTAACTGGTTTCCCACCTTTCCACAGGGAGTCATAGGATTGTACTACCTAACTATGAAACATATTAAAGTCACTGAAGGTCTATTATTATCACTTCCAGTAAGCTAAGAAGACTACAACTTTGATCTTTGTTTTAGTCAGTGATGCTTTACTGTTTATTGCAGCCCTATGGGAATCAAAACCCAAAGGCCAGATCTCCAGTCAGTGTAAATGATAATATGGCAAAGAAATGCACAGATCCTAAGGGCTATTCTACCTAAAAGTATCAAAAAGTTCATACAAACAGCCTTCTTCTTTATAAACTCTATCTCCTAGAACCGGGTACTGCTGAAAACACCCACATACTTTTCTTCTTAATTTTGGGTATGCTGCCACCTGTCTTTCCTTACATCAGGAGAGCTGTGCCCAGGAAGGATCCACCTAACACTCTCTAATTAACTAAACCATGGCACTAAGTGCCTCATCCTGTCTCCTTTTAAACACCTCCAGGGATGATGACTCCACCACCTCCCTGGGCAGCCCATTCCAATTCACTCTTTCTGTGAAGAACTTCTTCCTATCATCCAGCCTAAACCTGTTCTGGTGCAGCTTGAGACTGTGTCACTGGGTGCTTGGGAGAAGAGACCAACCCCTACCTAGGTACAACCTCCCTTCAGGTAGTTGTAGACAGCAATAAGGTCTGCCCTGAGCCTCCTCTTCTCCAGGCTGCACACCCCCAGCTCCCTCAGATGTTCCTTGCAGGGCTGTGCTCCAGCCCCTCACAGCCTTGCTGCCCTTCTCTGGACATGTTCAAGCACTTCAACACCTTTCTTAAATTGAGAGGCCCAGAACTGGATGCAGTACTCAAGGTGTGGCCCTGAGTGCAGGGGCAGGAGGACTTCTCTGGTCATGCTGGCCACACTGTTCCTGATACAGGCCAGGATGCTGCTGGCCTTCTTGGCCACCTGGGCACACTGCTGGCTCATATTGAGCTGACTGTCAGCTGGATGGGGATAGGGAAGAACAGAAGGGTAAGGGGTGGATAGAGTTGTGTTTAAGAGGGTCCAGTTGTGTGCAGGCTGGGTCCAGTCAGCAAGTTGTCTGAGCTAGCCCTGTACCTCATCACCCCAGCCTGACCTGTGTTCCCCTTAAATCCTGTGGTAAGCTCTGTCTGCAGCACTTCACTCACTGTCCTGTGTGGCTGTGAGTGCTGCATGGATGAGGTGCTAACTGCTGGGGAGCCATGAGTGCATCTGAGTCCAGGCATTGAAATTAGATGAGGTGAAGTTGCCCTGGGCTGATGTTGGCAGCAGCTTCATCCTGCGGGGTCTTGGAGACACAAAATGGAGCAAGTGGGGAACTCAGCTGTAGCCCATAAAAGCTGTGGAGAAAGCAGGTGGTGGCTGGAGGATACGATGCTGGTGGCTGGAGTAGGGCTGTGGTTGCAGCCTGTGTTCCTGGTGCTGGCTGCTGGGGTGGGAGTGTCTCTACCTCCCCAAACTGGGTGTTTGGGTGTGCATGTCAGTTACAGGAAAATCCATGCTGCTGGCAAGTGAGAGGCCCTGGGGCTGGACAGAAGCCATGCTAGTACTAGGGGAATCTGAGAAATGTGCTTGTGACTCTGGAAGGGTCCTGTGCCCTTGTGTGTCATTAGCCTGGAGAAGAGGAGGCTCAGGGGGGACCTCATTGCTGTCTACAACTCCCTGAAGGGTTGGTCTCTTCTGCCAGGCAAGCAGCAACAGAACAAGGGGGGACAGTCTCAAGCTGTGCCAGGAGAAGTCTAGGCTGGATGTTAGGAGGAAGCTGTTGTCAGAGAGAGTGATTGGCACTGGAATGGGCTGCCCAGGGAGGTGGTGGAGTCTCTGTGCCTGGAGGTGTTGAAGCAAAGCCTGGCTGGGGCACTTAGTGCCATGGTCTGGTTGACTGGCCAGGGCTGGGTGCTAGGTTGGACTGGATGATCTTGGAGTTCTCTTCCAACCTGCTTGATTCTATGATTCTGTGATTCTAAGATGCATGCTCAGGCTCACTACTGGTTGAACCTGTGAAAGAGAAAGCAGGAGCTGCGTGTCCATTAGCCTGGGCAGAGAGCCCAAGAGCTGAGGCAGGAGGGGACTCCTAGGCTCTAGTGCTGCAAAGGCAGCAGCCACTTACAACGATTACTTGTATATAGAGGAATGCAGTGCTTGGAGATTTTAAAAGTCATTTCCCCTCTGCTTTCTAACTGTCCTTTGACTGACATTTCCATAAGAAAGTAGGTCAAAATGGAACTTGTTTGGAGAAGTTAAAAGCCAGAAAGCATGTGTTGGGGTTCAACCTCAGTACAGATAACTACATCCAACTTGCAAAACAGCACACAAATAAACACGTTTAACAAGTAATGTTAATATAAACAAGTAATTTTACAGTTAGTATTACTTGACTTTTTCAGCAAAGTGCAGTTCCTTCATGTTTGAGCTAAGCAGGCCTGCTGTGTCAGCAAGAATCCAGAACCCATAATGGGGGTTTGGAGTAGTGAAAAAAAAACCCAACGTAGAAAAGCCTTCTGAGTTTTTGAAGATGAAAGAGTGCTGCCTGCTTTGCAAATGTCTTTGGGCTCTTCTTGTGACTTTGTGGTGTGAGAACACAATGAAAAGCAGAGGGTGTTGCAGCAAGCTGAGGAAGCACTCAAAGAGTTTGCAGGAGTAGATCTAGGATCTCTGGTGACTGTGCCAGAGAAGGGCAACAAGGCTGGTGAGGGGCCTGGAACACAAACCCTATGAGGAGAGGCTGAGGGAGCTGGGGGTGTGCAGCCTGCAGAAGAGGAGGCTCAGGGCAGAGCTCATTGCTGTCTACAACTACCTGAAGGGACATTGTAGCCAGGTGGGGGTTGGTCTCTTCTCCCAGGCAACCAGCAAGAGAACAAGGGGACGCAGTCTCAAGTTGTGCCAGGGGAAGTCTAGGCTGGATGTGAGGAGGGAGTTGTTGGCAGAGAGAGTGATTGGCATTGGAATGGGCTGCCCAGGGAGGTGGTGGAGTCACTGTCCCTGGAGGTGTTCAAGAAAAGCCTGGACGAGGCACTCGGTTCCATGGTCTGGTTGAGTGGCTAGGGCTGGGTGCTAGGTTGGCCTGGATGACCTTGGAGGTCTCTTCCAACCTGGTTGAGTCTATGACTCTATGTGCCTGTTGCTATTCCAGTCACTCAGCAAGAGCCAAACAACAGACACAGCCTTTGGAAAAATAAGCTGATTGTCGTGTAGGGCAGTGCCAGTAACATCCCTTCTTTACAGCTAATCAAAGCTGACCTTCATTTCATATGAAAAAACAGTTGCACATATGATCCAGCTAAGCAATGTTGGGAATAGTAGTATTAAAGGTAGTGAGTCTGTAGAATTGTCTGAATATGACACACCGGAACATAAGCCATGGACAGGCGAGAGTGCAGGAGCTCCGAAGTGCTGAGTTGAGCTAAAGTGGAAGGTTGGAATGACCTTAGAGAGTGGTGCAACAAATATAAACAAATGTCAGGCTGGAGCCTGTGGCTTTCACCTATCTCTGCTGACTTGGATTGCTTAGACACAGAGAAGGTGTTGCTGAGAGAATATGATGGATGCCTATACCAATTAGTATGTAATTTCCAATGCAAGTACATGGAACCAATTGCAGTTTAATACAGTTTGTAGCCTTCTGATGAAAGGTATAGAAACACGTTTGGAATGCAGTAAGTGGATTTGATTGGCTTGCACCAAGCATCTCCCTGTCTCTTCTGGTGCCTGTGGCATTCAGCCCATGGCTAAGCAGTGCTTTTGTTTATGAACAAAATGAAAGGAGCTAGGTGTGACAGCTTACCTTTTAAACTGCATTAGGGACAAAGGTTTGATATTCTGTAGTTTAAAATAAGCATATGTGTGTCAGGGAGTAAGAATAGTTTTTTTTTTACTTATTATTTGGCCTATATTCCAGTCTGGCATCACTATATAAGTGCAGGAAAATAGTCTTTAGGCCAGAGTCAGTGCTGAGGTGCTCGGTGTATTACCTCATTTGTATGCCTGGGGACTAAGTAAAGATATTGGAATTATCAAAATCAGATTTTCCAACTGTTTTTATGGTTGAGCCTGTGAAAACTGCCACTCAAAAGCTTGGTGTGGGTGACAGAAAAGATATTTCCTTCCATTTTGAAATGAAAGTGTTACAGGAACTCATCCAAATTTTGATATCCTTGGCACTAAGTTGATTTACAATTGAGTTGGGCTTTCATTAGAAGGGAACATTAAACTATTGGATAGCTTAGGACTCATTTAAAAATACTCAGGGCCTAATGCCATGGTGTTTTGAAATCAGTGAGAGTGCTAAATCCTTGGAATACCAGGAATTGTGCAGTGCCTGAAAAATTATTTAAGGTACAGTGTTTTCTTTGTTATATTTTACATGTAGAGCATTAATTCTCATTAGAGTCCTTTTCAGAGGAAATGAACCATGGCATGTTTAAAAAAATGCAAAAGAGATCCAGGTTTCATGTTGTCTTTGTCTTTAAGTGCTCATTTATTACTGAATACCTGGACTTCAGCAAAGCCTTTGACACAGTCTGCCACAACAAGCTCCTAGCCAAGCTGGCAGCTCATGGCTTGGGCAGATTCACTCTGTGCTGGGTCAGGAACTGGCTGGATGGCACAGCCCAGAGAGTGGTGGTGAATGGTGCCACATCCAGTTGGCAGCTGGCACTAGTGGTGTGCCTCAGGGATCAGTGCTGGGCACAGTCCTGTTCAATGTCTTTAGTGATGATCTGGAGCAGGGGATTGAGTCCAGCATCAGTAAGTTTGCAGATGACACCAAGCTAGGAGCAGCTGTGGAGCTGTTGGAAGGTAGGAGAGCCCTGCAGAGGGACCTGGCCAGGCTGGATGGGTGGGCAGAGGCCAAGGGGATGAGATTGAACAAGGCCAAGTGCAGGGTCCTGCACTTTGGCCACAACAACCCCAAGCAGTGCTACAGGCTGGGGACAGAGCGGCTGAGAGCAGCCAGAAAGAAAGGGACCTGGGGGTGCTGGTAGATAATAGCTGAAGATGAGGCAGCAGTGTGCCCAGGTGGCCAAGAGAGCCAATGGCATCCTGGCCTGCATCAGGAGCAGTGTGGCCAGTAGGATGAGGGAGGTTCTTCTGCCCTTGTACTCAGCACTGTTCAGGCCACAGCTTGAGTGCTGTGTCCAGTTCTGGGCTCCTCAATTCAAGAGAGATGTTGCAGTACTGGAAGGTGTCCACAGGAGGGCGCCAAAGCTGTGAGTGGCCTGGAACACAAACCCTATGAGGAGAGGCTGAGGGAGCTGGGGGGGTGCAGCCTGCAGCAGAGGAGGCTCAGGGCAGAGCTCATTGCTGTCTACAACTACCTGAAGGGAGGCTGTTGCCAGGTGGGGTTGGGCTCTGCTGCCAGACAACCAGCACCAGAACAAGGGGACACAGTGTGAAGTTGTGGCAAGGGAGGTCTAGGCTGGATGTTAGGAGGAAGCTGTTGTCAGAGAGAGTGATTGGCATTGGAATGAGCTGCCCACGGAGGTGGTGGAGTTGCTGTCCCTGGAGGTGTTGAAGCCAAGCCTGGCTGAGGCACTTAGTGCCATGGTCTGGTTGACTGGCTAGGGCTGGGTGCTAGGTAGGACCGGCTGACCTTGGAGGTCTCTTTCCAACCTGGTTGATTCTCTGATTCTATGAGTAGTATGCATGCAGCAATGTGTTTTTACCCCAACCATCTATTGAAACTTGGAAAAAAACCCAAGTTTTATGCTTTAAAAAGGTTTATCTTAAGTGCCAAAATTCTTGAAAGCCAACCCTCCTCCCTGCCAGCCTTCATAAGCCTCTCCTTTCCCATTTTTGAGCAGCCTGACCATTGTTCGCATTCACTGGTATTCAAACAAAGCACTTTCAGGAAAAATAATTACACTGTAGAGAGAGTTTTATTTACATGGGAAACAGATCTAGCTGACAGCTGTAGCTGAATGACTGGCAAAATGCCCCTCAAAGTTTTGTCTCCCATAAAACCAAACTGCTTTCTAGAAAAAGAAATCAGAGTTTCCTCCTCCAGCTGACCTGCCGTTTGTACAAATTAGCCTCAAGGATGGGTTTCAGCGCTGCGATGACAGTTTTGGAGCACACAGTGCCGTCTACATGTCACATCAAATTATATCTACAGCCTTCACTTTCACAGCAATCATTCACAAAACTCAGGACCGTCCATAGAGTGATATCCTGCAGAGTGTGAAAATGTTTTGATGGGCAGTGTCATGCTAGGTCACTCGTCCTTAATGGCGTTGTTTCACATTGCGCTGCAGACAAAACCAGCTCGGGGCAAAACTAAATGTTACAGTGACTGCTGTTTCTCTGTAGAAGGGCAAACAGGAGATTTCCTGCCTAGCCCCATTTGCAAAGAAGTCATTGCTAAAGAAGCTTCCCCAAGCAGAATGGGATGTGCTTAAAAGTTCCGATGCTTCTGCAGGGAGAATAATTTGGCATCGTTAGTGTGGCGGTTTGCTGTTTAAAATTTGGAGGGGCAGCTATGTTTTTCTGTCACAGGGTACCCACAATAAAGAACACAGCAATAGAAATGTAGCATGTTACAGTATTCTTCTATAAGATCTGTACATTTGCTCTGAACTATTTTGTTCATAGAATCATTTAGGTTGGAGAGAGCTTCAAGATTATTGGTGGTGTTAACACTGCTACTGAGTCTACCACTAATACAAGCCCCCGAGTGTCATGTAAACTACAGACTTCAGGCTGAAATAAAGTGCTTCTCAGGTTAGGGGAGTCTCACTATCATGGTTTTCTCCCTCCTCCCAGCCTCACATGCAAGCCTTTTTACTCCCCAGTCCCCAAGTCACTCCTGTTGCTCCTCAGGCTGTGTATCAGTCACCTGGCTCAAGTCGCACTTTCCATGTCTGCAGCCTCAGGACAGTGATGTTAGTAGCATCTTAGGTGGGAAACACCGATGCAGGACTTATACCAACAAAAACCTTCCTTTCAGTGAGCCTTTGGTGGTGGGGGTTGGTTGGGCTTTTTTCACTGCCTGGTTTTGTTTTTCTATTTAAAGAGCATCTGACACTACTCTAAGTAGGGAAATACAAACCCTAGCATTTTACATTGTAATTTAGTGACAAGCATGCACAGCTAAATTAGCAGTATATTCTCTACTGTTTTCTATACGTGGCAATGTGGATGAGGTTTAAGAACTGGAGAGTTTCTTGTGGCATCCTGGGCTTCCCTTCCACTCTTCCTGCACTGCAATACCATGGAAGGGCAATATGAGCACCCTTGAGTATTTTTACTTAGTTTTTCTTTTTGTTTTTCTATTCAACATTCAAATATTTTTTTTTGTTAAATGCAAAAAATATTAATTTGTTTGTTGAGCTTAAAAAGGATGCTTTTACTCATCTGTTTTTTTATTCCCATGAGGCTCAAAACCAGACTTCCAGGACTGCAAAGGACCACACTCCTTCAAAATCTTATATGTACTAATGATGGGGCTCATTTTCCTGAGGAAGAGTGCAGGAAGCAGTGTTTGATCCTTGCTGCTTGTTGTGAAGACTCGTGGGTAAATGAAGAATTTGAACAGAACAACATGAACATAGCACAATAAAGTACATAAACCACATGAGATTACATTGTGCATCAAAGGTGCTTCCAAGTTAACACATAGCAGTTGACACTCCAGTGTGGATTCACAAGGACTTCTTACTTGCCTAACATGTCAGCAGCTTCTGGAAACAATTAGGAGGCCAGCTTCAATCTAGAGCTGAGGCTTTGCAGCCACTGCTGCCTGAGAGCACTGTGGCATTATATGGTGAAATCAGAGCCACCTTGCCACGTACCCAGCTTCAACAGTACCAGAGACATGTTTTCCACACACTCTTGGGGTGGCAAAGAAGAGGTCTGATGCCACCATTTTCAGAGTCCAGCTTTTATGGCTAACATAGTATTTCAAATGTGCATTGATTTCTGAATCATAATCAGTTTTTGAGAACTCAGGAAAAAAAAAGATCAATATTTATTCTGATTGATCAAGGAATGTCAGGAGGTATGGCAATATATTTCCAACTCTTCTCAAACCTTCTTTTCTTTACTTATCATCCTGTCGACCTTCAGACGTCATTTAATCCTATATTCTAATCTGCTGGTCAAAGGGTAGTGGAGAAATTGGGCTGTGTTGTTACCTCATGATCCACTTTTATCTGCATGAGATTGTGCTTGGATCAGTGCTAGGCTTTACAGTAAACGTGGAGAGGGCCAGATGAAAAAGCACACATTATTAAAGAGTCTTATTCACCAGTGACAAAATAGTTGTTGTTTTTTTTTGGTTGTTTTTGTGGTTTTTTGGTTGTGTTTTGGGGTTTTTTTTGTTGTGTTTTGCTTTCTTTCTCTTTCTTTCTTTCTTTCTTTCTTTCTTTCTTTCTTTCTTTCTTTCTTTCTTTCTTTCTTTCTTTCTTTCTTTCTTTCTTTCTTTCTTTCTTTCTTTCTTTCTTTCTTTCTTCCTTTCTTCCTTTCTTCCTTCCTTCCTTCCTTCCTTCCTTCCTTCCTTCCTTCCTTCCTTCCTTCCTTCCTTCCTTCCTTCCTTCCTTCCTTCCTTCCTTCCTTCCTTCCTTTCTTTCTTTCTTTCTTTCTTTCTTTCTTTCTTTCTTTCTTTCTTTCTTTCTTTCTTTCTTTCTTTCTTTCTTTCTTTCTTTCTTTCTTTCTTTCTTTCTTTCTTTCTTTCTTTCTTTCTTTCTTTCTTTCTTTCTTTCTTTCTTTCTTTCTTTCTTTCTTTCTTTCTTTCTTTCTTTCTTTCTTTCTTTCTTTCTTTCTTTCTTTCTTTCTTTCTTTCTTTCTTTCTTTCTTTCTTTCTTTCTTTCTTTCTCTCTCCAGAGAGAAAGCATCTGTGGAAAGGGTAAAAAAATTATGTGTGAGGTTTTGTGCCTGAATGGGAGATTTCTGTCTTACCTTTAGACTGAACTTGTTTTAAAGGAAGCACACTTTATTTTATGCATTCTTTGGTAGCTCATCATACACCTAGAATTAAATGCTTACATAGAGAGTTTGTAGAAGCAGTCAGGCATCAGAAGCAGGCTGGCCTTCTGTTACACTAGACTTTTCAGAGGCAGGAGTCCTTTGAGAGCCTAAGCCCTATCATAGACATGAAATATACATACCATTTGGTTGAAATATCACACATAGTTTACCAGACTCTTTACTAT
Source organism: Pogoniulus pusillus (assembly GCF_015220805.1). Classification (NCBI taxonomy): domain Eukaryota; kingdom Metazoa; phylum Chordata; class Aves; order Piciformes; family Lybiidae; genus Pogoniulus; species Pogoniulus pusillus. The sequence continues at coordinate 1,689,715 of NC_087268.1, forward strand.
CCCTCAAAAGCCAGATGTGTCTCCAAGGCAATGACTCCAAAAGAGATAAAGCAGTCACAGTAGTTAAAGCTGAGCCTACCCTATCAGGAATAACACATCTGATGGTGTCATTTTCTTACTCTGTTTTGAGACCTCTGAACGTGTACACATGTCATGTGGGCTGGACATTTCTCTGGCAGCTCAGAGGGTTTGCTTTCTCTTAGGTTTGTTTATTTTGGAGGAGGTGGGAGAACGAGTAGGACTATAAATCAGTCCCTTCCCACCCAGCTCATTTCGTTTGTTCTTGGCCCCATCTGGACTCCATTAGCTGCAGAGCACTGGGGCTGCAATCAGCAAGGCATGGGGCACTGCAGAGCTTCTTACCACTCAGCCTCAGAACAAATACTGTTGGGGGAAATTAGATCATAAAATTATTTCCTGGACCTGTGTTATATAAGAAACTGGAAGCAAGCATATGTTTCAAAATAGAGCTCTGTTATGATGAGTTTCACTCTTCTCCTCTCCTCTTCTCTTCTCTTCTCTTCTCTTCTCTTCTCTTCTCTTCTCTTCTCTTCTCTTCTCTTCTCTTCTCTTCTCTTCTCTTCTCTTCTCTTCTCTTCTCTTCTCTTCTCTTCTCTTCTCTTCTCTTCTCTTCTCCTCTTCTCTTCTCTTCTCTTCTCTTCTCTTCTCTTCTCTTCTCTTCTCTTCTCTTCTCTTCTCTTCTCTTCTCTTCTCTTCTCTTCTCTTCTCTTCTCTTCTCTTCTCTTCTCTTCTCTTCTCTTCTCTTCCCTTCTCTTCTCTTCTCTTCTCTTCTCTTCCCTTCTCTTCCCTTCCCTTCCCTTCCCTTCCCTTCCCTTCCCTTCCCTTCCCTTCCCTTCCCTTCCCTTCCCTTCCCTTCCCTTCCCTTCCCTTCCCTTCCCTTCCCTTCCCTTCCCTTCCCTTCCCTTCCCTTCCCTTCCCTTCCCTTCCCTTCCCTTCCCTTCCCTTCCCTTCCCTTCCCTTCCCTTCCCTTCCCTTCCCTTCCCTTCCCTTCCCTTCCCTTCCCTTCCCTTCCCTTCCCTTCCCTTCCCTTCCCTTCCCTTCCCTTCCCTTCCCTTCCCTTCCCTTCCCTTCCCTTCCCTTCCCTTCCCTTCCCTTCCCTTCCCTTCCCTTCCCTTCCCTTCCCTTCCCTTCCCTTCCCTTCCCTTCCCTTCCCTTCCCTTCCCTTCCCTTCCCTTCCCTTCCCTTCCCTTCCCTTCCCTTCCCTTCCCTTCCCTTCCCTTCCCTTCCCTTCCCTTCCCTTCCCTTCCCTTCCCTTCCCTTCCCTTCCCTTCCCTTCCCTTCCCTTCCCTTCCCTTCCCTTCCCTTCCCTTCCCTTCCCTTCCCTTCCCTTCCCTTCCCTTCCCTTCCCTTTTCTTTCCCCCTGTCTATTTGGAAATACAGTGTTGAACTCATTATATTTTAAACCCCGTAACTGACATCAGGGCTGTATGATAGCAGTGCTCTGTAATTGGGTTTGAAATGCCTTGCTATTTTCTGTGGTCACATGAATGATCTAATCAGATGTTGTGGTGTCTTAGCCATATGCGTATTGTATGTTTGGATTTGTAATCAGATGCATTAGGCAAGAGTACAGAAATGTCATTCAAGTTCAGTGTTTTGAGTACAATACAAAAGGGAGTGCAAAACAGCTAATATTAATAAGCACATATGATGTAAATGGAGAACCATAATATTGTTCTTATTTGAATCTCATCAGCAGAACCTCCAGGGCCCTCTCTGCCTGGCTGCTCTCAGCCACTCTGTCCCCAGCCTGTAGTGCTGCTTGGGGTTGTTGTGGCCAAAGTGCAGAACCCTGCACTTGGCCTTGTTCAATCTCATCCCCTTGGCCTCTGCCCACCCATCCAGCTTGGCCAGGTCCCTCTGCAGGGCTCTCCTACCCTCCAACAGCTCCACAGCTGCTCCTAGCTTGGTGCCATCTGCAAACTTACTGATGCAGCCAATATATGAAAGAGTTGCAGGACAGAATTAAATTGAACTAGGATGTTGTTGTTGTTAATGTATTCCTATCTAATGGCCAGGAAAAAAATTGACCTGCATGTTGTTAAACTAGAATGGAAAAGTGAAGTGTAGGAATATCTATTTATGGGACTGGGATGGCCTGAAAGTAGGACAAGGCCATTTTGTCCATAAAAAAAGAGGAGTGTGAAGAAATGCATCTCAAACACAAGACAGAAGACTCTGGCCAGCCTCTAGAACTGGCATGTGTTGCCTGCCAAGCTGGGATGCATTAAGCATTTAGCCTCAGCTTCTCTTGCCCAGTTTCTATCCTCCATGAGTATCTGTCCCACCAAGTGTTATTTTTGGGTGTAGCTCTATGTGTCAGCGTAAGAAAACTTTTTTCTTTCCTTTCTTCTTTTCCATTTTTTAGACTTCATCCTTTTTTAAAAGAAGTTCTATACATATTTTTTAGCTTTCTCTGACAACATGAGCACTGGTGGAAAAATCGTTATGATTATGGGATGCAAAGGCATGGCAGATAATGACACACACACATACACGTTCTGAAGTTCTGCACTGTTACTCAAATTAACTCTCAATTTACTTACCCAGGCCAGACAAACCAGTAAGAATTATTTACTAGACAAAGATGAATTAGCTTCTGTAAGAGCTTTGGAAGTCCACATATGTTTGAATAAGTCCAACAACATCAGAAATACATCCACTTGATAAGAAGTCAGGCTCTAGTGAGTGGCTCACACCACTGAAAATTTCAGGGAGAGAGATCAGCTCTTAGAGGTATGCATAGAAGCAGTCAAAAAACACTGCCCTGGCTTTTAATCTGTTCAAAGATCAGAGGCACAAGCCCCTCCTCTCACACTGTCCTTACTGTGCCACGTGGAGTATGCTCTAGGACCAGGCACTCTGTTACTCCAATGAGTTGCTGGAATTAAGTCTCAGCTTGTACATTAAGTGCTATTTACATTTAAAAATGCATCTTAGTACATTTTAAAGAGGTTCCCTCCCCCCAGATGTGTATTTGGAGAACTGCAGGCATGCTACAACTGTAATATTAATGCAGGCAAACAGAAATTTTTCCTTATAAACTCTTTTTTTTTTTAATTTTATAAGAATAATATGATTTGGAATGGAAATATTACCCTAGCAACAGTAGTTTTTACCCTGTGCTCGTTTGAAGCTAGCTAGAATGTTTAGGTGAGAAGAACTACATTACAGGCTGTGGAATAGACGATGTCTACTTCACTCGTAGGCTTGCTGAGATGTATACAGGAGTATAAACATAGATAAGGGAGTTTGAGCACAGCCTGAGCTTTGAGCTGCATTTCTCTCTAACCTCACCCTCCATCTCCCTGATTAATCCCCTTGCTTCCTATCCGCCCTGGCCAACCCTCCATTCTTCCTTGGGGCACAAGGCAACGTCTGGGTAAGACAGGAGGGTGGGAGAAGGTGGAAGGGTGGTTGGGAGCCCCTCCTGGGGACTCAGGTTTCTGGGAGGGCTGTTTGTTGTTTTTACCTCGTATATTTCTGTATATATCTGTATATACTGTAAATATCTGCTTGTATATCCTGCTGAGATGTAAATAATAAACATCATTCAATTTCCAGAGCCGTCTGAGTCTAGTCTGGGTGATTTCCAAAGTGTGTGTGTGTGTGGGAACACCCAAACCATCCCACATCCATCTGGTAATTTATGGGTTGCCACAGAACATAATGGATAAGATACCATCATCAATACATATTTATAAAGGACATAAGAAATGATCAGCTACTGTGTACATCTCACTGATGTGATAGGTCCATGCCCTCAATATACATAGATCTTAATGGACTGGGAGGGGAGTTTATAAGCAATTTTAGCTCCTTATTCTCTCTCTCTTTTTATTGTTTAATTTACTTTAATTTTTTTTAATGCAGCATATGCAGATGGGATTTAATGCTCCAGTGGATTTAGGCATCAGAATGAAAGCAACTGTAGCACCTAAGACTTGCAGTAAAATAGTTTGGCACCATTTACAGCACAAATAGGAAAGTGGCCACAGCAAAAGCAAAGAACCCATGAGGTCTGAGGGCAGACAAAGCACTCAGGGTGAGTGAGTCTTCATTACTTTTTTTATTGGTTTTGCAGTGAGGGGAACATGGCTGGCAGCTGAGCTCCCAGCAAGTCGTTTTCTCACTCCCCTGCTGCTGAGGAGAGAACTGGAAGGGCAAGAGGAAGAAAAACACACAGATCAAGATTAAGACAGCTTAATAAGCAAAGAAAGAAAAAGAAAACAAAGAAAAAAATCCTCCACTAATGCAAGACCACCCAGCAGCTGAGTGCTACCCAGCCAGTCTTTGAGCAATGGCTATCTTGGAATGACCATACCACTCCTGCCCTTAGTTCTATTGCTGAGCATGATGCCATATGATCTGCAGTACCTCTTTGGCTTACTTACTGGTAGGGTAAAACATGAAAGGGAGAAGGCTTTGACACTGTGAACGCACAGCATTGTGCTCAAGAATACCTGAAACAGTGCTGCTTTATCAACATTAGTTTGATCACAATCAGTGCAAAACACAGTACCACCTGGGCTGCTGCAAATAAAGCTAACTTCAGCCTAGTTAGACCCAACAGGGATGTTTAGGCACTTTCCCTCTGCTCTGTGCTTTCTGTGGTACACAAACCTGGGCCCATTCCTGGAGGTCCTATGTACACTTTAAAATTCAGGGCAGAATTCCAGAAAAATCAACCTGTGCAGAGAGGTTTTAAGGTAACAGTGGATGACTTGTTAAATTCTATTATAGCAGAGCAGAATGACACAGTGTGATTGTGGGGAGACCAGTGTGAAAAACAACCCACCCCACAACTGCAGTCAAGAGGCAGAATTCATGGAAGATCTCTATTGGACTTGCACCTACATCCAAAGCCTGCTCAAACACATGAGAATATGATGCAAGAAAGTCACTGCAGGTGGTTAGTGTTGCACTTACTTGGTTCCTTGCATTGCCTGGAATGAAAGTGAACAGGTCTGGAATCCTCATTTTCTGCAGTTACTGTAAGCAACAGTAGGTGAATCAGAAAACACAAAGCATTCCTAACAGCAGACTTCTGGAAGAGGCTTATTTAAGCTGTTGATAGTCATGCCAGAAAGTTGCACTTATGTGAGGAAGAGGGAGCCCGAGTCTGTTCCAGTGAAAATTGTGAGAGTGGATCAATAGGAGTAGTCACATTGTAGAAATTACTTTGGGTGGGATATAAACAAGGTGAAATAAAAAGCAGGTTGATTTTTAGCTCACAAGATTTGTTTGGATGCCTAACAAAAGCAGTAGCATTCAAACTTAATATTGGTGAGCAATTCTTCCAAGTCTAACCTCAGATAATCAGAGTTTAAGAGGCAACATATGAGCCAGTGCTCCTGCTGGAAGGAGAAGCTGCAGAAATCCATGCCTGGTGCAACGGACCTAAACCAGCTGGTTGTACCCACACTGACAGTAGCTGTTGGACTGGGGCTCTGCAGCCTTTCCAAATACAGTGAAGTACTTCTGAATATAACCCAGTATTGTACATTGCTTTTAGCTTCATAGAAACATCTGATCTGTACTCAAACTTTAATTACTGTAACTTTGCTTATGAGAAACATCTGTGCTTATCACTGAGAAACAAGCCCTGCTTTGAGCTGTAAAACACAAAACCTCTTTAACTGTGCAACTTCCATAGTCACTGAAGAAAAAAAAAAGGGTATGGGGAAGAATAATTAGCCCTAGATTCATGCTATCTGCTATGGATTAGTGTATTTACTCTGCATGCTGCACTGAAGACATCTCTGGATGTTTGTTTGTTTTTCATATTAGTATATTTGCATGAGCTTCATGGCCAGAAGGAATGTTAAATCTCGATTTTAGCTGTAAGAAAGTAAGACACCCAGCCTTCTGTGTGGGCAGTGGTGAGAGAAATGCTTCTTTGTGTTGTGATTGATTCCCTCTGAGCTGTACATGAATCCTTGGAAAGAAAAGATCTCTGGCATCTGCAACTTTGATTTGGGGGAGGTAAAAAAGGTAAAGTTACTGGAAAGCCCACTGTAAATGCACAGATGTAACTTACATCTTCTTAATGGATCTTCCATAGAACTAATCTCTTTTCCTGGTTTACATGTATCTATCTGTGTGTATCTCAGGGAAAAGGACCAGTGAAGAAGGGAATTAATTGCACATTGAAGGTTATGAAAAGAGTGGTGCTAAAATGTGAGAAGAAATGAAAGAACCAAGTTCTGTTTTCGTATTCTCATTTATGCTACTGCAGCCCTGACCTCTGTCAAGAAAAAAATGTGGTTGTATTGTACTGTCTTGCACTTCCCTTAATGTTGGATGATTTTGTAAGTATCATTAGAATTAAAATTCAAAGCTAAAATGCACTCTTTAGTTTGAGCTAAAACATCTATGCCTTCATACCTATTACTTACCTGAACAGGACATGTTGTACACTGAAAAAGCATTTCATTTTACAGATCTGACATGAATGTACAAACCCCAGCAAGACCTGTGATTTTCTTAATCCCAGTCATTAATGGATATGAGTCGAACTCCCCAGATCATAGGAGTCCCTTAAATATCATCAGTTCTAAAGACAGAATAAGAGAATCATAGAATCAACTAGGTTGGAAGAGACCTCCAAGATCATCCAATCCAGCCTAGCACCCAGCCCTAGCCAGTCAACCAGACCATGGCACTAAGTGCCCCAGCCAGGCTTTTCTTGAACACCTCCAGGCACAGTGACTCCACCACCTCCCTGGGCAGCCCATTCCAATGCCAATCACTCTGCCAACAACTTCCTCCTAACATCCAGCCTAGACTTTCCCCAGCACAACTTGAGACTGTGTCCCCTTGTTCTGGTGCTGGTTGCCTGACAGAAGAGCCCAACCCCACCTGGCGACAGCCTCCCCTCACGTAGTTGTAGACAGCAATGAGCTCTGCCCTGAGCCTCCTCTGCTGCAGGCTGCACACCCTCAGCTCCCTCAGCCTCTCCTCATAGGGCTGTGCTCCAGGCCCTTTATTTTGAACTCTTTTTCATACCCTTCTAGTTTGTGAACACTAGGATTTAAATTTCCAGACTCTTCTTCAGTTAGAAGAAAGGAGAAAGGAGCTGCTGCTTTTTATGAACACTGATATAGATAAGTGCATCACTTTAAAGAACTGTGTCTATTTGGCAGGAGTTTCAGAAGATATTTAAGATCTGATTTCAAAGAACTTTGAAATTAAAAGCCTGAGAGGTTAACATAAATAAATTGCAGCTGGATTATTAAATTTCTGGACACTAATTACTTTTGAAAGCTCCCTGGATTCTGCAGAACAGAAACCTACTGATGATTTGGTTACTACATTAAAGTGTATTCAAACCTGTTAGCTTGCAGATTACCATTAACTGCTTTGATTAAAATGCATTTGGTAAGGTGTATTTTGAAACAACATAGGACTGCATCAGCATTTGTTAGGTTGTACAGGGGTTATATATGATTAATTGCACTACTTTAATCAACACTCACCCTCTTACTGTAAGGAGGTAATGACATAAAGCTAGAAAGGACATTAGGGAGATAAGGAAGGAGTTTAATGTAGACTCTAGTCACAGGATGCTGTAAGGCATATATATGCCTGCCTCAAGAATAAAGTCCACATCTGTTCAGGTAATAGGGGCAGAAGGAGAGGAAGGGAGAAGAATTCAGGAGTGCTTCCCTAGTCCCCCTAATGGGAAACTCTGGATGTGTTTTCTGTTGTCAATTCAGGAAGTGTTGGTATATGAGGAGCTGTGGCAGAAAATCAACAAAGAGAGAGTGAGAGATTTGTGTAATGTTTGTATTTTCACAGCACTGAGCAAGCAACCTTCCAAACACCATGGGAGCAAGACAGAGTGGAATGTCAACAGAATAAATACTGTGTATGTCAGCTGTGAATGTTGTCAAAGGAATATTTCCTTATACCTAAAACTGCCCAGTGCAAGAAGTATTACTTCTTTGGCACTGGCAAATTGCATGCTGTTATGCACTCACCTTACCTCTCTTGTAGTGAGTGACACTTGGGAATTTGATGTTTTTCTGCATTTGCATTGTTCATCAGCACTAAAATGAGTTTTAACTGAAAGCTGAAAGACAAGAACTACTGCTTTTATCAATCACCCTTCTGTACTGGAAGTATGTGATGTTGAGTATTCCACTCTCCTAGAATTCCTTGTAAGGCTTTCCTTAGAATGGAAGACCTATTGAGACTGTGACACCCATCTACGAGAAGGGCCTGAAGAAGGACAGTTGCACACCTGCCAGTCTGATGTTGATGCTGGAGAAGGTCATGGAACAGATCATCCTGAGGGCCATTATGCAGCATGTGTAGGGCAATCAGGTGGCCAGGCCCAGCCAGCATGGGTTCAAGAAATGCAGGTGCTGCTTGACAAACCTGATCCCCTTGTATGAGAAGCTGCCCCATTTAGTGGATGACAAAAAGGCTGTGGGTCTTGTTTACCTGAACCTTAATGAAGTGTTTGACACTACCTCTCACAGCATCCTCCTGCAGAAACTTGGCTTGGAAGGGTGGATGCTTTGCTGAGCAAAAAACAAAGTGGCTGGATGGCCAGACCCAAAGAGTGGTGGTGAATGGAGTGGTGCCCCCTAGGGTTTAGTTTTGTGGCCAGTTTTGTTTGCTGTCTTTATCAATGGTTTGGATGAGGGCATTGAGTGTTTCCTCAGTAAGCTTGAAGATAACACCAAACTGTGTGGGAGTGTTGATTTGCTTGAAGGCAGGAAGGCTCTGCAGAGGAAGCTGGGCAGACTGGAACAGTGGCTGAAGACAACTGTATGAGGTTTAACAAAGGCACGTACCAGGTCCTGCATCTGGGTCACAACAACTCCATTCCATGCTACAGACCCGGGGGAAATGTGGCTGGAAATTCACCTGGAGGAAAAAGACCCAAGAGTGCTGTTTAGCAGCTGACTGAATATGAGCCAGAAGTGTGCTCAGGTGGCCAAGAAGGCCAACAGCATCCTGGCCTGCATCAGAACTAGTGTGGCCAGCAGGATGAGTGAAGTGATCGTGCCTCTCTGCTCAGCACTGGTGAGGCTGCACCTTGAATGCTGCGTTCGGTTTTGGGCTCCCTGCTACAAGACGGATACTGAGTTGCAAGACAGCTGGTGAAGGGCATGGAGAACTAGTCTTCTGAGGATCTTCTGAGGAAGGTAGGGTTGTTTAGTGTGGAGGAGAAGAGGCTGAGGGGAGACCTTATTGCTCTCCACAGCTACCTGAAAGGAGGTTCTACCAAGGTGGGAGTTGGTCTCTTTTCCCTAGTATCCAGTGTTAAAACTAGACAAAATGGCCTCAGGTTGCAGTAGGGGAGGTTTAGATTGGATATTAGGAAAAAAAAAATCTTTGTTAGAGTGGTCAGGCACTGGAAAAGGCTGCCCACAGAGGCAGTGGAATCACCATCCCTGCAGGTGTGGAAAAATCACAGTCATGGCACTTCAGGACATGGTTTAGTAGCCATGACAGGGTCAGGCTGATGACTGAACTGGATCTTAGGGGTCTTTTTCAACCAAAGCAATTTTAACACGAGTTAGTAAATTAACTACAAGTTGTGATTGCTCTCTTCAAAGTAGAGATAAGAAGACATAAACAGACATAATGAATCAGACTAAAGATGATCTAATTTGTCCTGTTTATATAAGTGATAATAAGAGCTCTATAAGAAAAGGTGTATGGACAGTGAATGAATAGGGGCATACTCTTTAGACTTCCATCAGGGATTTCCTGAGCTTTGTACTTAATAGCTCTTCCATGGATTTGTTTCTATTTTTTAATTCATGGAAACTATTAGGATCTGCAATAAACTATCTAATTATATTAATTTCACTTGTTTTTGGGGCTGAATCTGACTTCAGCTGCTAGCAGAACTGTATTAACTTGTTCTTATCTGCAGAAAGCATCTCAGATGACACAGGGAACTTAGTCTCAGGAGCACATATTAAACAGAAACATATTCAACATTAATGCTACAATAATATACCAAATCTTCCAGAGAGCTTAGGGATACCAGAGACATCTGTGCTCAATCAGGTCAGATGTCTGAGCTGTGAACTGTTCAAATATGAAGACTCAAAGGCCCCAGAGTTATGACAGCAATGCATGGAATTTCATGGATGTCTTGTTTATATACATTCTTATTCTCTGAGTGACAGTAAAACAAAGAAGAAAGGTACAGATTTGCAGAGCGTATTTTGCCTGGAAACAACACTTTAACATCTTTATTAACAAGATGAGGCAGTCTTTGATCTGATTTAAGATCCATAGTCAAGCAAGTTGCAAAACCAATTAAGTAAAGATCTACAATACTCCACTTGATGAGCATATAAATCTCAAAGATGTCATTTCCATGCAGCTATTTGTCAGAGATAAAATGTGTCTGTTTCACAGACTTTGATTTGACTTTCTTCTTTAAAATTCAAATTCAAGAGATTTTGTCTTTCTACTGATTTGCATTGAAGAGTGAAATGTGTGGAAGGCTCAAGTGTTTATTACTGCTGAAGGGATAGACCAAGAAGTATGTCCAAAGAAATGCAATGGTCAAAGACTCTTTGACTCTTGCTCCTTCTGTTGGAGTGGGTTGGGGAATCCAGTTCTGAAAGGGAGCAGAGACTCATGTAAGGGGCTACTGGAGGGTGCTCACCACACTTGCTCATGAGTAATTTGTCAAGCTGTCCCTAGGATCCCCATCATACGATGCAGACATGTTGCTGATGTCTGCTGTCCCTTTGAGGTAGATTGAACAGCTCATGCCTCATGATAGCACTTCCAAGTGCACTTTGCAGCCTGCACCCCTCATGGAGCCAGCAAAGGCTCAGAGTTTCTGGATGCTTCAAGCTGCAAAGCTCTCAGACTCTATCTACAATGTGCTGTACGTGGTGTTGACCAGTTCAGAAACACGAACATGGACAGAGGAGGTGCAACAGCTTGTGTTACAAAAAGAGCTCATTTTGTACAAAACACTGGATTCATGCAGTTCAGATAAAATGCTGGTTTGAGTTCACTCATCACTGGTGTACAAGCAAAGCAGACAGAAGGAAACAATAATAAACACCTAAAAATCTGTAAAACAAACCAAACCAAATCCCCAAGGCAAAACATACCATATACAAAGATTTCTGGCAGCTGTTGGAGTGGAATGAAATACCTTGATCCAATGACAGACTCAGATATTGGATACAGATCTTATACAGATTTCAGACATATGGACCCAAGATTATAGTTCTGAAAAAGTCCTACTCAATTGCTCAACCAGACTGGAGATAACTTCATTTTTCTCATTTTGTCCTTCTTTTTTTCTTTTCTTTAACCTGAAGGAATGCCTTTTTGTGTTCCCAAAAGTACCTTGCTCCTAAAACTTGTGGATACTTTCCTCTCTATGTCGTTGTATCTATATGATTTATCTTCAGATATATATTCCTAGAATCATAGAATCAGCCAGGTTGGAAGAGACCTCCAAGCTCATCCAGTCCAACCTAGCACCCAGCCCTAGCCAGTCAACTAGACCATGGCACTAAGTGCCCCAGCCAGGCTTTTCTGGTTTCCTAACTTTAAAAAAGTTTCTTGACTTTAAAATAGATCTGTATAGCAGTTTTTGCTTTTTAGGTAACATTTTGGTTGCAAAATATAATTGCTTCCACATCAGGGAATCACATAGAAGTCTGTTGCTGTAGAGGAAAATGTTACCATGTCACTGATGTGCAATGATTTTCCATCACGCACAGCTCTGAAGAAAGCCAGACAAAAAACACAGCAGAATTCCAATATTTCTATGCCCTTTAACAAGCATCAATGTTCATTATTAAACTGAATAGCACATAATCTGATCTTGCTGAAACCAGCAGCACCTACATTAGAAATGCAGCATGCTGCAGGCCTAAGACTTCAAACACTGAAGACATTAAATTCTGTGCATAGGCTGAAAAACTGTAGAAATATTAAGCCACTTAAATGCTGACCTGTGAGACAAATATATCAGGGATTTTGCCAAGTGCAGAGACACAGCCCTCAAACACGCAGGTTGCTGTGGCTACAGTGGGTTGCAGCAGACAGATGGGAAGGTTGCATCATGAGGAAGAGAAGTGGAGACATTACACCGCAAATGGGGAGATACAGGTGCTGGGGCAAGGATTTGGGGTGGGAGGCAACAGACTGATTCTCATGGCTGGTGTGTGTGGCTTTGTGGTCTCCAGTGATTAAAAGTGTGTGTTTATCCAGGCACGCTCCCAGCGTAATGACTTGATAGACGTGACTTGGAATCAGAGCTCAGCTCTGCTAAAGCGCATAACCAGCGCCATGCGGTGCTCTGTAGACCTCAGTTTTGTGTTTCACTGGATCCATTACCTCTAAACCTCAGACCTTTGATGAATGCACAACATTTTCCTGACAGCTGTGGAATTCAGTTTTGGAAAGCAACAATAACAGCGAATGTTGAACAAAATCTTTGCTCTAATCTAATCTGATGCATGAAAGAAGATGCAAGAAGATGAACTTCACTACGTTACCCATGAACTCGGCATGAAACCTATGGTTCACTTTTGAGATAGAGTTTTCTTTTCCATGGTTAAAAACTTTTGGACAATAATTTCAGTATGTTCTTTACTATAACTCAGGATGTGGTTTCAAAAGCTGTTGAACACTGTTGATTGTTGATTTCAAATATCAACACTTAGCAATGACAGCTTTAATGTTCCAAGGAACTCCACCTTCAATTTGGGCTTCAAATAAGATGTGTTTTTTTCCTGAACATATGCATAGCATGCATACAAATATATGCTAAAATGAAATACATTCTTAAAGGACAGCTAGGAGATATTGTGATAAGCAATAAATACCTAATTGCATAGATGTTAAATATTAATGTGGTAACAGTCCTCTTGAGACCCCAGTGTTGTCTTCCAAGCTTGGGTTAGGAATAGAAATGGTTGCAGCTTGTTGTGGTAGTATTACTCAGTAACTGTGGTTGGTTTTGTTACCTTCTTGGATGAGGCACTTAGTGCCATGGTCTAGTTGACTGGCTAGGGCTGGGTGCTAGGTTGGACTGGATGATCTTGGAGGTCTCTTCCAACCTGCTTGATTCTATGATTCCTTAATGATTGTTTGCCTTTCACCTTGGTAAACCTAAACAGAGGAAGATTCCTGAGACAACTTTTGATCTCTATAATCCTCAGTAAGTATTTTTTGTGTCAACTTGTTGACGGTGATGACATCATTGCATTTATTAGGATGCACATTAGAGACTGTAAAACTTTGAATGAGAGGCAGCTATTGTATTTGGAAATGGAGATATCTGGGTATACCCAAGAGATACCTGCACGAAGGGGAGCTGCTAGTAGGGCATGCATGAGAGACATCCTACACTCAGCTTACACTTTACCTTCTCGGTGCAGTTCCTCCTTCACAGGATTTATGTGTTGCTGTGTCTGAGTTACTATAGGTAGGGAGAGGAAGAATTGCTAAAAAAATTAGTAGTTGCAAGTAGAAGGTAGACTGCTGGTGAGAGCCATGAGAGCTCACCATCATAGAATCAACCAGCTTGGAAGAGACCTCCAAGCTCATCCAGTCCAACCTAGCACCCTGCCCTGTCCAGTCAACTAGACATTGCTCTGTGAAAGGCAGCCCCAAGGAAAGGCATAGCAGAAGTAGCACAGGGAGGTTTTGACACTAATCTGACATTAGGTATGACTTTCCTGTAGTAGAATTATTTTATTGAACTAGCAAATTCCCCCCTCCCCCCTCTGCATGTTTTGTTTATCCTTTCAATCACTTGCAGGAGTTACAGTCTTCATTTTGCCAAAGAGTATGTCTCTGGGGGAAAAAAATCAAAATATAAAGAAATGTGATACAATTTAAACATTATTTTCCCGAGGAGAAAAGTGCTACATGATAATTAACAGCAGAGTGCCTTAAGGATCCTACAACTTTGTTTGTTTGCTTTTCAGAGCTGGCAAAGCTCATGGAATGAAGTGGTGGCACACACCATTCAAAATCAAACAGAACTCAGGACAGCTAAAAAGTCTCTCAAAGAAGTGTTAAAGTTCAGGGTGGGAAATGAGCATTCACAATAACATTCACCTAATGTCAGGCAAGCCTGATAAGGTGAGGTTTTGTCACTAGGTAAATAAATACAATTTTCCTTGCTGGGATATTATTTTCAGTTCTTGTAGTGACATTTTGGATATAACAGAGATAAAATTACACAAAGGCATGTGAGACTGTTGTAAAAGTCTAAAGTGGTTTTCTTAGACTTTTTGGGTGGAGGAAATAGCAGAGATCAGACCTGTTTCCTGTTAGCATAGATACATAGGTTGAGAGTGAGATAAACCACATGAAACCTTTAGTAAGAGGTAACTAAGACACTTATTCCCTCTTGTATTACACCTCTAAGGGACTTGCAATGAATCTGAGAGCAAATTGGAACGGGCTGCCCAGGAAGGTAGTGGAGGCACCATCCCTGGAGCTGTTCAAGCAAAGCCTGGATGAGGCACTTAGTGCCATGGTCTGGTTGACTGGCTAGGGCTGGGTGCTAGGTTGGACTGGATGATCTTGGAGGTCTCTTCCACCCTGGTTAATTCTAACTACATCAGGGATAAATATATCACATAGACTAAACTGTCATTTCAAAATAAGCCTACTAGAGTTGTTAGCTGATATTAAATCCTAATCTCAGTCCTTGACATTTTAACCCTCGAGTTGTGAAGATTTGTGGACCACAGCATTAAGAACATAAACTCTTGATCAGAAGCAGAGGAAAACTCTCAGTGTGTTCATGTGACTCCCATTGCCTATTGTCTTTTTGCTGCTATTGCAGACGAGGTACAATATCACTGATCTGATATAGGACACAAAGATCTATGCTCCACTGTTTTCTTAAGAAGAAGAAAAGAGTCCATTAACACACAAGAATTAGCTTTTGAATCACTCTTTTCTGTAGTGAACTTTAAAGCCATCCAGTAGCTGTTCCAAAGGACAGAGTTCCCAACTTAATGGGAAACAGGTCTCAGAAAGTAAGACTGGAAGGAATCGTCCTTCTGGAAGGAAGATGAAGATCCCTGAGAGGAGTTGCATATACAATGAAATCCAACTCACTTGTCACTTTCAATAAGGAATGCTGGGATAAAAGTGTGCAATGGAAATTCAGTTCTCAAAATACATGTGCTTTTGGGTGTCCACAATTGCTACTTCAATGAAAATCACCAGAACAGGGCAAACTTTTAAATTCTGAAATAACAACATCATATGGTCAAGACTTCACAGTATTTACTACTTCAGAGGGTATGGCATTTCTTCCTGTTTTTAGTATTGCTGCTTGGGAATGTTGCTTTATTTTATCTTCTTATTGGCAATGAAGTTATTTATAAAACAACAGCATGAACAGAACTGTTGCTCCACAGTCCTCAGCGTGGAGACAAGAATGATCTTTTCTCTCTCTTTTGAACAAACTGTTTGGCTTGCAGTTCATTTTTTCCTATTTAAAATAAACTTCTGAGATTTCCCAAGCACCTCCACAGAGTCTGATCTCGGAACCAACAGAAGCCAAAACAAAGAGTTGCATCAATCTCGGCAAGCTCTGCCTTAGCCACACGACACACTATCAATCACTTCTCTTCCTTTGCCAAGGCCTGCAACCACTTTGCTACCATGTGGAGGATACTGATGTGGAAATACTTTGCAAGAAAAATTACCAGAGAATGTAGAAGTAGTAGTACCAAGAAAAAAAAAAAGCTAAATAAAGAATACTGGGCAGGTTATTATAGCAGCTGCTTTCTTTATTACCACATTTAGTGACTGGATGTGTAACAGCTTAATGGAAAAGAATTTTGCTTCCACATTTCTTCTCCTACATAATTACATTTAGAGGCTGGGAAATTTTGAACCTGTGAGGAGACATATCTATTATGTAAATATGTCACATGAACATTTTGTCTTGTAATTGTTTAACTTCATTCTCATTTCCTTGACCTTTTCCAAGAGAGAAGAGCAAATTTTACAAAAAATGAGGAAAAGACAGAAAGATCAAAATGTAGTGCAAACCCCAGGACTTTGGCAAGTTTCCTAGCACAGCACCCAGGGGGTTGAGCCCAGCCAGAAGAACACTTTGGCAAACAGGAGTCTTAAATAGCAGACACATCTGCTGTGAAATTTTGGCTGCTGATAAGCCAGAGAGAGCTGGTTGGGGACCAAGTAATTTTACTGTCTTCTGAGAGACATATATTTCTGAGCTGGTTTGGGATTTGGGGTATTTGACTGTCAAACTGGTGATCTAACAGTGAGGGTGTACAGGAGACGGAGCATTGCAGTATTACTGTAACTTACCAAGCATTTCAGTGTCGTTATTAATAAAGTGCCGTGATGACTTGTGAAGGAATGTGGTCTCAGTTACCCTAACACCCTGGGGTCATTTAAAGAACACAGCATTCAATATTCATGTGGAAAAAATTCCAAACTACTACAATGGCTTATTTTGCAGCAGCTACATGCCCTACGTCATTTCTTTACAATGTTTAGTTTGCTGTGGAGGAAAAGTCTGTGCATTACTTTCTAGTGCTCTAGTACTCTGCACCTTAAAGAACACTTGCCAAACATTTATGAACTTCTCTTTCTGGCCTCAAAATAGGAGGCAATCATAGAATCATAGAATCAGCCAGGTTGGAAGAGACCTCCAAGCTCAGCCAGTCCAACCTAGCACCCAGCCCTAGCCAATCAACCAGACCATGGCACTAAGTGCCTCAGCCAGGCTTTGCTTCAACACCTCCAGGGATGGTGACTCCACCACCTCCCTGGGCAGCCCATTCCAATGCCAATCACTCTCTCTGCCAAAAGCTTCCTCCTAACATCCAGCCTAGCTTTCCTTCAACACAACTTGAGACTGTGTCCCCTTGTTCTGTTGGTGGTTGCCTGGGAGAAGAGACCAACCCCCACCTGGCTGCAGCCTCCCTTCAGGTATCATATCATGGTATCATAGTATCATCAGGGTTGGAAGAGACCTCACAGATCATCGAGTCCAACCCTTTACCACAGAGCTCAAGGCTAGACCATGGCACCAAGTGCCACATCCAACCTTGCCTTAAAGTAGTTGCAGCCAGCAATGAGGTCACCCCTGAGCCTCCTCTTCCCCAATGTGAAGTACTCATGATTAACCCCAAGAACATTGCTGTCCTTATGAAAATAGCCACTTTGGTGCACGAGTCACCTTTTTGTTTTTGTTGATGTGATAACCAAAGTCTCCACCATGGCAGTTCCCCCAAATAAGAAGGATACTCTCTCTTTCTTGGGGGCAGTGGGATTTTGGAGACTACACATTCCTGGATTCAGTCAGATTGTCAAACCTCTGCATGATGTGACTCGTAAGAGAAACAATTTCGAGTGCGGACCTGAACAACAAGCAGCCTTTGATCAGATCAAGAGAGTAGTCCATGCAGTGGACTTGGGCCCTGTGAGATCTGGTCCAGACATTAAGAGCATTCTGTACACAGCTGCCAGTGACAATGTCCAACTTGGAGCCTTTGGCAGAGAGCTCCAAATGAGACACGTGGTCATCCTCTTGGTTTCTGGGGTCGTAGCTACAGAGGTTCAGAGACAAATTACACCCCAACAGAGAAAGAGATTCTAGCAGCCTATGAAGGAGTGAAAGCAGCTTCTGAAGTGGTTGGAACTGAGTCACAATTGCTTTTAGCTCCTAGACTGCCAGTTCTTAACTGGATGTTCAAAGGCAAAGGTTCATCACCACATCATGCCACAGATGCAACCTGGTCTAAATGGATGGCTTTGATAACCCAACGAGCACGAATGGGTAATCTTGATCAACCTGGTCTGGTGGAGGTGATCACCAACTGGCCAGAAGGCACAGACTGTTCCAAACCTCCAGAGGAGAAAATAACTCGTGCTGAGGAAGCTCCTCCCTATGGTGATCTCTCTGATCAGGAACAGAACTATGCTTTGTTCACAGATGGTTCCTGTCACCTTGTTGGGAACAAGCGAAGTCCTCTGACTGTATTTCTGCTGTTCTCTTTAGTAAATGCAGAAACCCCTCTGGGATGCTTGAGACCCTTTTCCATAGGGAACCAGTGTGAGATAGACTTATAAAAAGACACAGTTCCCCTGGGGTGTGTTAGCAGAATGACAAAGGAGCTTACTGAGCCTCCCTACTGGGGAGGGCAGAGCCAGTGTAGAAGGCCACCCTGCAGGTCCTGCCCATGGTTTCTTGGCCAGTTTTTTCAGTAAACACTCATTTTTGGAGTGGTTTCATTGCTCAGTAGGTTTCTCTCACTAATGAGGGAGTCTTAATGGGCAGGAAATCTTGAAAAAGAAATAAACCATGTCCTCCAACATTCAGTCAAGATGAAGGGACCTCCAGCCATGAGAAAGAAGGGTCTGGTTTTGCCTGGCTCTGTTTGCTGTATCCTAGATCTTAGTTATGTCTAGATTTTATTTCCCTGGTATTTGAAGGGAAGTTACTCTTTTGCATGCTTGGGAAAGTCTTGCCCTTGACCAAATATACCTTTATCAAGGTGTATTAAGAAGTTAGTAACATAACAAGGTGTAATTACTGGCTTTTGAAAATGATGGCAGAGGACATGTAGTGTTATCCTGTTGGTGGGGGATGGGAGGGCTGAAGAGGGATAATGTAAGGACTTGACTGCTTAGGGCAAATACAGTTTATTCCTGTAGGATTACACTCCTCAGTATTTTGGAGAAAACTTTGTTTCATGAAGAAATAGGTAAGCTACAAGTATTTAACCAGAAAATTCTAGGAAACCAGAAAATCTAACTTCTGTTACCTCTACAACTGAAAAAAAACCATGTAGTAGTCCCTCTGAGATTCTGTACCTGATGTATACCTCTAAGTTTCTGACACAGTGTTTAAAAAGGAGGCTTTGAAACATAACCCTTAGTCATACTCTGGAAAAAGAAAAATTCATACCTGGCCAGTAACTTTGATCATCTCTCAAAGGGATGCAACAGACAAAACTACAAGGCTTCCTTCTTTCACAAGCATGAGCAACTAACTGGATCATAGAATCATAGAATCAATCAGGTTGGAAGAGACCTCCAAGATCAGCCAGTCCAACCTAGCACCCAGCCCTGGCCAATCAACCAGACCATGGCACTAAGTGCCCCAGCCAGGCTTTGCTTGAACACCTCCAGGGATG
Organism: Pogoniulus pusillus; assembly: GCF_015220805.1. Taxonomy (NCBI): domain Eukaryota; kingdom Metazoa; phylum Chordata; class Aves; order Piciformes; family Lybiidae; genus Pogoniulus; species Pogoniulus pusillus. Next base: position 1,708,887 of record NC_087268.1, read on the forward strand.
GTGCCTCCACCACCTACCTGGGCAGCCCATTCCAATGCCAATCACTCTCTCTGCCAACAACTTCCTCCTAACATCCAGCCTAGACCTCCCCAAGCCCACCACCCCTTGTTTTTGGATACTGTCCTAGTGTACTATGAAGCTTTCTGCCAAGGTAGAGAGGACACTTCTGATGTGGCATGTCTGCAGCCATCAAAGATTTCACAGACAATGCTACACATCCTTTTGCAGAGGTTTCCCAGATCTTCTGAAACCCTGGCAAAAGCAAGGGCCACGATCTGCAAGAGCAGTCCAAACCATCTGATGCAGAAGTTTGTGCATGGATTTGGTAGTCAGATTTGGTTTTCTACAGTTTCTTGCAGGGTGTTTATTAAAACACAAGCATCTTTACAGACACAACCTTGATGGAGCAATAAAAGTAGGACATATGCTCAGGTGCCTCATAGCTTTTCACTGACTGAGTTGTCAGTGGGTTTTTTTTCCCAAGGAAGATGGCTGAAATGCTGCTGGATCTGCTGCAGCCCATTTGGTGAGTGAGGAGTTTCAGAGAGCCACCACTTCTCACTGCCAAGATTAGTGGATCGAATATTTCAGTGTAAGTAATAAAGTTGTGCATGAGCAGCTCCTCTGGGCTATTTCATCAACCAGACAACGTTCACCTGACTGTAATGAGGCAGACATACTTAATGAGGATCTTCAGGAAGGGTTGGACCTGTGCCTGTCAGGAAGATTAAGCCAAAGAGAAGAACTTGGGCAAATTTCTGACCTGCACTTTGGCAGAGGCTCATTACAAATTTGAAGCAGGAGAGAAAGGGCCTAGCAGCCCTTTCAGGCTCAGGGAAAAAGAACTACAAGCAGATAACACTTGCATTTTATTTGGCTCTCAGCTGCTTGGAGGAGGTCATATGATGGAAAGAGCAGAAGGAGAATGAGTTCATTCCCTCTGAAGGGGCAGAAATCACAACTCTTCACACAGGGAAAGGAAGAACTTTCAACTTGCTGAGAACAGCCAAGGAATTTAGTCATTATTCTGGCCAGGTTTATACTGGAAGGACATTGTCAAATACTTTATAAAGCAGATTGTAAAGCTCTTCAGCACTTCAGCACTTTCTCTTAAATGCATGTAAATAATTCTTCCATTACCAATTGCAGCCTTCACCATTTGGCAGCAATTTGTTCCTCCTCCCTGCTTTAATTGATGTTTCAAAAATGCTGTTATGCATACACTACACATTAAACTTGCTCTTCAGTGGCTTAGAAGTTCATCTCTGCCTATCTGCTCCACAGAGATGCAAGTTTCAGTGTGAAGCTATCACATATATATGAAGCAAAGTGTGTGTGTGTGTGATGGGGGGGGGGGGGGGGGGGGGGGGGGCGGGCTGGAGAAATTATAATGTGAAGGAGATTGAAACATTAGTGACAGAACTGCATGTTTGGATACTCCTTTGGCCATGGTCATCATTACAAAAACTGACATGAAGCAGGGAAGATGCTTTCTTAAATGATGTTTTACCCCTCTGAAGGACAGGCTGTCAGAACTACATTGAGTAAGCAATAGCTTCAGCCACGGGTGCTAATGGGAGAGGGAGGGTTGGTGACAGGGCTGCAGAATGACTAGGAAGCAGCTGTAAATGGGGGAGTGTTGTCACCTGTGACAAAATATGTGTCCTATGCCAACTTCCATGTGTCTGTGTGCAGGAGGGGTTGAAAAGGAGGGATGCATCTCCCTTAGCATCTCCCAGTAGATCTGTCACCAATAAAGGAATTGAAAATCAACTGGTGGTGAAAGGGCAGCTCCAGAGAAGGGAAACATAGCTCTATTCCCAAAATGCTTCACCTCCTTTTTATCCTGACATGTTATACAGCTTCCCAGTATAGGGAAAAATTCTTTTCACTTAGAATTTCAGATGTCACAGTCCTGCTGTGGCTCCAGGGGGCCTGCATGGAGTCTCTTCTCTGGTGTTTGAGACTGGCATCCTTCTAGATGCTGTATCTCAGGCCTTTACTTCTCCCAGTCTAGAGAAGCTCAATTATTTGAGTCAGCCTTGGTTTTCTGACTCTGCACAGCAGTTTCTGGTTTTCTTTTGGGAAGCAGTGGCAGCTTTCTTCAGGCAAGTGATTTATTAGGAACTGCTATATTCACAAACACAAGGCAAGGAAAGGCTGGCTAGGAAGAAGCACTTTTAAAACAGCAACAACAAAAGAAACCAAGATCTGTGCTTATTGTGGAGTGTAAACTGAATGTAAGCCACCAGTTTTGTGAAAAAGGCACTCTAAGAGGCATACTGTCTGCACAACACATCAAGTGGCCCTTCAACTCTTCTTGGAGATCTTGAACCTGAAAGGAGGCTGTAGCCAGGTGGGGTTGGGCTCTTCTGCCAGGCAACCAGCAACAGAAGAAGGGGACACAGTCTCAAGTTGTGCCAGGGGAGGTCTAGGCTGGATGTTAGGAGGAAGTTGTTGTCAGAGAGAGTGATTGGCATTGGAATGGGCTGCCCAGGGAGGTGGTGGAGTCACCGTCCCTGGAGGTGTTCAAGCAAAGCCTGGCTGGGGCACTTAGTGCCATGGTCTGGTTGAGTGTATAGGGCTGGGTGCTAGATTGGGCTGGATGATCTTGGAGGTCTCTTCCAACCTGCCTGATTCTGTGATTCTCTGAGTCTTTATATTTTTAAATGCTTGGTAGGCTGCTGGTGTCTTTTCCTCATCTTGTGATGAATTGTGAGGTCTGCTAGAAAGCACACAGAAAAAGAAGGATGATGACTTTTCTTTCCTGTATTTTTTCCTTGATTATTTATGTATATGCTGGGCAGGAAATCTCCTGCAGACTGAAACAACACACTTTGCTCTTGAATTACAGAACATAGCCTCAGTCCTGCAATGTAAAGATTTTAAAACTGCAGAATAACCTATTCATTTCTGTCTTATTTCCCCTCTAAATGTAGCCTGTTTAATTGAATATACACTACTCTCAAGGAAAGCAATCTATGAGGGTAATAATCTTCTATGTCACAATATATTTTTAATCCAGCCTTCAATATGTAGCAATGGAAATTAATAAATCTGACATTTATGCAAATGAATCATAGAATCATAGAATCAACCAGGTTGGAAGAGACCTCCAAGCTCATCCAGGCCAACCTAGCACCCAGCCCTATACACTCAACCAGACCATGGCACTAAGTGCCTCAGCCAGGCTTTGCTTCAACACCTCCAGGGATGGTGACTCCACCACCTCCCTGGGCAGCCCATTCCAATGCCAATCACTCTCTCTGCCAACAGCTTCCTCCTCACATCCAGCCTAAACCTGCCCTGGCACAGCTTGAGACTGTGTCCCCTTGTTCTGTTGCTGGGTGCCTGGCAGCAGAGCCCAACCCCACCTGGCTACAGCCTCCCTTCAGGCAGCTGCAGGCAGCAATGAGCTCTGCCCTGAGCCTCCTCTGCTGCAGGCTGCACACCCCCAGCTCCCTCAGCCTCTCCTCACAGGGCTCTGCTCCAGGCCCCTCACAGCTTTGGCGCCCTCCTGTGGACACCTTCCAGTACTGCAACATCTCTCTTGAATGGAGGAGCTCAGAACTGGACACAGCACTCAAGGGGTGGCCTGAGCAGTGCTGGGCACAGCACTGGATTGAATCTATAGAAACAATGGATTTAATCTATAGAAAATGAGTGGATTGGAGGGTTTCTGCCAGGTTGGTTCAGGCTCACTCTTTAGCTTTTGTGGAAAAAATGAATGTGACAGGTGTAAGCAGACTGGTGCAAGTTGGATCACTTGCTATCTCTGTTGGGTTCTGATGGTAGTATGTCTCCTCTAAGCCCTAAAGCCCTGCAGTTATGCAACTGATTTGTGTAGTGGGCAGATCACCTGGGTTCACAACAACAGGAACTTGTAATTTACCTTCATTTTAACACATACATTTTAGGATCAAGGAGATCAACAGACTTACAGCAAATTTCCTTCCAAAATATGGAGTAAAAAAAATTCAGTATCAGAACTATTTGGTTTTGCTATGAAAAGCAGAGTAGTCAGAGCTAGGCTTTTCTCAGTGATGTCCAGTGATGGGACAAGAAAACACATAGTATTGCAGCTGAACACAGGACAAAAAGACTTTACTCTGAGTCACATTTAATCAATAAAGGTAATGGGTTTTGAAACTTCAGTGAGAGTGTGTATTTAAAAATCCCCAGAGACTCCAGACCTTTAGGAGGGAAGCTGTTGTATTTGTCTGCTCTATCAAAAAGCTCAGCAGCCTACATTTAACTGTCACTTAAATTCAAAAGCAACAACCAATGCTTTATCAAAACCACGTATTAAAAGACTACTGGAAGTCCATGGTGATGCATTTGTCTGTAAAAGAAGACAATCATTAAACTTCTTTATCAAAGAGAAGTGAAATGACATGAAAAACTCCACAGTTCAAATACAATTTCAGACATTTTCCATGACTGTTTCAGATTGCTCAGTTACAGCATTTCAGTGAGCAGAGGTAGGCAGGACAATTACTCTCTGGAAGGTGTCCAGGGAAGGGTGATGAAGCTGGTGAAAAGGCCTGGAACACAAACCCTACGAGGAGAGGCTGAGGGAGCTGGGAGTGTTCAGCCTGGAGAAGAGGAGATTTTTGGGTCATCTCCAGGATTTTTGGGTCATCTCCAGGATTTTCAATCGAAGGAAAAGAAGAAATTATTGTTGCATACTTTTCATATTCAGGGGAATACTGTGGTGGTTTTATTAGCCATGAATTAATTAATATTATTGGTTTAAGTAGCACATTAAACAAACCCCACGATTCAGTCATCATCATTCATACTGAAAAGTTTGAAACAATTTCCCAGTTGCTTACTCTTGACTTTTTCAACATGTGTTTTAAATTCACACATGTGACTGAAAGGAAATGAACACGTCCCCCAGAGCACAAAGTAAAATATTTCTCCAGCTATAGTGATGCTCTTTATATTTTATTCACAGCTAAAACAGAACTGAGTTAGTTAAGAAGCATAAAGTTTTTTTCCTGCATAGCAAAAGGAGAGGAGGAAGTAACTCCTGAAATTAGTTTTTGAAAGTGAGACTGTTAGCAGAGCAGTGTTGGCTGGGTAGGTCTCATTATTCAGATGGTATCAGACTGTTTTCTTCCTTGATCACTTCTGAAAGTGAGTTCTGATGCAGAAGGAAAGGGCTTTTCAATAAAAAAAGTTGTCTTCAGTTCTTCTTCTCATTCTGTAAATTGTAGTGGCTTTGTTAGAGTCATAGAATCAAGCAGGTTGGAAGAGACCTCCAAGCTCAGCCAGCCCAACCTAGCACCCAGCCCTAGCCAGTCAACCAGACCGTGGCACTAAGTGCCTCATCCAGTCTCTACTTGAACACCTCCAGGGATGGTGCCTCCACCACCTCGCTGGCCAGCCCACTCCAATGGGAAATCACTCTGATGTGCAGATATCAGTGTTTTGGTAGGTGGCCTGTTTCTAACTGTATTTGGTTTGGCTGAGCTGGAGTTAATTCTCCTCAGAGCATCTTTCTAGTGCTGTGTTTTGCAGTTTTGCAGTGCTGCATCTGGGCGTTGATTACAGAGCAGTGCTTACAGAGCAGTGTTTTGGTGTTGCCGCACCGAGCACCCAGGCTGTGCTTTTACAACATTTTTCCATCCCAAGGGCCCATTGAAGGGTGGGCAAGAGCTTGAGAGGGGACACAGCCAGGCCAGATAACCCAAACTGACCAAATACCATATGACTCAGCTCAAATATAGGTACTAAGTGAGAGGGGAAATTGTGGGGATATTCGTCCATGGCATCTGTCCTCCAGATCAACTGCTATGTGCAGAACGCTGTTTCCCAGGAGTGACCAACCACTGTGTGCTGATGGGAAGCAGAGAATAACACCTCTCTTTGCTTTTGCTTCTGCATGTGGTCTTTCCTTGTGCTTCACATTATTAAATTGCCTCTATCTTACTACTGCTGTTTGTTATATTTTCCCCTCTCCCCTGCCCATCTAAGAAAGCGAGCAATAGAGTGGCTTTGGTGGGCATTTGGTCCCCAGCCAGGGCCAAACCACCACACCAGTACTCATAGCATTTGATTTCATAACATGAGAACAGTGGAGTTGTTAACATCGTTTCACCTCTTTCTGTGGGTCAGGTTACATTACTTTTCTGTATGGCAGTGTTTCTTCTTTTCTCTTTCACTGAAAGGGAAACTGATAGGGCTGCGGGATCATGACTCCCTTTCATACTGGCAAACACTGTAAGAAGTGTCTGAGCTGTTTCAGATACTCACTGGGGTGCTGTGAACTAGCAAATTACTTTGAGTACATGCACCTGGCATAGCTCTGCTCTGTCTGAACCTACAGCAATACCTCTCCTCTGCTGGCCAGATAAAAAGATACAGCTTTGTACCACCTCAACCATCAGTAGAGCATAGTGTAGAAAATGTTGGCTTTGATTAGCATTCTTTCTGCCTTAAATAATTTCAACTCTCAGAGGCCTGTATGGTGCAATTAGCAACATTTACATTAAAGATGTATTGCATAGTAGGAGCTTTTCAGATCAGCCTCTCCTTTTTCTTCAGAGTTCAGTGCCAGTTACACGGCAGAAAAATCTTCACACTTTCAAAGAGGGTGAGCAGATCTCTTTGTAGTGGGATATTTTGCCTGGTAAAATGGTAAGAGAGTTTGTCTTCTTCCTTTATTTGTATCATCAACAAAAGCTGGAAATTGAGAAGAGAGAGTGGGAACTGGAGTAAGAGAGGAGAAATCCTTTCACCTAAAAAATACCAACTTGTTCTGTTGTCATGAAATCAGTGTCTCGTAGGTCAGTTAAACTGAAGCTGCTGGCATAGAGCAAGCAAAAAGAGAAACTCAGTCTCAGCTGCCCCCATTGAGGTGGAGGCTGTCACTGCGAGGGCTCTTCCTGGTCTGGGAAATAGATCTCCTCTCTGCAGCAGAGTAATCATTCCATGCTGTGTGAATTTGGCTCAGTGCTACACAAATTGATTTTGACATATCTCTGGTTCTGAAGAAAATGTCCTTTTATTTGTTTCTGTGGTCCACTACAAACACACTTTTCTATCTAGCAACTCCCATGAAAACAATTAACACCTCCATGCAAGCCAGACAAAGTGTCTGTTGGTGCTGGAAGAAAGTTACTGAGATGTCAACAGGGATTCAGCAAACTGGAGAAAATCCTGGAATTGTGGCTGGAATCCAATCTATGGAAAACTAATTACATAAGGCATATGTTCCTGCTAATTTCCTTTGTGTTTAACTTGACTGTGATGTTATGAGAAAGCTTTTATCATCTATAGCACAACTCATGGTGGGGTTGAGATGAGAAAGTGGATTTCTAACAGTTCAGTGAAAGTAATCTGTGTTATTGTTCACTGGAGAGTGATGTCATTTTAAGGAAAATTCAAAGTTCATAGGTCACAGTTCCAGGAGGGTGGAAGAAAATCAATCTTAACATGATCCCTATTGCTTTATCTTAGGAAAAGTTATGGAGAAGCCTGAAATAGTCATCCTTCCACAAACAGGGAAAGCATACATCTAAAATACTTGCAGACCACCCCACTTTTGCCTTTTGTCCAAGCACTCACATCTGTGCTCCCTGTTTGGGAGGAACAGATGTGCAGAATAATTAACACAAGCTCAAAACAGTAGGAAATACCCCCCTTGATCTTGGTTAGAAACACTACGTGTAGCTGTATGAGAATATGCAAAAGTGGTTTGTAGAGAAAAGAAAGAAAACAACAAAATCCAAAACCCAACCAACCAAAAAAGCCCAAAGAGCAAACAAAAAAAATCCAACGGAATCAACTGCCCTTCAGCCACTTCCTCAAGCAAACATTTCCTGCCCCTGAACTTCTTGGAAGAGCTTTTCTGTAGTAAAAGTCTCTTGACAAGAGGTCTAATGTTCCAAGGCAGAAGTGAAAAACCTTTGAGTCAGGCAAAAATAATTCAATGCATTAAGTAACCTGAAGGGAGGCTGTAGCCAGGTGGGGTTGGTCTCTTCTTCCAGACAACCAACAATAGAACAAGGAGACACAGTCTCAAGCTGTGCCAGGGGAGGTCTAGGCTGGATGTTAGGAGGAAGTTGTTGGCAGAGAGAGTGATTTGCATTGGAATGGGCTGCCCAGGGAGGTGGTGGAGTCACCATCCCTGGAGGTGTTGAAGCCAAGCCTGGCTGAGGCACTTAGTGCCATGGTCTGGTTGACTGGCTAGGGCTGGGTGCTAGGTTGGACTGGCTGAGCTTGGAGGTCTCTTCCAACCTGGTTGATTCTATGATTCTATGATTCAAAGTGTGAAAATACTGATGAGGTTTCAACTCAGTATTACAAGAAAAATTTTAGGAATTTCACTTCATGCCTGATTTACACTGGATTAAAAGGTCTGGGAGAAAGAGACTGAGAGAGAAAGAGTTCTTTCTCTGTCCATAAAAAACAGAAGAAGTTGTGAAAAAGGAGATTTAAATTTCACCCTTCATAAGTTTCATCAAATTAGGACATTTCTCCTTTCCTATATGTGCATATAATTGTTCAGCTGTTTTCCATAGTGAAGAAAAGCTGATGGAATGTAAAGTGTCCATGTTTTTGGAAGCCAGAAGCACCACAGTAATAGGCTTAGTCTGGGAGCAGTGTGAAGAGTGGGGAGGCATAATGCTTTGTATTAACCTAAATCCCTATTGACATTCCACTGTTCTGCTGCCTGTACTAAAGTCTTTTTATACACTCCTAAAGACCCTGCAGAGAACATCTTAGGTTTCTCATTGTAACAAACAGCAGAGAACAAGGTTTGAAAGGGTGAGAGATAAGGACAAGGTTAGAGTGCATTTTTCACCCTCTTTCTGCTTTTACCTGTAGTCTTTTCTTCATGTGTACTGGATTTCTGGTGCTAGTGTTCCTAAAGTAGATTTGGCTCTCCCTTGACCAAATTCAAACACTGTTAATCAGGAAACTCAAAGGCACTTTTGTCCAAGGACTTAATTAGAAATTCAAAACCAAAACATTCAACTAGTTTGAAAAAGAGGAGGCTGAGGGGAAGTCTCATCACTGTTTACAGCTACCTGATAGACATGGTGGAGAGGCTGCTGCTGGTCTCTTCTCACAGGTAAATAGTGATGGAGCAAGAGGGAATGGCCTCAATCTGTGACTGGGAAGGCTTAGGCCAGACATTAGGAATCTTTTTTTCCTGGAAAGAGTGGCCAGGCATTGGAGTGGGCTGCCCAAGGAGGCAGTTGAGTCATGAACCTCTGATGTTTAAAAGTCTTTTGGATGTGGTGCTTTGGGACATGGTTTAGGGTGAACCTTTTAGAGCAGGGTTATCAGTTGGACTTGGTGGTCCTGAGGAGCTTTTCTAACCTGAATGTTTCTGTGGTTCTGTGATTGAATACAGAGATGGTAGCCATTTTAGCTCTGGTTTTGATGCTGTTATAAAAGAAGTGGATTCAATGGCTAGAAAAGAGGACCATTATATTATCCTTGCATATAAAAGCCTCTACACTGTCATGAGATAAGAGGAATGCCTGCACAGCTATCTTTATGTATGTTGAGTGTAGCAGCTGCTGTTCTATGAAGAAAAGCTTCTAGGATGCATGCAAAATGCATGGGTTTGTGAAATATTCCCCATCTGCCCAACCAAAAGCTGCAAACTTGTCTTCATATGCGGGCAGAGAAAAACATCCCTTATGCTCTGGATCTTCAGACATGCTGGTATCTTTTATAGGAGAGCACTTTTAGCCTGTGTACAGGGCTAGGCTCTACTGGTTAGAGAAGTCAGTGTGAAAGATAAGAAAGAGTAAATAGCTACTTTGGACAAGAGAGCCATTCTGCAGGGTCTGTCAGGGACTACTGCTGTCCTGTGTTTCCTTTACACACCGAGCTGGTTTTGTGCCTCTTTTGGTACAACCCCTGGGTAAGTTTTAACAAAGAAACAGAGATAGGAAAAGAAACAGAAGATGACCTTGTTATTTCTGACAGCACTTGCAGCTAAGTGGAGCAAGGAAGGCCTAGGCAGCATTCTCCTCAATCCCATTGGCTGTGACATTTTCAGGGCAGGTTTGACTGGATAAAGTAAACAAGGATGCATTCATACTTCTTCAGTGTCAAGATCTTTGTTTTGTGGAATGGTGCCCTGCTCAGACTGAAAGTCTTTCCCTTCCCCTCAAGTAGGTAATGCCTCTTATTGCTGAAAATTATTAACAACTTGTGTCAAACAACCTGTAATTATACCAGGGATGTGGAGAAAGTTGTTTTAACAAGTTAAAAGAAGCTGGATAACATTTTGGACCTCTTACATGAATGCCTTGTATACATCTCCTCTCTCTTTTTAGTCCTGGTCACTCATAATCTATGCAGCACTTTGGCAATTATTCATTCATTAAATGCAAGAATCCTTCAAGTACATCTTCCGTGACTTCAGAGTCTGTCACCTCATAGTTCCCTCACTTTGAACTTAAGGGGAGACATGATAGTGCAGGCAAGTATGGAAGTAAATCCCATGTCCTGGAAGACATCAGTTAGAAGCCTAATATTCATGTGATCACTGGATTAATCTATTTCCATTTCTTCTTATTCTGGGGAGAGTAATTAGAGTTCCTGAGATGAAGAGCCATGACACCTGGTTTAAAACAAAACTTTCTAATCCACCTATTCCCCTAACAGAGAAGCTGGGAATAGCTTTAGTTTACCATCTGTGAATAAACACTGTCACATCCAACACCCTGGACATCATACCTGAGCTTCCTTGCAGCTCTGTGATTGCATGGAGATGATACTTGTTGAAGAGGTTTTTTTTCTGTGGCCCATAAATCCTATCCAGGCAAGGACTGTGTTATAGCATTATGGCAGATGCTGTGTGCAATGTATGGATTATGTTTTGAACATCCCCCTAAAGATCTTCTGGTTACTATCTGGCCCTTATCCATCCTTAGATGCTTAGCCAGCCAGTGCCAAATAGGCAATTGATCTCCTCATTTTAGCCTTCTCCTAAGTCCTGCAGTTCCAATATATGCATGTTCACTGAGCAAAGAGAGATGAGAAACAGGACATGGAATGAATCAAAACATGCTGTTGACCATGGATAAAACACCCCCACAAACCTCCATAACTTCTTAAAAGCAGCAACAAGAATCTGTGCCTACAACTGTAGTTTGTGCCTTATGCCAATGACAATATTCTGAATTTACTTAATTCTGAGTATAAATTTATTAAAGTAGATATTAAGCAGAAAAAAAGGAATTAAAAAAAAAGAGTTGAAAGAACTTGAGGACATGAATGGGTATTTAGTAATATATAGTATAAATATATATGTATATTCACAATATTCTTTTAAAAAGGAGCATTATTTATCTTAAATACTTTATATTTTTTTTCAGGGAGGAGGAACATTGAAAAAATACAATAAATATGAAATTAATTTTAATAATAAATGTCAGATCTGCCACTCTGAATAACAATTCAAGCAAATCCAACTCCAGTTCTTCTATTTATTGTTGATATTCATTTTAAAGTGAAAAAAAAATCCTGTAAATTTGATGCTATCAGGATGTTGTTTAGCCTGGAGAAGAGGAGGGTCAGGGGGACCTCATTGCTATCTGCAACTACCTGAAGAGAGGTTGTAGCCAGGTGGAGTTGGGCTCTTCCCCAGACAACCAGCAATAGAACAAGGGGACACAGTCTCAAGTTGTGTTGGAGGAAGTCTAGGCTGGATGTTAGGAGGAAGTTGTTGGCAGAGAGAGTGATTGGCATTGGAATGGGCTGCCCAGGGAGGTGGTGGAGTGGCTGTCCTGGGAGGTGTTGAAGCAAAGCCTGGCTGAGGCACTTAGTGCCATGGTCTGGTTGATTGGATAGGGCTGGGTGCTAGGCTGGCCTGTCTGATCTTGGAGGTCTCTTCCAACCTGCTTGATTCTATGATTCTGTGATCTTCAGTAATGGTTGAAGTGTAACCTGTTAAATGCAGCAATGGGTTACTGCCTCTATGAAGTGCAGAAAATATCTGCATCTTTTGTTATGTGACTTCCAGAATGTAAACTAGCTGATGGAATATGACAGAATCCATATAGCCAGGAGACTACTTAAGAAGGATATACATGATTCCTTCCCAATCTGAATCATGGTGTAAAAGTATGAGTTTAAAAAGTGAACTTTTTGAGTCTTTATGTTTGGTTTAGCCAAGCTAAGTGATTTATTTTTATATTTTAAATTGGCATAAATGGAAAAAAAAAAAATCCCCCAAATGCTTCAAAGTGGGTAACTGTTTTAAGATAAACCATTCTAATAGAACACATGGATTAAAGAAGTACACTTAAAAGAAAAACCAAAAACCAACCCAGAATGTGTTGGATTAGAATTAGTGAAACAATGCAAACTACTGCAAAGTAATTAGATGCTGGGTGTGGCTCCAGCCTGCTCAGAGAGTGTTATTGTGCAGTGACATTTGTGAATAATCTGGGAAAACTTTTCTTCCTGTAATGTTTTCAGACACCAGATTCCACATCTATAAGTCATGGTTTTGTCTCAGAATGTTTCCCAGTAAACAGGGAAACAAAATTCACTGTGAATAGAGCAGCTGTAGGGCTTGGCTCTTCCACTCAGGGAGAAGAAGCAAAGTCATAGACTCATAGAATCAAGCAGGTGGGAAGAGACCTCCAAGATCATCCAGTCCAACCTAGCACCCAGCCCTAGCCAGTCAACCAGACCATGGCAATGAGTGCCTCATCCAGGCTTTGCTTCAACACCCCTGGGGATGGTGACTCCACCACCTCCCTCATCAAATAAAATTAAAACAAATTAAGGTAAGAACAGGATATAAAAGCTTATTTAATGATAGAATCATAGAATCAGCCAGGTTGGAAGAGACCTCCAAGATCATCCAATCCAACCTAGCACCCAGCCCTATCCAGTCATCTAGACCATCCTGTGGCATGGCACTTGGAGAGCAAATGTCAAGAGCCTTACTCAGAGGATATCTGTGTGTACATAGTGAAGTCATAAACTCACACACACCATCAAAGATGAGAACTGCTCGTTAACTTCGGTTAACAAACTTGTTTGTAATAACAATTTCTGGTTATCAATGAATTATCATTGTTCTTCTTTTTGTCTTTTATCTTAAAGTCTGGTTGGTTCAACCCTGCCAAAAGCACAATGCAGTTATTGTATGCTGTGTATCAAAACCCCTATGTCAACACTTAGAAGCAGATATATTCTACTTCCCCTTAGAGGCTTTTGAGACCATAGTGACAACACAGTTAACAAAACAGAAAACATAAACAGATTTGTTATTTAAACAGAGCAGAACTGAGAAACAAGCCATGAATTGATAAAACCTTCTACATTTTATAAAGTTAAATCTAAATGTAAACCTTTAAATATATGTCCTGTAATGCTGATCACCCAATGCCTTTTCTAGCCCTGAAAACTAAGGAAAATCAAACAGGATCCTTAAAGGGAGGAGTCCCTTGGGAGAACAAGCACAATGATAGGAGGAGAACTTTTCCAATTCAAACCAAAGAAAGAATATGACCCCCAAAAAAGTAAAGAAAATAAAAAGAGAAATCTACTACCTCTGACACTTCAACTTGTGAATAATTTAATAAAGAGAGGCACTGAATCTCTTTCACAGTCCAGGGTGAAGTTGTCTTTCAAATACATAGCAGAAATGGTGAGGGATGAAATGTCTGCCACAGTGCTGGTCCCTATACACTGAGATTCAGAGCCAAAACTGGAATGGTCTAAAGAACTTACACTGAAAAATCTCTGTTTTGTTCTATTAAACCCATTTTCTTTTCAGTCTAAGCCATTCAACTGGCATGGGGAGGAAGTTTTCCTGCTTGCTCTCTCATTTGAATTTTTTTCTGCTCCAATTTCTTTTTGTATTGTTGCTTTTAATGTCAAAATTTGTGACTCATCCTATTCCCCAGAAAACAGAAAGGGTTTTATAAAAACCCTGCTGTAGAACTCAGTGAATCTCAGAATTCAACTAGCCCAGCCAGGAAAATAGATCTACCTCTATGCTGTGATTCAGTCTACTTGTCCATGCTCTTCAGATGTCTCTAAACCCCACATTTCTAACAGATAAAATAAAACACAAACATTGAAGATAACTCTTCTGTACTCTGCCATCTGGTTGGCATCTGTTATGCAGATATTTGGAAAGCTGAAAAATAAGTGAGGGTTTTGTTTGTTGGCTTTTCTGGACATCAGGACTCCTTTATCATGACAGTTTGCTTCCTAGAAAAGAAGCAGTAAGAGAGCAAAACATCTGTACCCAGGGAGAGGGAGACTGTGCTTCAGTGTGATTCAATAGCAGGCCACAGCTTGAGTGTTGTGTCCAGTTCTGGGCTCCTCCATTCAAGAGAGATGTTGCAGTACTGGAAGGTGTCCACAGGAGGGCGACAAAGCTGTGAGGGGCCTGGAGCAGAGCCCTGTGAGGAGAGGCTGAGGGAGCTGGGGGGGTGCAGCCTGCAGCAGAGGAGGCTCAGGGCAGAGCTCATTGCTGTGTACAACTACCTGAAGGGTAGCCAGATGGGGTTGATCTCTTTTCCCAGGCAACCAGCAATAGAACAAGGGGACACAGTCTCCAGGGGAGGTCTAGGCTGGATGTTAGGAGGAAGCTGTTGGCAGAGAGAGTGATTGGCATTGGAATGGGCTGCCCAGGGAGGTGGTGGAGTCACCATCCCTGGAGGTGCTCAGGAAAAGCCTGGATGAGGCACTTAGTGCCATGGCCTGGTTGACTGGCTAGGGCTGGGTGCTAGGTTGGACTGGATGATCCTGGATGATCCTGGAGATCTCTTCCGACCTGGTTGATTCTATGATTCTAAGTGGTCAGGGATATAGCTCTTTAAGTACTTAAAAAGAAAAAGATGGAATAAGAAACAGACACATGATAACTGTCAGAGGCATACACTTACCAGACATCCTACCAGCATCAGCTAGGACTCTGTTCACTGTCTGCATCAAGGGTTTACTCTTTATAAATTATGAGATGTCAGAAATACTTTCCTGTAATTTATTTCTTCATTTGACAAGATTTATTTCAAACACTACACAGGTATCTTCTGGGGTTATTTGAAAAGTTCTACCTTTACAGATGTGTGTATATATACATATATATATATATGTGTGGTTATTTAAAAATTAATAGCTATGATTTTTAAAACCTGAGTTTCATGAAACATTTATTAGTCTTACTTGTAAAATTCCCCCTCTCCCCCCAGATTTCAAGATATAAAGGGCATTGGAGGCATGGCCATGATATCCATGGTAACTCTGTAATCTAGACAGTTTGATGAGAATTAGGGCAACAGAAATAGCATTAGAAATGAGAATGACAGAACAAGGGGACACAGTCTCAAGTTGTGCCGGGGAGGTCTAGGCTGGATGTTAGGAGGAAGTTGTTGGCAGAGAGAGTGATTGGCATTGGAATGGGCTGCCCAGGGAGGTGGTGGAGTCACCGTCCCTGGAGGTGTTGAAGCAAAGCCTGGCTGAGGCACTTAGTGCCATGGTCTGGTTGACTGGATAGGGTTGGGTGCTAGATTGGACTGGATGATCTTGGAGGTATCTTCCAACCTGCTTGATTCTATGATTCTATGTATATAAATCCAATAGTACATGCAGTAATATGTGTTTTCATGTCATATCACTGCTGTTGCAAGGGATTGACTCTAACAGAATAAAACTTTGTGATAGCAGAACAGCAGGAACCTCTACATTCTGACAGCAAGGCACATAATAAACAGAAGAAGGTTGCAATACTAAATGAGAATTACTCTTTGTTGTTGTTGTTTTTCCCCTGCCCCTTTACCATTGGTCATTCTATAAAAGCAAAGCTCCCTTGCTGTGTATTGCTTCTTTAGGAATGCAAAAGCAAGAAACACTTCATAGAAAGAATGGCAGATAACCACGATGGTCATTTAAAGGTTACGTTGCAGTGTTTACTTCTCTTGATGCTTTATTTGCTAAAACAGAGCCTGTGGTGACTTATTTGGAGACAGTTACTAAGCCTCAAAGATGGGTGGAAATGCAGAACAGCTGGAAACAGAGGGATCATAACTTTAATAACGGAGGAAGATGCAGCAAATGACTATATTGTAAGCATGTAAAACCCATTTGAAACGGTGTCTAGCAAGGAAAGCAGCAGTTGCTCTGTGCCAAGTGTCCATCAGGTAGCTGCTGTGGGTGGTGGTGTGCATGCTCTAGAGCTTGTCTAAGGTAGAACAGCTGTTGTTCCTTTGAAAAATGGGACTAGGACAGTGTCCTTAGAATTTTGTGATAAGGAATCCTCCAGGGACTGAAGGCTTTGATTGGAGTGTGTATCTGTGGCATCCAGATGTCTTTTGCTTTTATTCTTTCTGCTTAATATTACTACCAGTAAAGGTTCTTTGAAAGACATTTGTGTTTCCAGCCAGGCCTGATTACTGCTAGAACAGCCTCTCCCCCAACGTTTAATGCCTTGCCTCTTCTTTTCATGCCTTGGCCCATCTGCCAGAAAAACTGCCTTAGAATTTGCCAGGGTTTGTATCATTGTACTGCCTCTGGCTGGCACTGCTGGGGTTGATGCTGCCTCCTACATATGGCAATGTTTTGGTATGGTCCCAGATAAGTTTTCAACAGGAGTAAGGTTTTCTTAGCCATTATGAACAGAATTACAGAAGTTACCTTTTAAAAATAGAGACAAGCCAGAGGAATGATTTAGAGGTAATTTACCTTGCACATGCTACAAAAGTGTTCCTTTACAGAGCAAAGCTTCAAGGGCAGCCTAAGTTTATAGCTTACTATATGGCTGTGCAGAAGACAAAGGCACTTGATAGAAGACAGGATAATTGTTCATAACTGATTGACCAAACTCGTTTGATTACTAAAGGAGGCCTCCTTGCAAAGAGAATGCTTTTCATGTATAGCTATGAGAGTTTTGTAGCTAAACTAGATTAACTGAGATTTCTGAGTTTCCTGTCTGATGGGAACAGGGAGGCACAGCTGGAGCCTTATCTTGGATTGGAATCAAGCCAATTCGCACAGGGAGTCTGGACGAGGATTTGATCTACTGCCTTGGACTCTGACTTTGGTTTGGAATTTGTTGTAGCACACAAAAGGCAAAGGCAGCTGAGCTAATTGGATGGGCATGCCACACATTCAAGATTTGCACCATGTCAGTTCAATTAACCATTCATTCCTTTCTAAATCAAAAAATCCCAGACCAAAAACTCTCTCTCCTGTATTTCAGAGTCATATTGTTTAATTGCTTTTTTTCTCCTAACATCCAACCTAGACTTCCCCCAGCACAACTTGAGACTGTGTCCCCTTGTTCTGTTGCTGGGTGCCTGGCAGCAGAGCCCAACCCCACATGGCTACAGCCTCCCTGCAGGTAGCTGCAGACAGCAATGAGGTCTGCCCTGAGCCTCCTCTTCTGCAGGCCGCACACCCCCAGCTCCCTCAGCCTCTCCTCATAGGGTTTGTGTTCCAGGCCTTTCACCAGCCTTGTTGCCCTTCTCTGGATATGTTCAGCACCTCAACATCTCTCTTGAATTGAGGAGCCCAGAACTGGACTCAGCACTCAAGCTGTGGCCTGACCAGTGTTGGGTACAGGGGAAGAATAACCTCCCTCATCCTACTGGCCACACTGTTCCTGATCCAGGCCAGGATGCCATTGTTTAAATTGTATCTATACAAAAAAACAGACTTTATTTTTCTCTATTCCAAAGTAAACCAAGGCTTCTACATCAGGAAAACTTGCAAAGTAATGCTGAGGGAAAAGTTTTTATTGTATTGGAATTGATCAATACTTTCTGATAGTTACTGAGTACTCAGCAAGTCAAATACTTTTGCAGTGCATAAGCGTGTACAGTCTTACTGCTTTAGACGTGCACAAATGCATTTATTCTGAGCAGCAGCACAAAAGTCCTCTATGAACAGCACTGTATAATACAAAAATGCACAAAACTGCCAAAGGCAGTAGGGTCATTTCCCAGAAATTATCAACAGGTGCTGATGAAAACAGTTGAGCTTTCTGAGTCTCACCCCAAATATCAAAATTGGTTGTTTCCTTCTATCTTGCCTTCCACTGGAATCTGTCTTGAACTGCCATTTGCAGTTACAGGCTTAAGCACTGGAGAGGCATAACCTTCTGTTGCCCCTTACATGGGGGAAGATATGAGGTTCTCCCTCACTGCATCTCTGCCCACGTATACCTTGTTCTGAGAAAGCTCATTAAATCTGAAATAGAGCAGGGTCAACAATGAAGGTCCTGGGGGGGCAGCTTTTGATTGCCACTCAGCAGATCCAGCATCTGCTAGATCACTGAGGGATGCTTTTGACAGCTGGCTGTTTCCAGCTGCTGATTGCTGCTGTCTTGCTTCCTGGGACACATTGTCTTCTGGTTCCCACAAGCACTGAGGGAAAAATGTGAAGTGCCAAACCACTCTGTGAAGGCTGCTGAATAGAGCCAATATGTTTGAGGGGTGGAGAGAATAATCTCCTTACTTTCTGTTGCATGAGTAGGCTCAGCTTCCCAGTCTGTGCCTCTCTTTGCCACCATGGGTACAGACATAATCCAGATCATGCTGTAAGCATATGCCAACATCTTTGTCCTGTCAAATTCGCTGGAGTGCATGATGTGGAGCTAAGCCTGACTGTGTGCTTTTGTCCCATCTTGGCTTTGCTTAAGCATGACCAGATGGTCCCTGAGACAGCTTAAAGCCAAAGTTAGCCTGAAGAAATCCAAACTTCCTGGACACCCTTGCTTTGGACCTGTGCTCTGCAACCATTCTGTGTGACCCAAAATGACTCATCTCATCACAGACCGGTCATGTAATCACTAGGTCACAGAGAAAATATGCTCATGTGTGATGTTAGCACAGAACTTAGGATGTTTACTTTGGGAATAAGGGAAGGCAAAGCAAGATGGAACTGATGCTGTGCAGTTCCAGTATCAGTCTGTAAAACATCTGCAAATGCAGTAATCATAGATGTTTCTCACCTGCACACAAAGAAGAGAAAACAATAACCTTCATGTAACACCAGGTTTTGAAGGGGAACAGTGTTTGTGTTATTTTGGTGGTAAACCTCCAAAGCTGCTTTTGTACAATACAGTTCACAAGGCATGCTGTTTGCAAGCAGTTTGGTAGTGTGCTGTCTGTTTAGGGGCTGTGTGTTACCTAGAGGACATAAATCCTTCAACTCGGCACAAGTGAAACCCTCTGGTTTCACTACTGCTTTGTAGTTAATTTCAAAGCTATGAAGACAACAAAAAAACCCAAAAGGCTCAAATAAACACATGGCCAGCATCCTGAAAGCAAGAAACACAGTTTTATATGCCTTTCCCCACTCTTTCAAAGGTGACAGCTGAGAGCAGCAGTGAGAGATTCCTCTGAAGAATGAACAGAGAGCAAAATGAGCATTGCCTAGAAGTTCAAGAATGGAACTGAAGGCTGCAAAAGGAAGCTGTAACAGGAGACATTTTGGTTTGAAGTCTTGGCAGCATATAACCAAGATACATTCATAATGAATTCTGAAATGCCAGAAAGATCACAATGAAGAAAACTCAAAACTTAGTCCCCTAAACATTTCCTTGCAGTTGGTTTCAATGCTGTGAGGTAATACATCCAGAGTCTCACCTCGTGTCTCC
This sequence comes from Pogoniulus pusillus, assembly GCF_015220805.1. Taxonomy (NCBI): domain Eukaryota; kingdom Metazoa; phylum Chordata; class Aves; order Piciformes; family Lybiidae; genus Pogoniulus; species Pogoniulus pusillus. The sequence continues at coordinate 1,728,487 of NC_087268.1, forward strand.
AAGCCATTTAACCCTTTCCATGCCCTTCACTCACCACAGCCATAAACCATTTATGTGAATCAAAACACTGTGGTTAATGGACCAGCATGACAAACAGCATAAGTTCATGAGGCCAAGTGGACCTTTGTTGTAAGTGTGTGCCTTACAGTGCTTCCCAGGGCATGCAAAGTGTTCATTAATAAGGGCAAAAGGAATTTTGTTGAAACACTTGCTTTCCTCATTGTTAGCTTCGTGGTTGCTATTAAGCCTAATTGAGTGTTCATTGTGCTGAGGTGACTGGGGTATGGATTAACATTATTTTTGTTGTGCAAGGTTATGAGAAAAGCTGGGATGTAGTCTGAGGGCAAACCTTCAAGTCATATAGAATATAGAGAAGACATCTGTGTAAATTCCTGTGACCTCAGAAAGCTTCTGCAAGTACAGTTCACAGTGTTCCTCCTTAATCTTCAAGACAATGTGCAATTTTGGCAGTTTGTGAACAACAATTGTGAGAGAGAATCTGCCTCAGCGTTCTCTTCCTTACCAACTTTTCATTGTATAGGGAGAACACTTCATTCTTAGAATGGTTATTTGTACAACTTTCATGCTACCAAGAGGGATGAATACACTGTGCTTTGCACCCAGAGGTACTGGTTCACTATGATTCCAGCAAGAAAGGCACTCTGTAAAGTCTGCCTTTAAAAGGTATTTATTAGAGCTACCACTATCAAGAAAAAGAGGGTGGTATAGATAAGATGCTTGCCTTCAGATGCTGGAAAACCATGAATTGTGCAGCACCAAATGGAGCTCTAATCAGGGTGCAGCACACTGTTCAGAGCCCATCTCTGTTAGAGTTGCTCCAGTTTGCTCACTTGAGTTATTTTGTTAAAGAAAACAACTCTGATCATCATTCCTATAGGCAAATAAAGAAGGTAACTCACTTTTGAACTTGTTGCTGCACTATTGGATAAGGGTAAGGCCACGCAGGCAGTGCAATGGCCAGTACCAAGTGGGAGCTTCTTGCAGGCTCCTCTGGTATAGTTACTTGCCAAGTTTATCCTACAGCTGAGGGACATGAGCAGCACAAGATGAGTCTGAAGGCCACATGGTATACGCAGCACAGCACTGCATGGGCCAGCACCAACTCAGCTTAGCCATGATATAGGTCACTGACTATTCCATCTGCAGTGATCTTCTGTTCAGCATCACTACATACAGCAATAATATGAAAATCTCATTATATTAAGAGGTTTTTTCCCCCCAGTTACTCATAGGACAGAGTCAGTTTATGCATTATGACAAGTTTAACAGTTTACTGCTGTTGAAAAAGGTGCCCCTGTGTTGACTCATTTCATTCCACACCACTGTGTATTTGCTTTCTCACTCCTGGGCCTTTCACTAGTTGTCTTGATGAGACAGTTCAGCTCACTAACCAAGCAGAAAATGATACACCTCACACCCTCTACAACCCCCTGATTGTTTTTTATAGCAAATTAATGAGTTGAACTGGCTAAGGAGACTAAGAAAAATGCTGTTGTAAGGAATCTAAGAAAATTTACTGATGGACTCAAAAGAGAGCAATTATTTCCATTATGTCACTTCATCCAGTCCTTGCAAATTGATTTTGAACTGGCAATGTTTTGCTTAAAATGGCATCGTGTTGTTAACTTGTACAACTCTGATTCCTTCACTGATCCTTTGCTGTATGTGTATTTGGTTTCTTCCTTCTGGATATAATTCTTGTATTTGTACTGAATGAATAATGATATTATTTTTAATATCATTTCACTAACTTAGAAAAATCACCCTGAAGTGCAATTCAGGCCTGTGTGGTTTAATCTGTTCTGCTTTCATGTTATTCACATTGAAAATATCTTCTCTATATCTGATAGTCACTGATGAACATTTGGAAAGATACTAGACCCAAGATGGGTTTAGTTGGTTTGTCCTCCTAATTGACAACAAATCCACCACCAGTTCCTTTAAAATGCTTTAAAAACATCAGTTCTCCTACTACATGACAGATAAATTACATCTCTTTAGTTTGGGCATGAGTACATCCCATGTGACTATGGAGAAAATATGCTGAATTAAGATCTATCATGCCTGTTCTTTACAATCATACAATCAACCAGGGTGGAAGAGACCTCCAAGATCATCCAGCCCAACCTAGCACCCAGCCCTAGCCAGTCAACTAGACCATGGCACTAAGTGCCTCAGCCAGGCTTTGCTTGAATACCTCCAGGGACAGCAACTCCACCACCTCCCTGGGCAGCCCATTCCAATGCCAATCACTCTCTCTGACAACAACTTCCTCCTAACATCCAGCCTATACTTTCTTTCCATGTTCTGGGCTAATTACTTTTGTGAGAAGGCAACTAGTTAGCTATTATATTGTTTTGTTGTGGAAACTTCAGAGCATCTGCTTCTTCCCATTGTGTTATTCTGCAGATGCTATTAGATTGACTGTTTAGTAATGAATTAAGCAAAGTACCTCTCTTGATACCAGGATTTGGCTGCTTTACGTTTCCTTAACTACACTTTCAGCGTTTTTTCAGTCTTCTTGTACCTCAACAGGACTTCATGAACTTTTGAAGGTAATAACTAACACATGTAGTGAACTGGATAATGTTTTACAAAATTTATCAGATCTTGATGACATGAAATTTCCCTGGTTTTTGTTTTCTGGCTTATCTTCCTGACTTCATTGTTGTTATTAGTTGTTTTAGGGATAGGGTCACAGCGAATCTCTTTTAGTGAACATCAGAGGAAAAAACATCTGTGCAACTCCAATCATTTTCAATCTGAGCAGTTGTAATAAGACAGGTAGTTACTGTTCTTCTCCAAAATAGGAGTCAAACAAGTATTTTATTTTTTTAACCTCATTTTCAAAGGAAAAAAAAATGCTTTCCATGGAAACTATTCACCATCTGTGATGAATCAAGTCAACACTGTGAAATCTCAAAGCATGATCAAGGAAGGTTCTCCTCCCTTTCTACTCCGACCTGGTGACACCACATCTTGAGTATTGTGTGCAGTTCTGGCCTCCCCAGTTCAAGATAGATGGGGATATACTAGGGAAAGTCCAGTGGAGGGCAATGAGGATTTTCAAGGGACTGGAATCTCTGTCTTTGGAGTAAAGTCTGAAAGACATGGGGCTGTTTAGTCTGGAAAAGAAAAGGCTGAGAGGAGATATTGTTAATGTTTACAATATCTGAAGAGTGGGTATAAAGAAGGTGCAAGCTTCTTTTCAGTGGTGTCCTGTGATAGGACAAGGGGCACTGGATACAAACTGGAACAGAGGAAGTACCACCTCAACATGAGGAAAAACTTCTTTACGGTAAGGGTCACAGAGCAATGTAACAGGCCACCCAGGGAGGCTGTGCAGTCTCCTTCTCTAGAGACTTTCAAAGACCCATTTGGATGTGTGCCTGCGTGACTTGCCCCAGGTGATCCTGCATGGCAGGTCTGGGTTGGACTCAGTGATCTCCTGAGGTCCTTTCCAACCCTGATCATTCTGTGATTCTGTGGTTCATGTCCCAGTAGCTTTCAGAATCAGAAAAGGAAGAAGCTTCATTGCATTTGAATGCACAGCACTGGTGTGAAAAACGAGGACAAGAAAAAAAAGAATGGAATCTTGTGCCTTTGGAGTAATGCACATTTGTCATCCATTCATTTAATGCAACTTGCAGAAGATTATTTGGAAATAAGGGAAGAGGTTATGATTCAAATTCTGTGTTCTACAATAACCTGCATTTGATGGGTAATTCAGCATGAGTGACATGTAGAGTCAACCCTTAGAACACAAGTCCTGGGCCAGACTTGGCTTCCCTATGAGCTTCTTTGTTTTTACAAAAGATGGCTATCCTGAACACCCCACATCTCAGCAAATAAAGCATAAGGCAGACAGGACAGGCAGCCAAACACTGCTTGAGTGTAAAAAACTTAGGATATTTGTTAAGCTGTAGTTACATTTATTTTGGAAGAGAAGTATATTTTATAGGCCTTATATTGGGAGTGTGTTTTCATGAAAGGAGTAAAGGCAAACATCATGGAAATCACATTAAAAATATGCTAAGTCCAATTTGGAGGGAATTTTTCAAGCGTGCAAGTCTTGCCTTCAATTAAGAAAAGATCCTGAGCCAAATCTTTCATTTCTTGTGCCTCCAAAACTTCTACTGGCAGCAGTGGAAATTCTGGACTGATGAATAAAACATTATCAGATGCTTTGTTTAATCCCAACAGATCAAATGTTTGATTCTGGATTTGATTTTCTTCCAGTAACACAAAAAAATAATGGAAATACATAGAAGTCATTTAGTATCCAAGAATATCTAAATATACTCAGTGTTAACTGAAGACCTGACAGACAAACGAATAAAAGTGCCTGACTCCTACTCCAATGCTAAAATGCTGACCAGACTCTTTTAAAAGTTGTATTTTTTCACCATTTTCCAAGAAATACTATAATAATTTAAAAAAAAAAAGGGCTAAAATCAAGTAAAGGAACTAAAGACATACCTAATTTATGACATGCTCAAGGAGAATATGCAGATTAGGAAAAAAACCCACATCTACTCTAATTAAAAATCTTGTTTCCTTCATGAATTGCTAACAGAAGCACTTACACCTCTGCCAGATATTTAGAATCAGAGAATCAGAGAATCAAGCAGGTTGGAAGAGAGCTCCAAGATCATCCAGTCCAACCTAGCACCCAGCCCTAGACAGTCAACCAGACCATGGCACTAAGTGCCTCAGCCAGGCTTTGCTTCAACACCTCCAGGGACGGTGACTCCACCACCTCCCTGGGCAGCCCATTCCAATGCCAATCACTCTCTCTGCCAACAGCTTCCTCCTAACATCCAGCCTAGACCTGCCCTGGCACAACTTGAGACTGTGTCCTCTTGTTCTGTTGCTGGTTGTCTGGCAGAAGAGACCAACCCCCACCTGGCTACAGCCTCCCTTCAGGTAGTTGTAGACAGTACAATATGTATGTACAATATCCAATAAGTCATTCCTGATTACATGAGAAGTATTGAAATCATTAATGTATCCTGAAATATACATAACACTGTGTTGAGGAAATCACACTTAGAAGGACAAAGAGTATGCATAACACTACATAACTTCAGATTTTTGAGTGAACTTCATACTCCCACTGCCCACATTTCCCTGTTCTCTCAAAAGCAAAATGAAAACCACAGTGAATACATTTCTTCTGGAAAATATTTTTTATTATAAAATGTACAGTATATTGACCTTAATTTTATAAAACACTGCAATGTATCAGAGTCTTGTAAAGACCAATAATTTATCAAATGAGACCAAATGAATCCTTATTTCTAGTCTCATAGTCTGACTTAAAAATATATATATATATATATAAAATATATCATAAATGATTTGACCGTAGCGTCCCTAGTGGGTGGAAGAGGTTTGTACATGTGTTAAGGTAACTAAGGTCTGCAGGTATTTTTATTGAAACAGATCACTCTCATTTGCTAAGTTAGTCTTTGATTTTGAGGAGCTGATGGAATAATGGACAGGAAGGTTAGTAATCATATTCTCTAAGGCTAGATTACGCAAAAGCGCTGCAGGCTATAAAGAAAATTGCCTTTTACTGAAGCACTTTTATCACTGCAGCTCATTTATTAACGTTTAATACTTCTTTGGTGCTTTTAAGGTGCTCGTTATAACAAGGAATAGCTTTGCACTATCGACAAGAATAGAGTACTTCAGGTCTCAGATGCTATTACCTAGCATGAAAGAACACACTACACTGTCTTAACAATTTAAAGACCTTTCCCAACATGATAGTCTCCTCGGTTTCAGTATGTTTCCTGCCTCCTTTATAGCAGGGACTTACTACCACACGGCATACAAAAGCAATGCACTTTGCATGAAAATAGGCTTAATTCCTTCTTTTCTACCCTCAGTCTTCCTGGCTTGGTTGCAAAAGGCACTTTCCTCATTGCACTCACTTGGCAGTAACTTGAACACTAGTAGCCAGCCAAAGGCATTTGTCTGAGTGTTAGAATATGTGTATGTAGGTTGTTTTCGAATCACTGCCTAGTATATTTTTAGCAGTGCATTTATAGAAGCCGGCATCCCGCTGAGAAGACTGCTGGATGACTAATGACCCTTGAGGGTGGAGGAATTTGTTTCCATACAGACGAGATTGAGCTCCTGTTGTCAGATGTGATTTATCAGGAAGCTCCCATGTTATTTCTGCTTTAGGAATCCCAATGGCCATGCAGTTCAGCTTTACTGAATTTCCAGGCCTGGCATAAATAACAGGTGCTGGCTCGCTGGTGATTCGAGGAGGATAGGCTATCACAATGACAGGCACATTCATAACAGAAGTGCCATACTCTGTGGACACCTTGCACAGGTAAGTGCCCCTGTCAAATACAGAAGCCTCACGCACTGTCAGTGAGCCATTCTCCATCAGGGAAAAGCGACCCAGAGCTTGTGGGGCATCCATAACCATTCCGTTGGGCAGTGTCCAGGAGATCTGTGCCCGCTGGTTTGGCTGGGTGATGCAATGGAGCTGCAGAGTTTCTCCATTGATGATGCTCACTAGGTTGTTATACTGGTTGCTAATTTCTGGCCTGAGTCCCACCTTCAGGAAGACTACTCGTTCCACATAACCTCCTGGGTTTCTAGCTGTACAGCGGTAAGTCCCAGCATCTCCAGCAGAGAGGTTGCTGATGTGTAAGATTCCATCCCTCTTATGGTAAAATCTGTGCAGGCGGTTGCCACTCAGCACTTCAGTGCCATTGGGAAGAATCCAGCTTGTGCTGGGTTTGGGGTTCCCCTGGACTGAGCAGTTCAGATTGATGCTGTGCCCAGCAATGGCAGTGATCCTTTCATTAACAGGGTCTCTGAAGGAGGGTTTCTCCACGTGGTCAGTAACAAAGAGCTGCACAATCAGCCTTGCTTCCCCTCCTTCATTCCGTCCGATGCATATGAGCTGCACTGCGTCTGTCTGCCTCACCCCTCTGATGTCCAATGTGCCATTGCGATGCACAGTGATTCTGTTCCCGTAGTAGGGAGCTGGCAGGATTACTCCTTCTGGAAAAGCCCATAAGACCCGTGGAGCAGGGATGCCTTCAGCTTTGCAGTCAATAAGTTTCTGGCTGTCCCTGATGGCTGTCTCTCTCACAGACGTCACTGCACTAAGATGACCATTGATTCTGGGAGGCTGAACGTTAACATGGATCCAGATAGTTTTCCTATCTTCTCCAGCATTGTTCCGCGCTACGCAAGTATAGTTGCCACTGTCAGATCTCTGGGCCTTTTGGATGAGGAGGGTGCCATCCCTATATACCTGGTACTTATCAGACAGGGCAGGAATGGGTCTGTTGGCTGGGGAGAACCAGGTGACTTTGGGAGTGGGTTCTCCTTTGGCTTCACATGCTACTGTGATAACATCACCATAGGGTACATTAATAATGGCATATGTTTTATTCTTGATAGTTGCAGGCTCAGCCACTACCTTGACCCGCACTTTCATCTCATCCTTCCCAATCTGGTTCTCAGCATAACATGTGTAGTCCCCTTCCTCTCTCAGTCCAACATCATTGAAATACAAGGTTCCATTATTGAAGACCACATATCGCTTTGTCCGACTGCCGCTGTCATCTGACTGCATGAAGGTATTGATCATGCTGCCATCTGGGAGACCCCAGGAGATCTCAGGATTTGGAAGACCTGTAGCTACACAGTCAACTTTCAGGTCCCCTCCATACATGACCTTGTGGTTATTATCATTCTTGTGTTCTATTTTTGCTGGTTTCATCATCACATTCACTTTGAGGACCACATAGTCATCCCCGATCTTATTGCGGGCCACACACAAATAGTCTCCTGCATCTTTGTCTGTAACTGAATGGACAACCAAAGTCCCATTGCTGAACACTTTGATTCTAGTCTCCAAGCTACTGCAAGGAAAGAAAAAAAAATAGAAGAACATGAGCTACAAAATCACATTTTAAGTAATAAATATTGAGTGAAAACTGGAGTGGAAAATATCCCCACTCAATAACACTGAATAGAAAAGGAGTATTGCTATTGTTAGATAATTAGATGGTCTGAAATGATCAAGATACTCACCACCAAAAAGCAAATGGAAAAAAATAATCCAAGCATTTCTTTTCCATTCAATGACTTTAACAGTTGCTTTTGACCATCAATCAACCATTAAAGACCAAATAATAGTATTTTTTACTCTGTTGCCTGCATAATACAGTATTCTGCAACATTAAAATATGGGACTTCTGAATTATATACTCTACACAAACCTACATTGAAACTATGGAATCTGGCACTTGGGTGCCCAGCTAAAATCAAGGTGAGCAACTCCCTTTGGCATCAACTATAATATTCTAAGCCTTTAAAGTAATCACAAAGAAGTACAATATTGCTAAGCTGTGAAATATGAGGAAAAAAGTGTTTGACTGTGCTAAAAAGCCATTTTTCCTTCCCATTTTCCTATGTAATTGGTAACTTGTGGTCCAAACTAATTTCACCAGTAGCCCCAGCTTTCTCCTCAAAGATCTCCTGTGTCTGAAAATCAGTCCACATACAGATCATGATTGAAAAGAAAAAAGAAAACAACAAAAAAACCCCCCACAAGTATTTTGTTGCTGCCACTACCAGGCATAAAATGAATGTTGAGATTTGTGCTACCTACAGGCTACCTGAATATATTTTTACCAGTATAAAAAAGATGACTAAGTTCAGCTATTAAGACAGCTGTTGACAGCTGTGCATTTTAATTCCAGTACATTTCTCATCTGTCTGCAGTAGTCAAAGCATGAATAATGACTAATTTATAGAGCAGCAACTGTCTTTTCAGCAAAGTCTTAAGACAGTTACTGCCCATTTAGAGTACTGATATCTTATTTGATATCTGGAAAACTGTAATTTAGATGCGACACCTCAAATAGCAATTTACCTGTGTAAGGAATCAATCATCCTTTTGGAAGGCAATCTCCATAATATCCGAGGCCAGGGGTCACCAGAAGCACTGCAGTCCAAATGCAGGGTGCTGCCATAAGTTACATCTGTCCTCTGAGGAGAGGTCCCGGTGATCTTAGCATTAGATGCATACTTCTTCACGTGAAGTTGTACTGTTCTCCTGGCAGCTCCCACCATGTTAGCAGCAATGCACTCGTAGGTCCCGCTGTCCTTGGGGGAGATGTTGCGAATATAAAGAGTTCCATTGGGAAAAACAAACAGGTTCCCATTGACAAACTGGGAAGGTCGGACTTGTGTGCCATCAAAGACCACCCAGCGGATGCTGGGAGGGGGTGCTGCTTTGGCAGTGCAGTGGATATTAACACTGCTACCGAGGGGCAAGGAAATGTTCTCTTGCTTGTCCTGCTGGATGATGGGGGGTAAGGCAGCAATGTGCAGCCTCACTGTGATACTGTCAGCTCCTGCAGCATTGCTTGCAATGCATTTGTAAACTCCTCGGTCTGAAAAAGTAGCTTGCTTGATGGACAAGGTCCGATTTTCATGAAGCATTATCCTGCTTTCTGTGGTGGTGACTGTCTGTAAAATCTTCCTGTCTGGGAAAATCCATGAAATATGTGGGCTTGGAGTCCCACTGGCCTGACATTCCATTGCTATGGTCTCTCCAAAATAGACTGTGACATCTCGATAGCGGGAAAGCAAAATTTTGGGCTGGTGGGCTACAACCGTGAGCACAATGATCATTTTATCTACGCCGTGCTGGTTCTGAGCTGTGCACAAATACTGTCCACGATCCTGGAGCTGTGTATTTCGGATAAGGAGAGTACCATTTTTCCAGACTTCAAACCTTTGTAACCTGGTGTTGGCTGTCATGAGAGCTCCTGGGAAAGTGAAAGGAAAGAAATAAAGGCAAAGTCAAAGGATTTAAGATAAACATCACTGCACTGAAAAAAAAAGTCTTATGTAAGACTTTACATTTACTTAACACCAACTACAATTTTAGATGGATCACATGATATCTTCTGACACTCCACTGCACAAGTTAGTCTTTTGTTTCTATTGCAGAACTAACCACACTAGTTTGCAAGCAGGTACAGTGTAGGAACTTTTAAGTGCTTTATGCTTTAGGATTCTTTTCAAATCTTAATGGAACTTCTCTTTTCCATTTGCTTGTGGGAATGACAGACACATGAATATTTAAGGCATCAATGTCAACAAATCCATATTGTCATCATAAATCCTAACTGCTGTGATTAATCAGAGCTGGGTGCTATTGTTTCTTAAAAATAATCTCATTAAACACTAAAGGTTTTCTTTTACCACAAAAAAAAAACAAACCCTGCAATATTGTTTTTATCTGTAATGATTAGTTGCAATTAGTCACTTTTTGTCTATAACAATTAAATGAGACATAAAATTACTTTTCAGTGCTTTGGATTACTCATGCAATCATGTTGCATGTTTACACAATAAGCCAAGTATTTGTACCTTTAAAAAAGAAAAGTATGGAAACCACATTTTTCTATGTCTTACCTGTAGAGACTTTTGTCCAAGTAATAAAGGGCTTGGGCTCCCCTACTGCATCGCAAGGGATAGAAGCATCTGTTTCAGCAAGGATGGATATACTCTGAGGCCCTTTCGTGATAATTTTAGGTCTTTCTCCATGAATCCTGAAATTAGTGGAAGACTGATATACAGTTGAATTGTGTGGAAGAAGAACTCCCACATAAGGCACAGATGGAAATTTTTGATGATGCTGATGATGCACATTTTTAACTGGACGAACTGTAGTGGATAGCTGAGGTTCTGTGTGCTGAGGGAGAATGGCTGAAGGGGTAATTCTCAAAATTGCTGGTGATGGAAATGTGGTGGTTGTGGCATGTGGAATTGGAGGCACTGGAATAGCTGTAACTTCCTGCACTGTAATGCTAGTAGGGGAAACCTGGACAGCCTTCTTCTTATTTATGTCTTTTGGAACTGGCTGACTAGGGACCACTGGTTTAGGATGCGTATTTAAGTGAGAGAATATCCTTGTTCTGTTGAAAAGAAAAGGCATTCTGGAACTAGAATAATAGGGGATCCATGGACTTGGTAGTCTGCCTACCACGCTTCTGTTAACTGGAACATAGTTATTGCCTGAAAATCTTGAATTAATATTGTATCTATTCTGCCCCTGATTACTGAACTTGCTCGCAGTGATTGGATTTGTCTTGTGAAATGGAGAGGCTTGTGTTGGGGCAGCTGTTTCTCCCTGAGAGGCAAAAGACTTTTTGTCCTGGAGGGTATGTGCTGCATATGCTGTTATCTCTGGCTTGTTGGTGTAGTGAAGAGGCTGGTGCGTTACAAAATAGCGAAAGGAACCTTGTGTTACAACATATGGAGGTTTCACTGTGCCCCTTACTGGTGCATGCTTTGGAGGTGTAACAGGTAGCCTTTGGTTTAGACTTGGTATCACCCCAGCAGGTGGATGCAGAATGTTTGGATTCATCAATAAACTGTTGTTTGACATGCTATTATATAGCTCTTTGATTTGTTCCTCTTCTGACTGTATGCCTATTTTGTTTTGGCTAGGAGTATGGTGCACATTCCACCTTGAGCTCACCACCATTTTGTCCCTATCTGTTTCAATTTGTTTTCCTTCTGGGAGCCTTTCTTGATTGAAGGTATTACTTTCTTCAGTGGTATAAACTAGTGAAGGATGTGAAATGGAAGGTGGAAGAGTAACAAGTTTTATAAGAGGAATAAAGGCACTGGGTGTAGGCGGAGGCTTTTCAGTTGTTTGCAATGTGAGATTATGATTAAATACTTTTGACATAGCTTCCTTGTTTTCCAAGGAAGATGGCTTTGCCTCAGTCTGAAAAGCAACAGATTTCTTTGTTTCTCTAAGTGGAAAAGTTTGAGTCTCTGTCCTTCTGGAAAAGGATGAAGTAACTGTCTCATGCTGCTGAGCTGGCTCGTTTATTCCTGGTGTTTCAAGAGAAATACCTGCATCAGTTATGGTGGGATATATCAATTGGAATGTTTTAGCAGCTGTTGCATTAACCAAAGCTTCTGAGTCAAACAGGACAGGCTCTTGAGATTCTGGTTTTGCAGATAGTATCAAGCTGTTTAGATACTTAGGAGAAATTGTTGTGCTTGGCTGTTCTGTCTTATTATCCCCTGTTTTAGAATCTGCTTTAATGCCCTTCTTCTCAGCTCCATTGTCTAACGAGGTGTATGCTGGCACTTCAATTAGCTCTGGTTTCTGAGGTGCACTTGATTCTTTCCTGGAAACTGTGTCATGTACAACATGAGATGATAAAATTGTGATACGTTCAGTCACTGGAAGTGCCAAGGTGTCAGAAGCAGTAGGGAGTGTAGTATGTTTTTCTTGAGGTGGAGAAGCAGTAGGCCTAAAGAAGGAGTTTGTGACCACCTCTTTGACTTTGGTAATCTCCTCTAAGACATCTGGATCAGTAACTAATGAAGGAATGAATGCCACATGCTCCTCTTCCTTAGTTTGTATTTTGACATTGCTTAGAAGATCAGGGCTTGCATGAGTTGCAGAAGGAATTCTGGTCACAGCTTCAACTTCAGGTGTCTTTGGAACAACAGGCACTGCCTCCGTGGTTAAAACAACGCGGTGGAGAGGCTTTGTTTTTTGTCGAGTTCTGTTTGGCCTCAATCTCCTTCTCCCATAAGGCCTTTTCCTAGCATGTTGAGTAACAGATGGAGGCACTGTCTTTCCATAGGGAACTGTTGTTATGGCCACGGTGGTCAACCTATTGCTAGCAGAAGCAGATTTTATCCCTTCTGTTGTTTTATGAAGAGCATTAGTACTATGCAAAACAAATGTGGGATCTGGTTTTGGTGTAGCCAAGTTTTGGTGTGCTCCCTGAAAACTCTCTGCATAGTGGCTGGACACGCTTTCTTGAGTTACTGTATTCCTGTAGGTCTCAGGTTCTTTCCTGCTCTGAACTCTACTGGATGTGACAGCTGGAAAACTGGTACTTAAGTCTGCAGTTTTTGTCTGATCTGTAGATACTTCTTTGTGCTGCTGTATCAAGTCACTGCTTTTTTCTGTAACAAATACAGAAATGGATGAAGAAACAGTAGTAGTGTCTGCAGAATCTGTTGGGATGATTTCATCTAACTGAGAAGGTGTTGAAGTTATGGTGTCAACACTTGCTTGGTCCACTTCATTTAACTTCACACTTGTCTCCAAGACACTATCTGCAGTCTGATACTCAGCTAGGAGAGTAGCATCAAGTGGTAGTTCTGTAAAAGCAGAATTCTCTTCTGATGTGGAAGATACACTCCTATCTGTATTTTCCACTGTGAATGAGCTGCTCTGAATATTAGGGAAGTTTGTCACAATTTGCCTAGTTAGAGATTCTTCAGTGAGAGGGTAGATATTTTCACTGATAAGTGAATCATTAGTCCTGACATCAAGATGCTTCTGGCCTCGGGGTTGCACAGTTGCAGAGACAGGAGCCAAATGAGGACCTGATACAGTGATTTCTAAAGGGAAAATACTTGCAGGTGTTTCTAGAGCCCTGTGGTCAGAGAAGGGCTGACTTTGTGACCTTGTCAATATGGACTGGACTGAAAACGCTTTAGTGCTGTGGGAAACAGTGACTGAGAAGGGCTCATCTTCACCCACAGGTGATGCATCAGCAGAGGAACCTACCACACCAGCTGTCACTCCTGAAGGGGAAGGGCTGGCTATCGGATGAGGGACTGGAGTACTCTGCAAGCCTGCTGGCAGTGCAGTTGTTAAAGAAATGGCTGTGGCTGCTGTTCTAGGAGTATTCTTCCCACGGACCTTTGCCAAAATGTCAGCCCAATGCTGGGGATTAATCTGCTTGCTTGCCACATTAATTCTTCTTCGAGATTCAAATACTCTTCGGCCTTCTGCAACATTGCTGTCTTGGTTTCTATTGGTACTCTTCCAGATTTTCATTTTTCTCCTGCCTTTCTTTCCTTTTTTACTCTGAACCTCTGTCACGTGGTCACTTTTTTGTTTAAAGGCTATTTCCCGGTCTTTCAGGTGGTGCTTTCTCCGTGGGATCTCCTCCACTGCTTCTGCCCCTGATCCCTCTACCTCATCTATGGTATGTCCTCTCTTTTTTGACAGACTTTTTGAGCCTGGGCGTTTTTTTAGTTTTACCCTTTTAAATGACCTGTCAGACACCATTTTATTTACTGTAACCCTTACAACAAACTGATCTGACCCCCACTGATTGACAGCCACACATCTGTAGTGGCCACTATCACTGATGTGGCTTTTTGGAATAAGCAAAGTACCATTGTCCAACATATATCCCTTTGAAGAGTTTGATAAATCATTAAGTACCTGATTGTTTGGAAGAATCCAGCTCAGCTGTGGCTCTGGGATGGCAACTGCATTGCATGGCAGAACTATTGGATCTCCAACGTTTTTTTCAACTCTTGCTATATCTGAATCCGTTACCTGAACAGCTGGAGGCTGCACCACAAGTCTGAAAGGCATTATGTTGACATCATCTCTCACTTGTGCAATGCAGTGGTACAGACCACCATCAGCATAACTCACTGACTTGATTATTAGCTGGCCACTGCTAAGAATGGAAAATCGACTGTTTTTCTCATTAAATGGCACCTGCAGTTTAGTTCCATCTGGGAAGAGCCACTGAATGGAAGGGCTCTCCGAAGCTTTCACATTGCAGCTGAGCTGACATTCTGACCCTTCCACCACACTCTGTGCTGTCCTTGTGCTCTGGTTTTGCTCTATCATTATCCAGCTTCTCTGCTGCCCAGTGTCTTTGGTATGAATTGTCTGAGAAAACACAGTAGAAAAAGATAGCACCACTTTTTTCCCTGTACTTTGACGCCTGTTTAATTGGATATTTATGACAGGTTGCATCACCCAGGAAGGCTCAGCCAGTATTTGAGCTTTTACACCTGTGTAGTAAAGAGCATCATGATCTAAGCCTTGCCTGTACTGATAGCTTATTTTGGGCTCTTTGCTGAGCATGATTTCCCTCTCTAATTTGACCGGTACTTCACTGTAATAAGCTATAAGCTTCCATAGTTTTTCATAGTTTTCCCGATTCATTGGACACTCAAAATCCAGTGAAACTGTAGCATTTATATCCATCTCCTGAGCCTGGATTTGATTCCATTGAATTTTGGTAGAGCCTGTTGGTTTTTTGATTTCACAGTTGAGGTGAACTACATTGCCATGCTCATCAGTCATATTCAGAGTAATGTTCCATGGCGAGGACTGAAGCTCTTCCAGAAGGACTTCATAACTTTCACCATCATCTTCATTTTGAGTGCTGCTATTCTGCCTCAGTGAAGAGTGAATGACAGGTTTCCCACAGGAAATATCTTTTAAGTTTTGAATATCTTCTTTCTGCAGATGTTTTGGGCTGTTGCACTTAGCACAGAGCTGTCCTCCTTCATAAGCTTTATCCTTTTTGCATTTTAAAACACCTGCAACAAGAACAAAAAAGAGTAAAATTAACAAAGAAAAGGAAAACAAATAATAGGTAAGCTGAAGCTCTGTTCTGAAGTTAGAGAACTCTCAAAACTGTGAAATGGACAGCATGAAGAACTTATTATGGCACAGGACACATGAGCCAAGGCTTTTAAAATGGTACTAATGGTACCTCTATGTTTTGATAGTTGAATGAGCAGCTGATTCTCAAAATGGCCATAGTTTCCTTTGACTGGTCTCCATTTGGACATTAACTGCAACTGAGTGCAGCCACAGAGCCAATACCTTATCCATGGAGTGGTCCACCCATGAAGTCCATGCTTTTCCAATTTGGTGACCAGGATGTCATGTGGAACAGTGTCAAACACATTACACCAGCCCAGGTAGATAATATCATTTGCTCTTCCCTGTCACTGACACTGAACTCCATCAAAGAAAGCCATCAATTTCATCAGGCATGATTTGCCCTTGGTGAAGCCATGTTGATTACACCAATCACCTCATCTTTGTTTTCTATATGTCTTAGCAAAGCCTTCAGGAGAATCTGCTCCATGATCTTGCCAGGCATGGAGGTGAGGCTGACTGGCATATAGTTTCCACAGCCTTCCTTTTTTCCCTTTTTTTGGAGATGGGGGTTATGTTTCCTCTTTTCCAGTTATTAGGGACTTCACCAGAGTGAAGCCTGCTTTCTTGAAATTCAGAGTAGTGATCTTGCTCCACACCCTCTTTGATGCTTTGAGGATCTTAAACTCTATCATTTCATGGTTGCCTTAGCCAAGGCTGCCCCTCTGTCCTACTGCAGTAAGCACTTACCTAACTGAGATGGTGACCTGAGATGCCCAAATCAAAAACTAGTATTCATAGAACTACTCATCTAGTGCATTCCTGATACAGAAGCATTATCAACCTGTTTTTCCCTCTTTTTTTGTTTCTAGTATTTTGCTTCTGCATGTGATGAGAAATGATACTTCTCTCACATATAAGCCTGGACAAAGAAAGACCAGTTGTTCCAGGGAAAAAAAATATTGCAGCACTGTAGAGGTGTTCTCTGGAAAATTCTTAAAATCTATTTGCTCCATCATAAAAGGAAGCTGTGGCTAATAAAATAACATAAAGACATAAAGGATGCATATTGTACAACAGCTTTAACTGCAGCAAAGTTAAAGGACTTGCCTAGGAATTCTTGCCTGGTTTCCATTCACTCTTTAGCCAAACAAGTTCAAACCCAACATCTGCACTGCCCATGAAAGCATACAGTTACTAGCTTTGTTGGACAAGGACAACTGACGGCCCTTAGTCAGAGGTGTACTGCTGCACAAAGGAGCACGCTAACAGGTTGTACCTATCTCCTCCTTCCAATTATAAATGTCAGGATTAATTTTCCCATCTGAATGAAATGTCTAATTCCTTTGTTGCTGAATATAGATTTACAACTAGTGACACACAACAGATTCCTCTTTACGCTGTTTTTTAAATACATGCATTTATTGAGAGGTAATAGAGCATAATAGTGCAGGCAGACATCATATGAGTAATAAATAGTCAGGAAATAACAAAACTGTCCATATGCAGAACAAGAAAAAATAATCTAGCATTACGACTTGAAGAAGCATTAGTATTTTTTCTCTTACCTCCAGAAACTTCATTCCATTCAAGAAGCCACTTTAAACTGCAGTCACAGGCCCATGGATTGCCATGAAGGTAAAGATTTTCCAGCAGTGGCATGCCTTGAAACATCCCTGCAGGCAAGGTCCTAAGAACATTTTCAGATAGGTAGAGATGTCTAACTGTTGACAGTCTGAAATAATCAAGGACCATAAATGTTGAAAAGGTGTTGGGGTGAAGCTGTTGGAGTAAATTCCCTTCCAAGTGGACCAGTCTCAGAGAAGTTAATCCATTAAAAGCATTTGGGTGAATAAACTCAATTCTGTTGTGGTCCATGTGCAGTCTCATTAAGCTTGAAAGTCCTTGGAGAGTCTGGCCAGTTATGACTTTCAGTTTATTGTAACTGATTTTGAAAACCTTAAAAAAAAAAAAGAAGTAGATTAATTGATTATATATATATATATATATATATATATATAAGTCCAAACAGAATAGCAAGGGAGCAGAAGTCCTCCTCTAATATTCAAATATCCTTTACATCAATGCAGAATGATATGATGGTCAAAGAGAGAGAGGCCAAATGAATATTAGCACAAAAAAGGCATGGTTGATAGGTCTCCAATATATCTGGGGTGTAAATGGTATCTTAATCCTAAGAAAGGCACTAAAAAACCACTTATTTTTGTCTTCTCTTACCCATGGAAGTTAGAATTTAAGGAGACCTGAGAATTACCTGAAGAGCTATGAGATCTCTCAAAGCACCATTAGGTATATTCTGAATGTCATTTCCATGTATCATAAGCAATTCCAGTTTTGTAAGTCCAGCAAAGGAGTTTTCATATATAGACTGTATACTGTTAAACCTGGGGGAAAAAAATCACACATGCAGTTATATTTTAAGCACTGACTGTCATGGACAGCAAATGTAACACTAGTAAAAACTAATTTTCAGGAAAAATTGGAGGGATCTTAATGCATTGTCAAAGGGCCAGAAATATTTTTACAAGGCCAAGTACACTAAGCACATGTTTACATTAAGATTCCTTTTAACTCAGTCTGTGGCACTTCAGCAATAATTTAAGAGTAAGAGTAATAAATAGGCATTTAAATTCTAGTTGGTTTTCAATAGTATGTCTTTCCATGCAGCTTGGTTTATAGATGGTAATAAATGGATGGCCTGCAGCCAACCAATGATGCTATGGAGCCTGGCAAACTAGACAGGCAGCAGCTCTGCCAAAACAGCATTTAATAACAAATGAATAAAGATTTGGTGAGAAGATATTAAAAAATGAGCATCTCCCAAACAGTATGAGAAGCAGGAAATCACATCTTGCTTCACTTACTGTTACAATATGTAATTGGCTACATCAACTAATTACATAAGATCTAGGAACTGACTTTCTAATTATATCATTTGAGCCTAGAAACTCCTTTCAGAGACAGAATACAGAATATCTACTTTTTGAAAAGAAATCAAATTCACTTTGGACAAATAAGTCAGGTTTTATTTGCCAATATGTAAGGCCTTGGCAGCCTAGCTCTACATTTGGATTTTCCATATGTAGACAGAAAAATAAATTCATGAGCTAACCTGGGCATGAAGTCTTTAAATTAATCATAAAGTTTTAATGACCTTTCCTACTTTTTTATTTTTCCACCTTCTAGAAAGGAAGGAAAGAGATGTCAAGAAATTAAAGTACTTTGAATATGGAGGAAATAGTTTTAGATCCTCACCATGTTATCTATCTGAAGATTCTAAATTTGCCACAGATGTAGACTGTTTTAATATTTTTAGTCCAACTGTAGCAGTCATCCTATGAAAATTCCTGTCTTCAATATTAGCCCTTCTACAAAAAAATATGAATATCTCAAAATATTTTTTTCTAAATTATTTCCAGTTACAAAAATAGAATCATAGAATCAACCAGGTTGGAAGAGACCTCCAAGATCATCCAGTCCAACCTAGCACCCAGTCCTGTACAATCAACTAGACTGTGGCACTACAAATGATAACTACCTCCTAAAAATTCAGCACCTTAAAATAGAAATATGGTGAAAAGACTTTTCCAAAATGAAAGACATGCAACAACAGGTACAAGACTGTTTCTTCTGGGAGTGGCTACAACTCAGAAAATGGCATTTGTAGTCATAAAATGCAAAGATAGGGAAAGACTTTTATGCTATTAGCATCAAATAACATACTCTTGTTTTCTAAAAAAGCAGCCTAAACACCTAAATAACTTAGAAGCAAACATCTTGTTTTCGAAAGCAACTGAGGTGTACAATTTGCCCTAGAATGTGATGTATGGAGGAGAGTTGATTTTGAATGTGTGATTTTGAACAGGTGGTTTGGAACATGGGGAGAGAGTGGGATATTTTCAGCTCAAAAATGGCATGAAAATACGTAATGCTGTAGCACAGATTTACTATGTACAAGGGCATTTTAGACTAAAATGAGGCTTACTGTGGATAAAGTGCTGGTGGACAGAAATTGTAGCAACAGAGAAGCACAAAAAGAGAAAAAAGGAAAAAGTTCCTTACTGTCAGTCACTGCATGACCATTTGCATTTTACAGGCCTTGAGGTGGTCAGAGTGAATTCATATTAGGTAGTGAGGCAACTCTGTCATCAGGTAGGAGTGTGACCCTTGCACTACACCATACTGCATAATGACCCTATGAAACACTGATGTGAGATGCAACCTACTGACTGTCGCTGCTTTCTTTTCTCACAATCTGTCAGTTAGATGGGAGTTGGCAATAGCCTGGCACAATGCGAGCTGGAGCCTAACCAATCTCTCCCCAGCACACCGATGTCTGCTTCCAGGTCTTTGAAAAAACAACTCCACAGAGAATGGAACAGCTTAGTTTTACTGTATTGCTTTAAGATAGGCTGTATCTCATTGTTCTCCAGAATGCTACCTGGCTATATTATGGAACTTTACTCCTGCTGTATTTTCCTACATCAAGTATAACATGCACCACTTAGCAGACATCCCATAGTAGGTTTAATTCAACATCTCTCTTTTTATACACTGTAACAGAGTACATGACCTATTTGCCAAGACCTTACACCACAACACAAATGCTTATTTGAAAACAATAGGTCACCGTTTACTACCAAGAGCCATACAAACCCGAAATTGATTCTTTCCACATGTTTGGGGATTCTCCCAGGCACGGCGGCCAAGGACCGGAAGGTGCAGTGGACCTCGGTGGGCAGGTAGCAGGCGCACGGCTGAGGGCAAGCCTGGGCGACTGGCAGCAGCCCCAGGGTCAGCACCACGGAGAGCGCTGCCGCCCCGGCCCACATCTTGTCGCCTCCTCTCTCCTCGCTCCTCCTGGGCCGCCCGGGCAAAACGGGAAGGGAGGGAGAGGGAGAGAGAGAAGAAAAGGTGGTTTGAAAAGCCCTTTTTAAAAGCTTTATATTCCTAGCGGTGCTCTGCAGCGTCCCAAAAGGTCTGTAGACAACCAAGGCAAATCCAGTAAGAAAGGTTGTTTTTTTCTCCTGGGTCATTTGCTACTTCAAAGCTAACTTTCCCCACATAATTCACTTCTACTCTTCTACCAAATACCTAGTCTACTAAAGTCAGGCTGTCTCCTTAAGGTAATAATTTTTGTACATCTGATCTGTACGCCAAAGGTACTACTCATCTCACCTAAAAAATCAGAAAACTTCAAGTCTAGTTCAAGCAAATTGTCATGGCTCCCTCTACAGACAGTGAAAGAAAAAAAAAGCTACCCATATTCACTTGAAGAAGAACATCAGTTATCTACTTGATGCATGACCTAGAAATAGCACAGACCAGCCTCACTAGCTCCTTCTTTAGGTATCTCACGTAGCCCAGCTGCCTACATTTTAGAGAGGCTACGAACTTCCAGGAGGGTAAAATGTGGCTGACCTAATCCCATTCATAATACAAAATGGGATATTGTGGCACTGGGAGAAAAAGTGAGTGAAAGAAATAATTCGTTTGCCACAGATCTGAAATCTGCCATCCTTTGCCGGGTATCACTACTTTGCGATGTCAGACGTCCTCTTACATTGCAATCTTAACCAAAGAGGTGCTATGGATTATCAGAATTTATTTAGAAGCATAATCACTGAGCTCAGAATAAGTATAAGCAATAAAGTTTATAATCGTGACATGTCTACTGACACGGAACTTAAGATTTTTAGAACTGTGTGTCTAAATCTGGACGGCTAGACCCATAGACAGACATTTAAAGATGCAGCGTGAGAACAGAAAATAAAATACAGCTGTTACTGACCTTGAGCACTAACCCCTTCTGAAAGCAAAATAATGGATGTAGATGTCTAATTACAGTTTAAGCAATGTATTTTTGAGTTTGAAATAGCCCTATTGCTATCTCTGTGATCACAAGAATTTGAAAGCTTCTCAGGTTAAATCCACGGAGGAATGCAGGCTACTATTAGTAACTGCAACTTAGTATTCCTGCTTCTGTACAACTGTGACAACAATGGAAAGGCATTCAATTCTACCAGCTGTTAATAGTTCTATTATTTATTACTCTTAGCATAAAAGATCTCCTAGCAACATGACACACATTTTTCTTCTAAGACCATCATGTGCAAACCATTATAGTTCAAAGGAAATGCTCACTGGGACGAAGAGGTTTCCAAAATATCTGTGGTCAAGTTAATGAGACGTTTACCGTTCTTTACAAGACAAATAGCTTTTCATTTGCTTAAGAATATTCAGGTGCTGTTTTCCTTAATGTTGTCTTTAATGAAAACCCCCTTCAGAAAACACCCGGCTCATTTCAACCCCTTCTGGGAGGGGGCACTGCATTTCCTTACAGGAGTTGCTTGCCGATGTTAAGAGAAAACCGCAATGATTTGTGAAGGGATGGGGAAAAGAAGGCTGAAGTTATTTATCTATGATTTGCCTCTGTAAGAAACACAGATGGCTAAACACAGGACCACCAAAAACCCAGAACGATCTTTCTTCCAGAGGCGTGTCTGGAGACAACTCCGGGGGCCTGGGTGATTGCCAGACCAGCTCCCACTGAACCGCCCCGCCACTCGGGGGCGCCCTCCACTCCCTCTTCACACCGCCCGTCTTTTGTCGTCTCCGACCGCCGGCCGACGCACAGGGGAACAGCCAATGGGCAAGGGCAGCACGCAGAGGGGTGGGGCGTGGGGCAGGGCGAGTTCTCCGCACTCCCCGCACGTCGCCCCGCGGCGATCGCGCCTGCGGTACGGAGTGGTTGCCGTGGGGAAGCCGTGGAGGCTCCGCGCTGCGAGGCCCCTTCCGCCGAGCACGGCTATGCTCCGCACGCGGTTGTGGTGGAGGGGCTGGGGGAGAATCGAGAGTACTTCCCACTCGCGTCTCTTTTTATCGTACCGGAAAGCAGATGCATCCCGTTAAGGAAGGGGATCTCCGTCGGGCCAAGCAACGGGGCTCAGGGTGGGCGCCGGCGCACGGCGGTGCGGTCCGTAGGTCGTGGGCTAGGCAGTCCTGCCGTTCCCCTCCTCCTGCGCGGCAGCCCTCAGCCCAAACTGCCCTCCACCCAACTTGACACCGGCAGCCGCAACCGGCCGTGCGCGGGCTTACCTGCAGCCGGGCGCGGCAGTCTTAGCGGGCTCTGCCCGCCGCTCCCATGCTCCCAGCCGGCTGCGGGCGAGCGGCGGTTCAGGGCTGCGTGGCGAGCGGGCGGCGGCTACCTGGCTCCGGGCCTCTCCTGCGGCACCAGCTCTCTGAGACTCATCGCAGCCCGTAGCGGGCCGCCTCGACGCCGCTTTAGGATGCCTCATCGTCCGTCATCCTGCGGGATCCGCCGCCCCGCTTGGGTCCCTCTACTAAGCATAGGAGACACGGGGCGGCCAAGCAGGACACCGCCTGTAGTGGTTTTTTTTTCGTGACTTAGTTTATCCGAGCGCTCGCCACACGTTCCCGGGGAAACTGCCTCAATCCCGGCGGGAGCCGAGCGTGTCGCTCCGGGCGTTGACTGATCTCCGTGGGCGAGCGGACGGGCGGGCGATGTCGGCGGCTCTCCGCCGCTTGTCGGGCTTCCCGGACGCGCAGCTCCCGCGGTGGTAGCCTCCCGCTGCCCGCCGCGACATGGGGACGAGAGGCGCGGGGTGCCCGTGTGTCACGCTCCTCCGCTTCGCCCGCTCCCCGCGCCGGGCGCTGTGCAGGGGAGGGCGCGGCGGAGCAGCTCCTCTTGCGGGGTGGGCGGCACCTCCACAGGGGGGGCTGCGGGCGGGCCTGAGCGGGGGGCGGGAGGAAATGGGCTCCGGAGCCAGCGGGGAGAAGGGGGCCCGGGAGAGCTGCGGCCGCAGTGGGAGAGCGGAGGTGGAGCTCACGCTGGGGTCCGGGACCTGGAACTCTCGGAAAGTTTGTTGCTGGGACCTGGGCGCATTTAGCCCTCCGGAAACGCTCAGCTGTGCAGCCACTCACGTTGTGCTCTCACCCATGCACGTACAGAATCCGGCATGTAACTCCGAGTCTGGGGCAACGAGTCTAGGGTTTCAGCAAAAGAAAGGCAAGAGCCTGGCCGAGCGAGTCCAGAGGAGAGCTACAAAACGCGGGGCTGGAGAACTTCCCCTGTAAAGAAAGGGTGAGAGAGTTGGAGCTGTTCAGTCTGAGGAAAAGAGTGGGACCTCAGAGCCATTTTTGTACCTAAAGGGAGCTTATAAGACTTTTTGCAAGGGCATGTAATGACAGGATGAGGGGTAACGGTTTTAAACCGAGAGAGAGTGGATTAGAGAAACTTAGAGATACATGGAAGACATTTTTTACAGTGAGAGTGATAAAACACGGGAACAGGTTGCCCAGAAAGGTGGCAGAAGCCCCATCCCGGGAAGCATCCAAGGTCAGGTTGGACAGGGCTCTGACCAATCTGATTTAATTGAAAATGTTCCTATTCATGTTGAGGTGTTGGACTAGATAACCTTTAAAAGTCTCTTCCAACCCAAAACGTTTTATGATTCTGTGATTTCATATTCTTCTCTTGTGCATGTGGCTGTCGAATCACAACACAAAGAACCAGCCTTGTTCCTTAGTACGTTCTGGCACAATGCTGCTGCAGAGGCTATAGGCTGTATCCAGCCTGTATCTGAGAACTTCACCCGTGTTGTTTTTGAGGGCAGTCACTCAAATTAATGTGTGTAACAGAAAAAAATCTCCAAGATGAAGTAGAGAGGCAACAACAGGGAAAAGGCAGCAACCAGTAACAAAAATTAACCATACTCAATGTAGAGTTAGTCATGAATTGACCTTTATTTTAAAAATCCATCAGAGAATCAAATTTCAACTTAGAATAATTAAATCATTAACATCCTTCTCCTCGGTTTCTGACCTGTATTAGCAATTTTTTCAGTACACAAAAGTGTAGTTCTCATCCAGTGAAAAATGCATCACTGAGATGTACTGCAGAGAACCACACACTACCACCTGCTTAGTTTCACCGTGTGGTTTTTGGATACACACAATTTCTGTTCTCCAGGCAGCTGATACGGTTGTTACAGTCGTCTGTTCTAGAAAAACAAACCAGCTTAATCTCTCAAGACAAGAGTTGCAGAAATCACTAGATGCATCTTAAGCCATAAGAATTCCTCTGAATTTTGGCATGGTGCTTTCAAGTTTGATCTCCCAAGGTAAATAAATGCAGTGAATGCCATTATGGTATAGACTTTTAAGCTGTGGTAAGTTTATCAACACCAAATTAATGGAATCATAACTGGAGTTAATGAATTAGTTTGGGCTCTGAAACCTGTAGAGGTGTTATTGTCAGAAAATTAATGTGGGGAGAAACCTCCTTGGCTACTAGCAATAAGCTGTCTGGACAAATTCATGTCTTCCAAGTGCACTAATAAAGATTCACTTTCAGAAAAAAAGCTTATATCTGCTTTTGGCTGCTGAATTTCTTTTGCATCATGGTTTAGCTCCGGCAGACAAGTCATAGAATCATAGAATCATAGAATCAACCAGGTTGGAAGAGACCTCCAAGATCATCCAGTCCAACCTAGCACCCAGCCCTAACCAATCAGCACCACCCAGCCACATGCCCCCTCCACTCCCCACCCTACCCCATGTAGTGGGAAAGCTGGAAGAGTGAAAGTGAGAGAACTTGTGAGCTGAGCCAAAGACAGCTGAATGGGTAAAGCAAAAGCTTGTACAAAAGCAAAGCAAATGAGAGAATTAATCCACCATTTCCCATCAGAACATGTGTCCAGCCAGCTCCAGGAATGTGGGCCCCATCACATGTGACAGTTACTTGGGAAGACAAACGGCATCCTTTGTCCCTCAGATTTATATGCTGAGCACGATGTCATGTGGTATGGGACATGCCTTTGGGTGGTTGAAGCTGACTGTCCCATCTGCACCTCCTCCCAATGTCTTGTGCACCCCTAGCTTACTCACTGATGAAGTGGTGAGAGAAGCAGAAAAGCTGAGGCACCTGGGGCTTTTTGGTCTGGTGAAGAGAAGACTTAGAAGGGATCTAATAAGTGTTTATAAATATATGAGGGCTGGGTGTCAGGAGGGAGGGGACAGGCTATTCTCTGCTGTGTCCTGTGATAGGACAAGGGGCAATGGATGTAAACTACAGCACCTCAATGTGAGGAAGAACTTCTTTACTGTAAGGGTCACAGAGCACTGGACCAGGTTCCTCAGAGAGGCTGTGGAGTCTCCTTCTCTGGAGACTTTCAAGACCTGCCTGGATGTGTTCCTGTGTGACCTGAATTGGCTTATGGTCCTGCTCTGGCAGGGGAGTTGGACTAGATCTCCAGAGGTCCCTTCCAAACACTATAATCCTGTGATCCTGTAATCTTTCTTATGTTCACTGTTCTTCACTAACTGTGAAAAGCTTTGACTTTGCTCAGATCAACAATTTGTGAGGGAAACTTCCACCATTGCCCACCTGAATGCACTCCAGTGTGATCTGGCATAGGTGATCCTGCTCTGGAAAGGGGGTTTGACCTCTTTTGAGGTCCCTTCCATGCCCTAACATTATGTGATTCTGTGATTATGAGCCTTGTGGTTAGTTAGTTCACAGCCTCAGAAGTTACCTTCTCTTGGTAAGAGCCAATGTCAAAGCAGGATTTTGGCAATCTATTGTAGCACCACTTCTCTCTGAAGAATGAAGTTTTGGGTTTCCTGGGAACCAATTATCTTGCCCAAGTTCCCTTGTCTAAATATTTTTGAAAGATTGGGTCAAGGAGTCCAAATAAAGGACTTAAAAAAGCAGGTTATGCAAAAGCAGTTTGTGGGCAGTGCATCTACACTGTAAAGCAATGGTGGCCTGCAGACATCAGGTCTGAATACCTGGAGTGAGGGTGGATTGGAATGCATGAGGTTCTTGGGATTTCAAAGAATAATGGCTTGGTTAAACAGGAAGGAATTCTGTATTTATATGTTAACAAAGTCACCAACTACATTTGCAATAGCTGGGGACACACAGGGAAATGCAGTAGTATTAACATTTTACAGATTTGAGTATAACCAAATGATGAGCATTCACCTAAGTCGTAGTCTCAGAAATCTTATCAGTCAAGTCTTGTGTTTTACAAGGGAGTGTAGAGTTAAAAACCCATAACCAGAAATGGGAGCACAGGAGCTGATAACTGGAAATGAGCAAAACTTATCTGAGCACCATAGTAGATTAAGACTGTGGATAACAGACAGTCATAAAGAAATTTTCTTTTCTTATAGGCTGGTATGGAGCAGTACAGCTAAGTGAACAACCAAACCCAAAGAGGGTAGTGTAGAAGGCTTTTGATTTGAGTTGAGAGGTAAATGCTGAGAGCTCCCATCGTTACTGATTTATACTGTTTTAAAGGAGTGGTTGAGAGTGTTGAAATGAAGAGATGGTGTCTGTACATCTCTGTGGTTTTGTGTACACTGGAAGGTGTGTGTCTCTTTCTGACTGTGACCCCACCCTGTGGTTCACTGCCTGACCTTTATTTTCTGAACCTCCCAGGACAGAGCCCGTTTCTAATTTCTCTTTGAAGCTGCAGTACCACTATGTTGCTGCCCTCAGCAAGTTCTCTTCTTTATACTCTCCTTCAGACAACTTATCTCCTCCTTGCCTTTAGGCCTTCCTGTTTGGGGTTGTTTTTCCGTCACTTGGTTACTCTTCTTGCCTGAGCATCTGCTTCCTGGCATGTCAAAGTGTACTGCTCTACCCCACAGTCCTTGCTTAAAGAATAGCTGCATGTGGCAGTAAATTGTCAGTCTTCTCCCCTCTTACCTCTGTTCGGTGCTACCCTTTTCACAGTCATAGTCTAGGCTTCTCTCTTGGCTTCCCTTGACAAGCAGCCTCACAGAGGGAGGGCTGACAGCATTAAGCTTCTGTTTATTAAACAAAACAGACTTTATGAAGCTATAGGTGAATTCTTTTATTTGTTGTGGGCCAACAAAGAGAGGAACAGACCACCACAATCCCACTGATGAATGCACCTGATAGGTAGGTTGACTTTCCTAGCTATTTTCTAAGATGAAGGATGGAGCCCCAAAGGCTGAAATCCAGTGAGTGGTACACATGTGAAAAACAGAGGCTTTAAAATGTCTTCTGTTGGAGCTAGTAATAAATTAACTCTTGCTTTTACCACTTGGCAGAGAACTGGGAATAAATTGCTGCAGATGAATTGGGACATTGTTTAACTTCCAGCAGAAAAATCAGGAGTTCTAGAAAAGTTGATGGACTGCATTCAACATTGTAATGCAGAAAAACAAACTGTTAGCTTACAGAAATGATAGCCCTGAGCTGTCGTGACTTGTTCCCTCTGTGTCTTCAGGCGCTGAGTATTTGTACTGGGAGAGCATGCTGCCTCCAGTGCCAGTGCCAGTGTCAGTGCTTCCTTTCTTTGCTTTTGACATTTCATGTCTTTGTGCTGTAGTGCCTGACAAGTTATGTCACAAACTAATTGCAGTAAATGCTGATTAAGAAGTGAAGAAAAAGGAGGGTCAGCAGTGTGGGAGGGAAAGCAGTGACAGGCCAAGACTCACTGAGGTATGCAGAAAGCCTGGGAGACAAGCAAAGGCAGGGACTTTGCAGCAGTCTGTGTTACAGGTCTGCCACAGCCTTGGTAGGCCCTGAGCTGCCATCAGCAAAACAGAACCGGTTCTTGTGGCAGTGCTAACAAAGATGTCACAGGACTGCCCTTGCTTCCAGTGCCTTTGGCCATGTCTGGTGGGTGGCTGGAGCCCACTGGCTTTGGCTGCAGGCCAGTTCCAGACGGGGATTGTGTAGCTGTGTTAGCTTGATCTGATGTCTGCCTTTCCACAGAGTTTGTTTGCTTGAGCACAGTGCTGCGCTAATTCTTCTGCCCATCCCGGACCTCCAGACTGACTTGCATCCGGAGACCTTTGAACACAGGACAAACAAGCGTTCTCCACGCTGCTGCAGCCACACCAAGTGTTTTAGCCACTCCTGGACCAGCACAGCCCATTTCTACCTGAGTTTTTGGAGAGGAGATCTAGATAAAAGCCACGAGGGCAGGTTCATTCCTTGTGTTACACTGAGAGGTACTGTGCTGCTTTCCCTTTGTGCCCTAAATGACAAAGCTGAAGGGGGTCAAATGAGGTGGGACCTTAAGATATCTAATGATGTACTATGATGAAAAGGATGAATGATGGAATCTGCTGCGGTCTGTGATGAGAGATACCACAAAAAAGGACCTTGATGCTATGTAAGCACTGCTCAGCAATAACTAGGGTATCCTGCATTAGCAACACAGTTTTGAGCACAAGTCTAAGACTCTGTAGCCCCATGCTGGCTAGTGTGAACTAAATTAACTGCTTCAGGCAAAACCAGCACACCGGGGATGTTATTCAGTCACCATTCATGGGGGTATTTAAAAGATGTGGAGACGTGACGCTTAGGGTGGACACAGCAGTGTTGGATGTAGAGGTGGACTCAGTAATCTCGAGAGTCTTTTCAAACCTAAATAATTTCATGATGCTAAGGTAGGTTTCATTCCCTCTGTATACCTTTATCTCTTTTTTCCCCCCTTCCATTTTAATTCTGTTTTCCATGTGAAATGATGTGAAAAGGAAGTTTTTCTTTCAGCAGCATAGGATACATCTATCAGACTGTTAATAACCTGGGAATAATAACATCAAAACTGTTGTCAGGCATTTTCTATGCTACTTCCACATACAGTTTCACAAACGAAGCATAACAGAGCCACATTTTCTTTTTTATGCTGTGAGGTAAAGAATTAACCAAGGGAAGAAAAATATTTCCCTCTTTTCAAAACAAAAGCTGAAATAAAAGAGGTGATGAGAACTTTACTTCATTTGTCTTCCTTCCTTAGCCAAGAATGAAAGTTTATTCGGGTGTTTAAAAAAATAACCTGTTAAAGTGTGCATTGAAACAGTGTCCACATAATTTTCTCCTTTACTGGGGGTGAGTGTGGTTTGTGCTGTATTATTTTGCATTACAAATTATGAAATGGTCTTCCACTGTCTCAGCTTCTTAGTTTTAATCTTCTCAACCACTCTCATTCATTTCATATGGAAGAACAACATTGCAAGTTGAAGAACAAATTCTGTCCTTGTAAATCTGCTGCCAATCCACTACTCAGCTGTGTGAGTTTCTTTTGCTAGTGAAACCTAATAGTCAATTCTTAGCAGTGAAATCAAATGCTCAGTTCTTACAGTGGACTTTTAAAGATGCAAATCTTGCTGATATTGCTTATAGTGTATGCTTGAAACATGTTGCAATCTGTAGTCACTTCTTGTTACCCCACTAAGAAGCACACATGAGTTTAGTCAATAAACTTAGTCTCCTATTAAGATAGGCTACCACATCACAAGGATATATTTAGCATTATCAGACTGCAAGAAAAGTATTTCTATGAGCATGGGGCATAAGGCAGAGCGACCACTTGTCTACTTGATTCCACTTATCCCCATCTTCAGTTGTATGATGGGGTTGGTACATGAGCAGTTCAAGTTCAAGCATCCTACAGATCCCATTCCATAACCATCTCCTGCAGTTTACAACCAAGATGTCACTCTAGGAAGGTTTGATTTGTCTTCCTCCTGGTACAAGAGAAATATGCAAAGTAAACACCTGCTGTAATAAGCAGACATAGCAAAAGTCCAGGTTTCCTCAGTTTGAATGGCACTTAGAGGCCATATTAACGACTAGGGTTAAATCTATCAGCACAGATGTAGAGTTGAGTTCAAAGTACTAAGTATTTAGATATATGTTTTGAAAAATAAAAGCTATCTGCATTATTTACTTCAGGAAATGTAGGTACATTTAAAACTAATTCTTGCTTATTGCTACCTTTTACTTTTGCTCAAGAAAAAAAATCTGCACCTCCACCATGTCTACACTAGTGAGGTTTTTACCATTTGTTTGTAAAGACTTTTATGTAGAACATCCAAGCCTTACCATGTCTACACTACTGAGGCTTTCACCATTTATTTGTAAAGACTTTTATGTAGAACATCCAAGCCTTATGGTGTTCCCATTGAATCCAGATGCAGGGATTTGGCCTAGTTTTGTAATTGTTTCCGTTATAACCTGCTCTTCCAGAGTTCAGAATCTGGTTATAAAAACTGCTTCCAGAATACAGCTTGGCATCTAAGATATCAGTCAAGGATCATTTATTACTAGCTTGATTTCAGTGTGACTTTTTGACCTTACAGATATATCCTGAACCTTTTAGCCATAGTTTCAGATATTTACGAATATTGAAGTAGTTTTTATTGAAGTAACTTTGACTATCAGATGGAAACCATCACAATGTGATGTTGAATGACAGCATCATCTTTACTTAAAACTGCCATAAAATCCCTAAATGGTCACTTGAGTCTTTTTTCTAAGAGTGTATTTGCTTCATAAGAGGCTTGCA
Source organism: Pogoniulus pusillus (assembly GCF_015220805.1). Taxonomy (NCBI): domain Eukaryota; kingdom Metazoa; phylum Chordata; class Aves; order Piciformes; family Lybiidae; genus Pogoniulus; species Pogoniulus pusillus. The sequence goes on from NC_087268.1 coordinate 1,759,345, forward strand.
TTAAGGGTAAGCTGTAGCCTGAGAATGCTTAAGTGAATGTGTTTTCCCAGAAGAAAAAGGGCAAAGGAAACCAGGTTCTTCAGGTATACCAGCTGCACTGTAAATAGTTAATCAGATAAGCTGATGTTTCCAGCTATAGGGTGGAATATTGGCTTCTGTCCTTTTGGGCTCACCAGAGATAAACTGAGCCAACTTCAGCAGGCTTCTCTTGTGTCAGCTTGTTTGAAGACTGCATGGAAGAACAACTCCCCCACAGTTGGAGAACGTGAAAATTTGATCAAAAACTCTGCTCAAGACGTTTAATGTGTTGTTGTGTTGGAAATTAATGATCAGTTATGAATTATAAATATTATTTTCTGTATGAATATTACATTTTATTATTAATAGAATCATAGAATCAACCAGGTTGGAAGAGACCTCCAAGATCATCCAGTCCAACCTAGTACCCAGCCCTAGCCACTCAACCAGACCATGGCACTAAGTGCCTCAGCCAGGCTTTGCTTCAACACCTCCAGGGACGGTGACTCCATCACCTCCCTGGGCAGCCCATTCCAATGCCAATCACTCTCTCTGCCAACAACTTCCTCCTAACATCCAGCCTAGACTTTCCCTGGCACAACTTGAGACTGTGTCCCCTTGTTCTATTGCTGGTTGCCTGGGAGAGGAGGCATCCATTAGACTATTAGGCAGGTGCTGTTATACAGTACAGTGAGTAGAAAGTAACTGTGAAAGGGATAGACTGGGAACCTTACTAGAATGAGACCAAAATTTCCATTTTGTGGAATTTCTTCAAGAAAAGTGTTGGATTAAACAGGCAAGTAATAAAGGCTGTGAGGAACCAGATGCAGAATAAACAGAGTATGCAATTTGAATACATTTTTGTTATGATTTTAAATTCATCAAATTGCAAAAAAGAGCATAGGGAGGCAGGAAAACGATTCAGAGAGGCAGGACACTTCGTGTACATGAAGGCAGTATTCAACCTGGCTGTTTTTTTTATTCCACAGATGAAAAATACTGATTTGCTGAAGCTGTTTGCAGGAATGTAGACATGTCTGATGGGTGAAAATCTCCCTCCCTGGTGCTTTAGCAGAGCCTCCTCTCCAACCTACAGAATCATCATCAAACCACCTGGAGGGATATTTCTGAGCCAAGAACATGGAACTCTTGAGAGGCCTGAGCTTCTCAATCTTCTTGACTTCTTGCAGCTAACTTGATAACATGCCAGTTATTTTGCTTCTCAGAGCAATTAAGATTCCACATCTCCCTATGCCTATTTTATTCCACCTGCAATTTAAAGATTTTGGCTACTATAACTTAGGAGTGAAAAAGTTGTGAGAAAGCTCTGTGTTTATCTTGGCTTTAAGAGTTCAGTTCTCTGCCATGTCAAGTATGATTTTTTTTTGTCCAACAGATGTGGTTCAACTGTTACAAAGGCAATGTTTTCAGGTTGTGCTAGTGCTGTGTTAAACTTGTCTCTGTGGTCCCTGTTGCTTGACTCTGTTCTAAAGTAAGACTAAAACTTTCAGTTTAGGAGGATAAGTTTAATGTTTATCTTTTCCATGTGACTGCTTGTATGGAAGGGAAACTCCACCTCCTAACCTTTCCTCAAGACTGAACAAACCCAGTTCTCTCAGTTTTCCTCATATAACAGGCTTCTCGCTTCTTTGATCATCTTTGTAACCCTTCTCTGCACTCTCTCCAGCCTGTTTGAATGGTACAGCAGTGACCAAACCTGAACACTGTGTTCCAGGTGTCCAGTTCCATTTCAGAGAGACAAACTTGATTAACATGACAGGTTGCTCTTATATGTTACTCAGTGTAGGAAGATTTAGTGTCTTGATTTTTTTTTTTAAGCTCTCACAGATTTTGGAATACTTGCTGGTGAAATCTTGTCTTTATTAAAGTCAACAAACATCTCATTACTTCAGTACATGCAGAATCACCTGATTTCCAGCAGGAGTTTGTGGCTGTTGTGACAGGGTAGCTCCCATTTTCTGGTGGTGTCATGTTTTCTTCTTTCAAGAAACAAGTGTGGTTCAGATCTCATTGGAAAGATGAAGTTTGTCAACAGACTCATGTTTGTGATATATCTGTTCAATGATTTCCTGTGGGTTTTTTCTGTTAGATTAATGTTGCAGTATTCTCATATGTGAAATGTACTCAGTGATTAAATTGAGCATTTAATTCAGGTCTGTATAATATGAAACGTCAGATGGATCAAGCTCAGCCTGCTCCTTTTACCTCTGTCCTCTCCAATTGAGGTACAGATTCATGTTTTTAGGAGCTGTATATTATCTGAAATTGGGCAATAGGGAAGTGTAAGGGAGGAAGCTGCTTTCAAACAGATACATAGGAAAAAGACAAATGGCAGGAGGTGCAGCTGTGATTTTTTAACATTTAACATTTATTGTCAAGGGTATGGCAGCATAGGAAAGATGAATAGTCCATAAATTTAATGGAAACCCAAATATAGACTGAGTGTCATGAATCATGAGATTTAAGGATATCACTGTGTATTTATTGGCTTTTAGCACATACCAAATAGTTACTTTTTCCTGGTTTCCTGTTGGATGACATGATACTAGAATGGTGAAATATTTCTTCCATGGTTTCCACTTCTGCCAGCACATGGACAATGCTGTGAAACCTATACTTATTTTTTTCTCCAGTCTAGATTCACCTTCCCTGCAGTGTTTAGATGTAAGCACATGCTCATTCTTCAGTGCACTGATGACCAGAGGCAGGGACATCCTCTGCTGCAGTCTGCACAGGCATGACACCTTAGGAGAGGGATCAAACTCTTGTTTGTGTGAACAATGTGTGGGAACCCATTAGATCTGGGAACAGTGGGTTATGCAACAATGAATTTCACTAACAGAGGAGTCATGTTTTCCTGAGGGCCCTGAGCCTTTGCTCTAGAGCATGACATAGAAAAGTGTTTGGAAATGGATGGGTCTCAGGTCTTGGCATAGTTATCCTTAATCATAAGATTTCATATAGATAAAGCTTTGGTGTATCACTGCAACTGAATACTAGTTGTGGCAAGAAATCTATGCAAAGCAAGGTACTCCATCTTGATTTATACAACCTAATTTATACATGTAATGATATCGTTGGGGGAATGGCTTAAAATCAAATTTCAGTAGTTTTTTTATTCACTCAACTATCTAAAGGTAGTACATAAGAAATGAACTCCCTATTAAGCAAGAAACCACCTCAGTGATTTATGATGTCACGGTCCTCAGATAGTTAAATTCTCTAGATGCAGTACACAGGGTTGTGGAATTACACCTCGCTTACTTCCAAGATATATGTACTCCATGTGTTAGAACTTCCTTGAGGACTGCACTGTGGTTAGGCCACTCGGTGGTTTGGTTTTTTCTGTTCAGTTTTCTTGTGAGGAAAGACTAATCTCATAAAGAAAAAGCAGTTTCCTAGAAAATAGTCTGGATTTTATTAGCTACACATTACTACTGTTTCCTGACATTGTTCCTCTTGCAGTATAACTTACACACCAGTTTACAAACAGTAGTGTGATACTTTAACCCCAGATACTCTCAGAACTTTATAGATGGTATTTCTGGACACTTGTAACTTAAAGGCACATAAGAAAGCATATGTAAATATGGTTACATAAGAAAGCATATGTAAATAGGGACCTGGCTCTGTGCTCACTCAAGTTAATGGCACAATTACCACTTAAGTAGGGCAGATTCATAGCTATGAACTTGCCAATGCCTTTCCCCCCCCCCCCCCCCTTCCAATAAAATGGCTTTCATATGAAGGAAATTAAACAAGCAAATTAGGTTTTATGGCAAGTGGAAGGTAGAAGGTATTTTACTGTAGTGTTTGAAGTAGACATCTAATAGCTAATGTTTAGGGACAAAGTATGCCTTTGCTTCCCTATCCCACCCTTTCCTATCCTCTCCTGCCCAGTCCTACACAACCCTTCCCTTCTTCAGGTGTAGAATTTGGAGTTTGCTTTACTGTGCAGTTTGGTCAGTGCTATCAACAGCATCTCTTTTCTAGCTGCTGTGTAGGAACACGAAGCACAAGAAAACAGTGATCTTCTGTAAAGGTACATTTTGACAAACACAAAAGTGAAAATAAAATTGAAAGTAGGAAGAATACATATTTTATTATTCTGAGTTATATTAAGCAGACAGTGGTGACTTTTCTCCTCAATGTCTTCTTAGAAGGAGAAATGAGACTGAGATAAAAGTCCAGAAGAGGTGCACTCAGATGAAACATTAAACCATCTGTATTGCAGGATATAGTGTTTCTGAAAGAGGAAAGATCATGTTTTAAAGATATTAATCTGTTTGCCAAAGAATGATGGAAACAGTCAGTATGCACTATTCCATGGTTTTGATGAGAAGCAGATTTTAGTGGCATCACTTCCCTGGGGCTTGGGTCTGTAGTAACTCTGGCTGCCTTGAGACTCCTGTTAGCTTGGTGTCCAAATTCTCATCAGCCAAACTGATGACCTGACTAGGTAGTTACTTTGGAATAGGCATCTGCCAGCCAAAGAAAATCGATTGCAGGCACGTTATGCTGTGAAGAGTGCATTCTCCTTACTTCTCTCCTCCTTCACTGAGATGTGTTTATTCTCATACAGGATATGTATGAGCAGCTGGTGGCAGTTACACATCTGTTTTGCCTGTGCTCTAGGACGGCCAGATGCAAACAACCTGGGTTTAAAAGCCTGTCTACATGTTAGTTCACGCCTGGCACTGTGCTAACATAGTTTCCAAATGTATACAGCCACGTTAAATTCTGGGCGGTCTGAGCCTGTCCCACGGGGAGGCAGACTTGTGGTCTTCCCAACAGAAATTATCCTTGTGCTGTTGGGGTCTCCTCAAACAAGATTACTTTGCTAGAGAGGCACTCAAATTAACTTCTTCTGCTTTCTGGGCATAAGAGACCAGAAAGTTGAATCTTCCACCCATGTATAATCTGAACTGGTTTTAAATGGCTTATAATATTTGTTTGACTTTCTCATGTTTCTGCTCAATTTACACCCTCATTCACAGAAAACAGCTGTCTGAGAAATTCATAATGGAAAAGATGATTATCTTGCCTCTGGTAACACATATTCCCTCTTCTGTTTTTACTCTCTGTAAATGTGTGTGTATATATGTGTAGATGTGCACATATATACAGATATAATCATAGAATGGTTTAGATTGGAGGGGACCTCAAAGATCATCTAATTTCACTCCCCCCCTGCCATAGGCAGGGACACCTCCTACTAGAATAGGTTGCTCAAGGATTGATTGGCATTGGAATGGGCTGCCCAGGGAGGTAGTGGAGTCACCGTGCCTGGAGGTGTTGAAGCAAAGCCTGGCTGAGGCACTTAGTGCCATGGTCTGGTTGACTGGCTAGGGCTGGGTGCTAGGTTGGACTGGATGCTCTTGGAGGTCTCTTCCAACCTGGTTGATTCTATGATTCTATGACTCATCTAACCTGACCTTGAACACTTCCAGGGAGGGAGCAGCCACAACCTACCTGGGCAACCTGTGCCAGCGTTTCACCACCCTCACTGTAAAGAACTTCTTGCTAACATTTAGTTTCAATCTCCTCTCTGCCATTTTAAACCCATTACTCCTCATGCTGCAATTGCAATGTCTTGTCAATAGTCCCGCCCCAGCCCTCCTGTAGGCCTCCTTCAGGTACTGGAAGGTTGCAGATGTTGTGTCAAATATGTGATTTTCACAAAATGCAGTGAAAATACATCATTTAAACCAAGACTGCAAAAGAGATAACGTAAATGTCTCCACAAAGGGCAGAATGAGTAGGAGCATGAAGACAGTGTCAGCGATACAGATTTTCCCTAAGGCAACTGTAACTGACAGCTCTTAATTTTCTTTAAAATTACTTTTGCAACATAGTATAATTTCCTTCCATTAGATAACTGTCAGGTGAATCATCCCTGAATTATCTGTGTCTCAGGTAATTTCACAGCATTCATAGCTGCAACTTGATTTTCATTCTGTACTCCTGACCTAATTGAGATTATAATCATCTTAGGTGTTTATGAAACACATAGGCAGTTTTAGGCATACACTTTAGGCACAGAAATGCTCAATATGTCAGTGCTGCTTAACTTTGAAGGACTTGGCATTTCTACCATATGATAGTTTAAATTGTCTTTGCCCTCTTTGCTTTTGTCTCCCCTTTTTGTGCTCTTATCTGTGTTAAAGTGTTTCTCATCTGCCTCTCTGTCTGGATTCTGTTTTTATCTTTTTCTAACACAAGTGTTGAGGGCATTAATTATCACATGTGAGAAGAAAGTAAAGTCTCAAAATTTGGAAGTTTCTATTTCTAAACCATATGAAGGTGATAAAGAAGATTCAGTTTTTCTGCCTTGAAGAAAAAACTTGTATGGTAGGATAGGTTGCTTCAGGAAGTGGAATGGGATATCTCTCATCAAAGCATTTGAGGCCAACTCAGTAAATAATTTGGAACAATGATTTAAGTGTACTTGGCTTAGATTTGGCATGTGGTCCCAAGGTCTTTGGTCTTTTCTAGGTTTGTTTTCTCTGTTATTCTCAAAGCATGACCCTTCTCTTCTGTCTGAGGAAAGCTGGAATACGTGGCTGTTACCACCTCAGCAGTCTTATACGTAGGTATTAGATCACAGGATCACAGGATGTTAGGGGTTGGAAAAGACCTTCATAGATCATCAACTCCAACCCCCCTGCCAGAGCAGGGGCATGCACATGGTTCTCTTGCACTTGTGTGAGCAGCAGCGAAGCTAGGTTGACATTGGAGGTCTCAAAGGTCCAAACCCACCTTGGGTTGTGTGACACACTCTGAATGGAAGCCATTGTACTGCTACATCCACAGCTTCAGACCTGGCATAGAATCATAGAATCAGCCAGGTTGGAAGAAACCTTCAAGACCATCCAGTCCAACCTATCACCCAGCCCTGTCCAATCAACTAGACCATGCACTGGATTAGGGCTTATGGGCTAATTTTCCACCATAACTCAATTGTTCTTGCCTAATTCTCATCTTAAGCCACGGAAAGAGAATGCTGATTTTGCCTTACAGAGCTGGACATAAAACCATATGAATGAATCACCACTTATGATGACTGAAAATGTTACACTCCTGGTACATTTATGTATCTGGTCATCTCTCTACAAGAAGCAGGGGAAGAGGCACTTCTTCAACCTGTATGAAATGGTCATTCCTTATACTCTACCTGGTGGTCTAAGAGGAAATCCAGTCAGGCAAAACTGGAAGTAAACCAGAAAAAGATTACTCCTAATCTTTACTTCATTCTTGAAAAATATAACCAAGTCAGGCTAATTAAAAAAAAACAACAACCCAAAGAATAAGCAGCTAAAAGTATCCTTCAGTGACTGCCTGAGAAGCAGAACTAAGGAAGCCCAGTTTGCTGTTGAAGCATCCTCTGCTATTACTAGCCCTGCTTCTCCTAGAACTTGCAAAACAACACTCCACTTCTTCACATGATCCCAGAAACCACCCACACAGTACACTCAGCTTTGTATCAAACTCTCTAAAGACATTTTTCTCTTCTCTGAGCAAAAGACAGTGCCAAATCAGTAGTTTAGGGATGCCTGTTCCTGACTGGCCTACCAGCCACTACCTCTTTACTGTGCCTTCCCCTTTTCACATAGGCAACATACATGAGAATCCCCTCACTATCTTATTTTCATGGCAAATATAAGACTGTAATATGGCTTGAATTATTTATTCCCCTCTTTTTTAATAGCTTAAGGATTTCATAGGTTACCAGATAAGGAGAAAAGGGAAAGACAGAACACAGTCAGACAGACATGCAGATGGGGATTATTTGGATCTTAAGTTCTTAGAGAACTAGGCTGAGGAAATCAGCTATGATAATTTCCATTTAGTTGGATAAGAAAATGCACAAAGCATTTAATATTTTTGAAGAGAAAAAAAAGTCTGTTTTTTCTTCTCTGGAAAGATCATTCTTCACATTTTACAACTGAAAAAAACCCCAACACTCACAGTAAATTGTCTGGCCTCTTAATTTATTGTTACTGTTGGTGTGGGAAATTTCCAATCCTTTGTAACAAGACCAAGTATGAAAACAAAGGGAGAGAAAGTCTATGGGTTAACCAGTCTTAGGTGTAGCAGAGAAAACCTCTTTAAGAGCTTTAGTATTATATAGAAAAAAATACTCAATAAAAACACCCCCCAAAATGTCTGAATTTATTTCCTTCATGGAAAAAAGTCTGCAAACACCAAACAAATAAGCTAAAGAAACCTCAACAAAACAATAAACCCCAACAGCCTAACTTCTCTCTCTCCCTCTATCTACAGTATTGTTTTATCATTTGGGTTTTACTAGGCACAGCTGAACCTGGCGGGATTAGTGTCCAGTGGCACAGCACTAGTTATGAAGTGTAAGAATCCCCTGGCATTGTTACTGCAAAGCCTTGTTATCCTCTTCCTTCAAAAATCAGTTGTTGTGTGCCATTGCTGAAACAGAAACTGTTACTTTTGGAGGGTCTGTCATGGGACGAGGAGGATCTGTGCACAGTACCACATTATATTAAACAGTATTTAAGTGCAGTGTCCTATTCATTAGTCAAAATGGAACTATTGCCATAGACATTTCAAAGTCTCAGGATAATAATAGAGGTGGTGGAGTCACCAGCCCTGGAGGTGTTCAAGCAAAGCCTGGCTGAGGCACTTAGTGCCATGGTCTGGTTGACTGGCTAGGGCTGGGTGCTAGGTTGGACTGGATGATCTTGGAGGTCTCTTCTAACCTGCTTGATTCTATGATTCTAAGGCTCTGAGCAACCTGCTCTAGAGGAGGATGTCCCTGCTGACTGCAGGGGGGTTGGACTAGATGACTTTTGGAGGTCCCTTCCAACTCCAGCTGTTCTATGATTCTATGAAGTAGCTTTATTGGTTGATTAGCATTAAGAAATCATTAAAGCTAAGTTCTATACCCCTTTAAGTGGAAATCTTTTGCGAATATTTATGTAGCAATGTTTAAGATCAAAATTGCCATTTAATTTGAGAGAGATGGGGTTCTTAGTGGCATCTAGTGATTATATGATTTGTTACAGCTTTGCCAAACTGTTCCAAGTGGCAATTTGCCCTGTCTGTCTGCTGAGAAATTCAGTTCTTTCTTTTCCATGGTACTCCATAGTTTCTTTTTGGATTGTTTTTGTTACTATTTTATTCTTACACTAGAATTAAACTCAAATTGAATTCAGTGTTGCCAAGACACTATTAGTGCTGCTATGGAATTTTAGGAACCATAGACATTAAATATAGTTTTGCTTCCCTCAAGGAAAGATGTTGCCAATCAATTCACATCTGAGATTCTTGAGAACAGCACAACAGATGACAGCAAGAATGCAGAGAACAAAGAGCTATTATGTATGCCATATTTCCCCTATGATTAGCTGTGCAGTATTTTATGTCTTTTCCAGCAGTTCTGTTTTTTGTTGATTCCACTATTCAGGCTTTTACATGCAGTTTTAATGACCTATAAGACAGATAGAAACCACCTCCTATTACCAAGTAATACTGTGTGTATAACTGGAACAGAGATCACGACCTCTCGATCAAAATAGAAGCAAGGAAAAGAAGTGGCATTCATCCTTCAGATCGCTGTTAATGGCTTGCCTCTGCCTGTTTGAGCCCTAGAATCAGTTTATGACCAGTAGAGGGTACTAGTGCATGGATGCAGATGTCTGCAAGTAGCACCAAAGATGGCTGCATGAGAGGTTTGGGTTAACATTGTAGAGAACACTAGCGTTAATGTCGTAAGAACTAAGTTATCTTTAGTGAGTCTGAATTATTCCCTCAGATATTGAAATGATTTTCAGCATCCACAGGCTCAGTATCCACAGGCTACACTCTAAAGTTAGGTTGTTGTGACATGTGCTTTAGATGGACCAACAGAGACGTCACGTCAAAGGGCTTCATCCTGCCACATCAGTGTCTTTGAGATGGCTTTTCAGAAAAGGAAGGAAGCACTGGAAACATGTACTGCAGTCTAATAGAATCATAGAATCATAGAATCAACCAGGTTGGAAGACACCTCCAAGATCATCCAGCCCAACCTAACACCCAGCCCTGGCCAGTCAACCAGACCATGGCACTAAGTGCCTCATCCAGGCTTTGCTTGAACACCTCCAGGGATGGTGACTCCACCACCTCCCTGGGCAGCCCATTCCAATGCCAATCACTCTCTCTGCCAACAACTTCCTCCTAACATCCAGCCTATACTCCATTGGCCTCTGCCCACCCATCCAGCCTGTCCAGGTCCCTCTGCAGGGCTCTCCCACCTTCCAACAGATCAACAAGAATCAGTAGCTCAGGTGAGAAGTCAGATTAACACAGATGTATTAGTTTTTCCTTCAGCTATCTCAGGACTGTGTGCAGCTCCTCACATTTGATCCCTAATTCATACCCAGACACCTAAATGAAGATGAGCCTTCATCCCTTACTAACAGCAATGGGAGCTGTGTTATCTACATATTTATAGCTCCTCTTTGACCTTGTCCCCAGATCTTTGCCCGATAGTCTCATGTGCTGGAGCTTATTCAGCATTCTGCCTTCTGAGCACATTTGAACAGCTGCTGTTTGTTAAAAGAAAAAGAAACCAAAATCCCCATAACCTATAACTTCAATCTGAGAGGGATATCATTCCTTCTTTTCTCTCTAAATGAATTGTTTCCTAAAATATATGTATGTCTGGCCCAGGCTTTGTTATAAGTTTTCTATGCACAGAGATATTATGGCTTTAAGATCCAATATCCTTTGCCCTACAGGGTGAGAAAAGGGAGCTTTATCCTGTCTATACAAGGGTGTATGCAGAATTCAATCCATTTGCTCTAAGGGCTGGAGGGAATCTGAAGTGTTTCCAGGTAATAATGTACTTATTAAAATGTTCCTGTACATAATTCTGTGAAATCTTTTGCATATAGTAGTTTTGCTTTTCATCTTTGGAGCTCTGCATTGTTGGATCCTAGATAATGATCCCAAATGCTGTTTATGCAAAGTGACATAGGTTTAACCAATTTGGCTCCTGTTAAAAGAACCTCATTGCTGTCTACAACTACCTAAAGGGAGGTTGTAGCCAGGTGGGGGTTGGTCTCTTCTCCCAGGCACCCAGCAACACAACAAGGGGGGACAGTCTCCAGCTGTGCTCGACGAGGTCTAGGCTGGATGTTAGGAGGAAGTTGTTGGCAGAGAGAGTGATTGGTATTGGAATGGGCTGCCCAGGGAGGTGGTGGAGTCACCATCCCTGGAGGTGTTGAAGCAAAGCCTGGCTGAGGCACTTAGTGCCATGGTCTGGTTGAGTGGATAGGGCTGGGTGTTAGGTTGGACTGGATGATCTTGGAGGTCTCTTCCAACCTGGTTGATTCTATGATTCCATGAATAATCAGATAGTCACAGCACCTTTAACACTCAGAGTTCTGAATGCTTATGCCCTTTGAACGAAAGGGCCAGCCTGTTTGTCAGTGTTGTTTGTAGCTATGATAGAGCCCTCCAGTAGATCCAAGTTTTGCCTATTTCAACAGTGTAATAAACCCAGGAAAATCTTACCTCAATAACAGTTCTTTAGAGAAAAAAAAAGAGAAACTTTTACTGAAGATAAAAAGGATAGGAAGGAATAAAGGTAGTGCAAGAAAAAAAAACAGAAACAAGGTATCAAGGAGATGTATTTCCTTAGGACAAATGGCAAGCAGCCTTCCATTGGCATTCTTTTTGCAACTTGGAGGAAGTACAGCAAAGGCAAGCCAGTTCCTATAATTTTTTTTAGTTCCTCCAGAAAGCATTTTTTCCATGCCTTGCAAGTTTTTCCCTTTTTTATTCCAAACCACTTACCATCTGGGAATTTGTGGTTGTGAACAGTTAAAACTTCATATTTAAATACATACATATATATATATGCACACACACACACACATATATATATTTCACTTGAAATTAAGATTATTTTTTCTCATTAAAGTGACCAGGTTCCACTTTTGGGTGAAATGTGAGGAAATGGATATGTGCAATAGTTGGTGCTGAAATGTTGGCACTGAAATTGGGAATTTTGTCTAGCTCCAGAGTTTTGATTTTATGACCAATGATTAATTGATAATTAATCAAATAGAAAATGTAAGATCTTTTAACACTTCTGTGACTTCTTCCATTAACTTTAAATTAACTTCACAGTGTGCATCATGAGATTAGGATAGCAACTGTCTCCCCTCTAAAGGGCTTCAAAACAATGCAAATGGTTGTAATTGATTTTCAGTTTAGTCAGTGTTGTGCCAGGAGAACAATGAGCTCCAGGAAGATGACATGAATGGAAGTTTCTTTAACACAATGACATCTAGGTAGCCCTTTTTCACCTATTGATTATGGTTCCTAATTTAAGCCTTTATTATAACTACTATCTAAAAATATACACCCAGAGAGTGGTGGTGAATGGTGCCACATCCAGTTGGCAGCTGGCACTAGTGGTGTGCCTCAGGGATCAGTGCTGGACCCAGTCCTGTTCAATGTCTTTATTGATGATCTGGAGCAGGGGATTGAGTCCAGCATCAGTAAGTTTGCAGATGACACCAAGCTAGGAGCAGCTGTGGAGCTGTTGGAAGGTAGGAGAGCCCTGCAGAGGGACCTGGCCAGGCTGGATGGGTGGGCAGAGGCCAAGGGGATGAGATTGAACAAGGCCAAGTGCAGGGTCCTGCACTTTGGCCACAACAACCCCAAGCAGTGCTACAGGCTGGGGACAGAGCAGCTGAGAGCAGCCAGAAAGAAAGGGACCTGGGGGTACTGGTAGATAATAGCTGAAGATGAGGCAGCAGTGTGCCCAGGTGGCCAAGAGAGCCAATGGCATCCTGGCCTGCATCAGGAGCAGTGTGGCCAGTAGGATGAGGGAGGTTCTTCTGCCCTTGTACTCAGCACTGGTCAGGCCACAGCTTGAGTGCTGTGTCCAGTTCTGGGCTCCTCAATTCAAGAGAGATGTTGCAGTACTGGAAGGTGTCCACAGGAGGGCGCCAAAGCTGTGAGTGGCCTGGAACACAAACCCTATGAGGAGAGGCTGAGGGAGCTGGGGGTGTGCAGCCTGCAGCAGAGGAGGGCTGGATGGACTGGATGATCTTGGAGGTCTCTTCCAGCCTGGTTGATTCTGTGATTCTAAAGCTGTTGGTTATCGTATCAGCTGTGAAGCAGAGGCACAGCTGAAGTTCTGGTGAGTTGGCAAGCACAAAGGCAGCCTGTGCAACTTACCAAATCATGCCTCTTCTTCACAGTGATATGATAACCAGCAGCTTAGATCTCTTGCCTCAGGTGTTTGAATATCAATGTCTTTCAGCAATTTAGATTAAGAAATAGGAAGTTTTGGAGGAGCTTTATAAGTCCTAAGCCTTATCCTTGGCTTTTACAGTAACACAAAATTCCAGAGATGGATAATTAATATTTTGGGACTGTTTACCCTACACTATAATTAGAATCAGAAAAATCAGAATCTTAAGGTCCCTTCTAACCCACATCATCAGCTGGTTCCCATCCCCTGTGACAGGCAGGGCACCTTCCACTAGGTCAGGTTGCTCAAAGCCCCAGCCAGCCCAGCCTTGAACAGTTCCAAGGAGGGAACCTCTGCAACTTCTCTGGACATCACATTACAGTTTCCCACCACCTTCATAGTAAAGAATCCTAATATTTCACCTAAATCTACCTTTTTAGGTTAAAATTGTCCCTCACTGTGGTATTGCTACACTCTCATTATTGCAACATTGCCCTTAAGATATATCTTGAATCATCTGTTTGAATCCAGATGTCTTTCAGCAATTTAGGTGAAGAAATAGGTAGTTTTGGAGGACTACCTTCTGTCTGCATGTTGCTTCATCTTCATCCTAGTGCCTCAGTTAAAATGGATCTCCCTTCTGGCAGACAGATAGCAGAACTGTCAAAGACTGACTGAGCAGGGGAATGAACCCACCTTCAGGTCATTTGTCTGGAATAATGCTCAGGCAGGTTCTGAGCACTCTCCAGGATTTAAATGCCTGTCTGTCCTCTGATCTTTGTTCTTTCCTCCGTCAAGCTGGTTGTCAAGATATTTTCAGGCCTTTTTTTGGCTCCACTTTGGCATGTGCCCATCTCTTCTCTCATACTGTCTGCTTCACTAATCTCCATCGCTGGCTCATCTTCAAACGTTTAGTTTCTTTACTTCTGTTCTTGTGCTGCTGTGCCTATGTAGAACTACAGCATTCTTGACTTCATTCTCGCCTATTTTCACCCTGCCACGCTTCAGTCGAGCATTGCCTCTTGGCAGGATGATGTCTGAGGCCTTCATGCCTCACTGGCTTGAGCCTCTGCTATGGAAAGCATCTTGTGCTGTCCTCTGTTTCTGCAAACCCCACTGATTTAAAGATTCTATGCAAATGCAGGGTGCTCTTTTCCAGATTTCTGTCTTTCTTACTGTCACTCTCTTCTGCTTTCCTTGCCACTGGCACTGAACTTTACCTTTTTTATCTCACTGTTTCTTCAGTTTTGTCAATGGAGTTTTATTTCTTTCCCTCCAACTTTCTCTGTGAAGAAAGATGTGGAGGTGGTGGAGTCACTGTGTCTGGAGGTGTTCAAGCAAAGCCTGGCTGAGGCACTTAGTGCCATGGTCTGGTTGACTGGCCAGGGCTGGGAGATAGGTTGGACTGGATGATCTTGGAGGTCTCTTCCAGCCTGCTTGATTCTATGATTCTTTAATCTCATTCTGTCAGGCCCCTCACCTCAAGAGATGAATTCACTGTTGGAAGTTGCAGCATCTGAGGATAATTCTGATCATTACTTGAAGAGGAGAAAAGCCTGTCTGACCTAGTTTTCCACCCACGTGCACCTGTTGCAATAGAAATCCTATTTTGCATGTCTAGATTGTCAAAGGAGTTGTCTGCCAGCATCCTAGTTTCTCTATCCCACAACAAATTAGCCACTGGTTGAATTTTCACATGATTTTTTTTGCCAAAATACACCAAGAGTTTCATAACATTAAAAAAAAATCCTTTGGCACAATGTGAAATTGTTGTTGGTTTTCAGATCCAAGGTTATGCCGTATCCAATTAAAAGAATGGAAGCTATTTATGTAATTTGGATCCAGCTCTGGATTTAAACCCTGAACACCCTTAAATCTGAAGCAGCAGTGGCAGGACAGTGACCTCCTTTCAGTCAGCTCTGAATTAACTTTGGAGTAGGGAGCAGGGCTGCAAAGAAAACAAGAATTAACTTTGGACCATCAGGTAGCAGCTGAAAGCACCTAGGCTCGACCCACAGGCATATGTAAATTGCCATGACTACTCATGGAAATACAAGTTAAGAAAGAAACCTATCATTGTCTGGATTTATTGGGTGAAGAGCAAGAAAAGCCTAGAGTTCAGTCAACTTTGTGTTTTGGCTTCTGCTGAATAAGCACACAAGAGTACACTGAGGTGTGGGTGAGATCTTGGGAGGGGACACAGCCAGGCCAGAGGACCCAAGGGGTATTCCCTGCCATATGATGTTGGCTCAGATATAACAAAGTGCAAGAAGTGTATGGATGTTAGTCCATGACGTCTGTCATCCAGGGAAACTGCTATGCATGTTATAACCCTGCTTCCTGGGAGTGAGTGACCACTGTGTGCTGATGGGAAGTAGAGAATAGCATCTCTCTTTGCTTCTGCTTCCACACACAGTCTTTTGCTTAGCCTTAGCATTATAAAATTGCTCCTACCTTATTACCAGCCTTTTGTCTTATTTTTCTCCTCCCACGTCCACCTAAGAAGGGGAGCAATAGAGTGGCTTAGGTGGGCATTTGGCCTCCAGCCAGGGCCAAACCACCACAGTGACATACAAGAAATCCTAGAGTTTGTCAGAAAGAAACCAAAGTACTCATGAACATGGGTTCTTCAAAACTCACTAAAGACCTGTGTGTTACTGCAGTGTTGTGAAGAACTTTGCATGGATACAAGACACTCTTCCCCAGACACCAGAGCTACCTCTACATTCCCTTGCACAGGGAAGCATGTTGACACTGATAAAGTGATGTGGGTGGAAACATGAATAAGAGAAGAATGGGAATGGGGTGTGTTGGATGTGTTTTCTTTTCCTCCTGTGCCAGAACGCCTTCCTCAGGCTGCCTCTGCCTTCTGAGTAGGTTGGTTTGGCTGGTAAACAGCTTCAGGTCAGAAGGAGATTGGTTCTTTTCTATGCTGTGCCAGCTGCCAACTCAACCCTGGTCAGGAGCCAGCTCCATATGTCCCAGCTCCCTCATACGATGATATTGCAGCTTAACACCTTTTTCCACTTCAGTTTTGAAACAGTGAACTTCAAAAGCTTCCTTTTCCTGATTATGGTATTCCTTACCCACAAGATTGTTAGCTCTAATGGCTGTTTTCGTTTGCATTTGCCAGCTGTGAAACGTGTTTTGATCTGTTTTCTCATGATGAAAATGCTTCCATTTACAATGCCCAGCAGGGAGACAACAGAGGAACTTCAAGTCTGTAGGTGGAATTATTTTTTTCTTCTTTTTGAAAGAGATTACCAAAAATCAACAAAACCCAAAAGAGATTCTTTGTTCCCAAATATTGCAGGTCACATGTGAAAAAAATTACTTGAGTACATTTCTGCCTTTAAGTATATGAAAGAGCTCTTAGTGACAGCTTTTAATGACAGCCATTTTCATGTACTTGGCACTTGAAAAACTGTCCAGAATGATTAGCAGTGACAGCGAGGAAGTGGGGTTTGCACTTCTATTTTTGTCATTACTTTGTTCCTTAAACAAGTTGGTATTTGAGGACAAAATCACACAGCTGTGCTTGTCATTAAATCCTAAGAAAAGAGTTCATTGAAACTCCACTTTATCAGAATAAATGACCAAAAGATAGTTTCACCACAAACCAGACACTTTCCTTTGCGTTATGGTCTAGACAAGTGGTCTGTGGAGGTGATGGGAAAGTGCCTGACAGAGCACACCCAGAGGGCAGTGGAAAATGATTCTGTTTCAGACTGGCAACCTGCCACTAGCAAGGTCTCCTAGGGATTGATTACAGGGCCCACTGCTGTTTAATATCTTCACAACTGATCTGGATGATGAAATCAAGTGTACCCTGGTGAAATTTGTCAGGAATAGACCAAGAGGGAAAGCGAACATTTTGTAAGGGAGAGCCACCATTACCTGGAGGGGTCAGAACAAATGGGCTAACAAGAGCCTGAGGAAGTGCAACAAAGACAAATATAAGGTCTTGCACCTGGGAAAAACATAATCTAGACATGCATCATAGGCTGGGATCTACTTCTAGTAATAACTAGAATAAGCAGATTCATTTTTAGATTTTGTACTTGTATTGCCTGATAGTTTTCACCTTTCTGACTACTCATACATGCTTTTGAAGAGCCCCATAGAAGGATCTATAGAGTGCTTCACTCCTGAAGCAAAATTCTGCTGACAGCAGCACTATTCTGGTACTGCTTCATTCATAGAATCAACCAGATTGGAAGAGATCTCCAAGATCATCCAGTCCAACCTAGCACCCAGCCCTAGCCAGTCAACCAGACCATGGCACTAAGTGCCTCAGCCAGGCTTTGCTTGAACACCTCCAGGCACAGTGACTCCACCACCTCCCTGGGCAGCCCATTCCAATGCCAATCACTCTCTCTGCCAACAACTTCCTCCTAACATCCAGCCCATACTTCCCCCAACACAACTTGAGACTGTGTCCCCTTGTTCTAGTGGCGGTTGCAGTCTTGTTCCAGAGTAGTTTGCTCCTCTTTAATGAAAACATAAATACAACAGTATGGTTAGTGGTTAGCTAATTAGTGGTTAATGTAAATCATCTGCCAACTAAGCACATTATCCATAAAGGCTGAAAGACAAAGCTACAAAAGCTTTGAACTCTTAAAGGCCAACCACTTGAGGCTCTATATATTGCCTCATTCCTTTATGTACACACCCTTGCGGCAGCTGCTGATCATACTTATGTCTAAGACATATCTTGAACCCATATCTAATGGACAGTAAGTGGCCCTTGTTTTCATGTTACCTCTCCCTCTGTCTGAATGGATGAGGAGCTTGAAATCAATTTTCTGTGCAGTGTGGGCAAAGCTAAGCAGAAATCACAATGCCTGAACTTGGGTCTTGTCTGTTAGTGCCCCTCAGCTAAACCAGTGGTGAGGGCCTGTCTTTGTTCTGCTCTAGTGCAGCAGAAAACAAGCTCATTTAAACCACAGGTGGTCGACTCCTGCCTATACCCTGAAAGGCAGTGGAAGAAAAGCACTATCAGTGGTTTCAGAGACAAAGCTGTTGCACATACTCACATACTACTGCATTTGCTTTATTTTCCTTGGCAACAGAAAAAAGGAAGTGGACCCACAAGCAATTGCAGCTGAGAATCAGATACCTTCTAGCAGTACTTTTTCATCTGCATCTTACTTCAGACATGAGTAGAGAGTGAATGTGGCAGTCCTTGGACTCTGGCCACAGTTGAAACTCTGCAAAGCATGCTTAGGTGGGCACACCTGAAGTGTCTGCAATAAACAGAAGAAACAATAAAATCAAACAAAAAGGAGTAGACCAGTTTAGATATTCCTAAACAAAAGGGGAGTCCTCTTCAATTAAGTTCATTTGCCCCTACAAAAGGAAAGAACTGTTTTGGGAGTATGAAAAGCAGGATCAGGCTTTGACAATTCAAATCTCAGTGGATCTGAGCTAGTTCATGCCAGCAGGTGATTTGGAGAAATAAACCCCTAAGATTAGAGGGGGCAGACTCCATGTTACTTTTGTACCTTAATGGGTTTTTTTTCCCTGATGACAATTTAGAAAGTCCTTCATTTATCTTTTCATTAAGTACTTCAATTACACACTCAACATTTTCTGCTGGCTGCTATGGGTACTCTGCTACTATTTTTGGCATCTCTGGATTTCCCCCAAAACATAGTATTTTGTCTTCAAATGCAAGTGTTTCCAAAGAGAAGGAATTGAATTTCTTTAAAGATTTAAGATTGTCACATTTAATTTTTTTTTCCATCTTCAATACATTTTAGAAGAGACCTATAAGAAAATTACTTTTATTGTTACAAACATATGGAAACTTAGAGCCTGGAAAGACTACAGAAAGTTAAAGATGAAAATCCCTCCAATTTATAAAACATAGATTTGTAGAGGCAACAAAGAACATAAGAGTGCATGACAGTCATTTGAACTTGGTATTAAAATCCTAGATGTGGTTGCTATTTATGGAAAGAATACATTCAGCCAATAAAAACAACTGCATGTCAGTAACATAGGTAAATTGCCAGCAAAATTCAGCACTCATCAGTAGAAGTTGGGTTACAAAATATTTTATGAGTAATATGAAGCCTAGACTCTGCTGGTTCTCCTTCTGCAGAAAAATGGCACTAAACAAAAGTGAACTTGAAGAGACACTTTTGGGCATTGCCATGTTGTAACAGAGAGACAAACCTGACATTGCATAGCTTTTAAAGGCTCCATCGTCAAAAAATAAAAGACCTCCAAAACCCTCAAGGTAGAAGATAATTTATTGCTTCATTCTCCTTGGTGCTAAAGAACAAACTTGTAAAACAGTGTAATACCTTTCCTGCAGCAGCAGGCAAATGTCTTCAATGCTCAGATTCCATCAAGTAGGAAAGGAGGAGGCTCTCAAAATTATTTCCTACTGTAAAAGTTCTTCCTACTTCCTCCTGAATTTGATATGTCAGTATTTCATTAGACTTTTCTTCCTCAAAACTGCAGAGGAAGAAGAGGAAGAGGAAGAAGAAGAAAAATGAAAAGAAAAAGATGAAGAAGAAAAAGATGAAGAAGAAAAAGATGAAGAAGAAAAAGATGAAGAAGAAAAAAATGAAGAAGAAGAAGAAAAAGATGAGGAAGAGGAAGAAGAAGAAAAATGAAAAGAAAAAGATGAAGAAGAAAAAGATGAAGAAAAAATGAAGAAGAAGAAGAAAAAGATGAACAAGAAGAAGAAGAAAAAGATGAAGAAGAAGAAAAAGATGAACAAGAAGAAGAAAAAGATGAAGAAGAAGGAGGAGGAGGAGGAGGCACAAAACAGAGAAGAAATGGGGCTACCAGCTCTGTGTGTGTGTTTTTTTTTTGAGGTTGAACCAGAAAATTGTTAGCTATCAATTTCTTTTGAGAAAAGAAATGAAATATGTCTCCCCTTTTACCAGATGGAAGAGAGAATGAAGAACGACTCAGGAAATAAGGTGGAAATCTCTGGCTAGCCCAGAATGCAGAGGAGAAAACCAGAACAGGATCTTTTCAGAAGACTACAACTAAGTATTAAGCAGGATTCCCCAAAGTGTCACAGGTCACTGTGGTTCCATTGCTTTCTGCAGAAATATACTTGTCTTAACTCAAGGTTTGGTGTTTTGCATTCAATTACGATTTTACCTGAGTAGTCCAACACTAAGTTTGTTAATTTGTATGTAAATCTGATTAGATAATTGTCAGGAATTGTTCAGGTATTAACAGAAAGTAATAAATTGCTTGGTAGAATTAGCTTATACCAAATGAAAAGAAGACTCACTAGGCAGAGGCTTTTAATACTGGCTTGAAAGTAGCAATTCAACTTGTAGTTTTTTGATTTTCCAAGTGTACATATAAAGGTCCCTATTCATCCTAGGATGATACTTGGAATAAATGGAGTCTCATTGAAAAGACTTGACCTGGGTAATTTATCCTCATCATCTCAACATTATAACCCACATACAAAAAGACTTGACCTAGGAAATTTATCCTCATTACTTCAACATTAGAGCCCACATACAAAACAGCTAGGAAAAAACATCAGGAAATGCCTGTGAAACAATATCAACAAAGTGGGAGTCTGTGTTCCCTAGGCAGAGATCTGATAGGGCAAGAATGGACATAGGATATCCCATCAAAATGAGCATTGGCAGGGGTTTTAACTCAAATCCCTTTTAGGCAATTTACCTCTTCCTCTACTCTCGTAAAAGTTAAATGACAATCAGAAACAAACCCTAGGAGGAGAGGCTGAGGGAGCTGGGGGTGTTCAGCCTGCAGAAGAGGAGGCTCAGGGCAGAGCTCATTGCTGTCTACAACTACCTGAAGGGAGGCTGTAGCCAGGTGGGGTTGGTCTCTTCTGCCAGGCAACCAGCAACAGAACAAGGGGACACAATCTCAAGTTGTGCCAGGGGAAGTCTAGGCTGGATGTTAGGAGGAAGTTGTTGGCAGAGAGAGTGATTGGCATTGGAATGGGCTGCCCAGGGAGGTGGTGGAGTCACCGTCCCTGGAGGTGTTGAAGCCAAGCCTGGCTGAGGCACTTAGTGCCATGGTCTGGTGCTAGGTTGGCCTGGATGAGCTTGGAGGTCTCTTCCAACCTGGTTGATTCTATGATTCTATGATTTGTGATAAACAAGAGAGCTGATGCTCTAGCAGTGACTTTCCTTTTCAGCATCACGATCGCTTCAGGCACAGGTTGTGTAAATCCAGCTCCTGGATTTCACCTCATGCACTCCTGCTGGTTAGCAAATGATATATAGATGCTTATTTAAATACAGCCTTTGAAGTTATACCACAGATTGATACACTAAGCAGAAGCATGTAAGGAGCCAGTTTATATCTGGAAATTATTCTGTCTCCACCCTTGTAGTTTTAACATCTGAGAAATGTTTTGCTCTTTGATGAGGGAAAAATGATGCATTTGTTTTGGGATAACAGCTCAAGGCTCAGTTATTACATTAAGTCTCATCTCAGCAGTATTTCAACTTCTGATATTTTAAGCAAAATTGTCTTGGCTTCAAGTGGATGCTGACCTTATGAAGGGTCAAGTCAGCCTTTCTGTTGTTACTTGCAGTGAGCACATATTTTCCTGTCTTTTGATACTCAGTTAGGGTTTATCTTAGTAACACTGTGATGAGAGAGGAGTGTGTAGGGTGTCGGTATTGTGATTATAACCCTACCAAAAGTAAAACTTACTTGGAAATAAATGACCATGCTACTCATTAGTTTTTCATGGCCTCTAGAGAAGAGTAACCTTCTGAGGATTGCTTACATGGGAAATGACAGGCGTGCTGCCAATACTCAAAGTTCAGTGTGGTCAAAAGAAGTCAAGGTGTCTTTCAGAGTTTTAATGAAAAGCAGCTCTTTTGTGCTTTTGCCACTGAGTAGTGATAATAACTTCTTGTAGCCATCCATTTGCAGAGATAGCAGAATGTAGATAAGTAGACATAAGTTGGACCTTTGGTGAAGGAGAAATAGTCACCCTAGCTGCTTGATGGCCATAAATATACTTTACAGGACATAGGACTCCTCAGTGTTTTCCTGGAATGGGATTCTAGAACAGAGACCTATTGAAGTATGCTGCAGCCTCAGGCAGTACAAAATTCCCATTTCCTCTACATGAAAATCAGGAAAGAAGAGGGACTGCTGAATACTAAACTTGTATAATTTTCTCCTTAATGCTTTGATTGAAAAGTGGCTAAACTGAATCACTGGATGACTGGACTCAAGGACAGTTTTTTGGTTACAAGCACTTCTCTTCAGGGTATATTGTTGAGAAGCAGAGAGGGAATTAAGGTAAAAAACATCCAGAACAACATAGATATTTAAATTTGTCACAGACCATGCTTTCACCAGCTGCCTTTGTTTGATGTGGAGAAGGGTAGGTCACAGCTGGAAGAGCACAGTAATTTTCAATCTGTAAAGCTCAAACACTGTAGAAATGTTTTCACTCTATGAGCTCAAACCTAGTTGAAGGGCAAAACTCTCTGCTGCTGGCAGAAATCCCTGCTCTGTAGAGAAGCATGATCAAACAACTTCAGTTTATTATTGGCTTTCTATATATGCCACCATTCACCTTTTCTGGATGTGGTTAATCAATGCATCATCAGTCTTATCGTGGGCTTCTTTAGAGCCCTGCAGAGGGACCTGGACAGGCTGGATGGGTGGGCAGAGTGATTGGCATTGGAATGGGCTGCCCAGGGAGGTGGTGGAGTCGCCATCCCTGGAGGTGTTGAAAAAAGCCTGGATGAGGCATTTAGTGCCATGGTCTGGTTGACTGGCTAGGGCTGGGTGCTAGGTTGGACTGGCTGATCTTGGAGGTCTCTTCCAACCTGGTTGATTCTATGATAGGTCAAGAAATGATGACCAGGTTCTAGTTTTTCACTTCGAGGCTATTCCTGTAGCCTTCACCTTCCAGTTCACTTTCAAAAACTATTTTACCAGGAAATTTTAAAGAGAAGATCTATCACAGCCATTTTCCTGGGCTGTTCTGAGATTGTGTCAGAATGCAAAACAGTCAGCCTGGTTTTTATGCTGGCTAGACACATTATGGTTATAATTATTATTACCTAGTCACAGTTAGGATTTTAATATGACCACATAGCATTTCTCTGGATTGGATTTGAAAATGAATTCCAAGTATTTGTCCAGACTCACAAGATCTATTGGTTCACATCAGTCTGTTAGTCAAATGATGTATTTTGCTGATGAAGCTATAGAGGGAGCAGACCTAGGAATTACACCACTAGAATGTCCTTTTGCCAGAATAGTTTTTACCCTTTCTTTAAACAGCAGCAAAACCCATGGCAGGAGGAAAAGAAAAATCCCTTCTTTAGTATTTTCCATGCTGTGTCTACACCAGTAGGGTTTGTTTCTAGTCCTTGGGTCATTACAAGCCTACGTGCTGGTGTGATTAGACTTGTCTGTAATCTTGCCTGACCTTATTCCAACAAACTACGACACATAACATCACCCCTGCTTTAAAAGCCATCTGGGCATGATGACTCTCCAGTGACCTGGGAATTATCTATACAATGCTTTTACTAAAAGGGAAAAGAAGCTTTTATTCAAGCCCCCCCAAAGTGTAATTTTTGGTGGCAGTTGAGCATACTGACTAGGCTTTTTGCTCACTTGTTACACAGTTGTGCCCCTGTTGCTCAGTTCTGCTAAACCTCACCTGTGTTCTGCTGCAAAGCTCTGACACACTTTCCCACTCCCTCCCACCAATTTTACTTAGATGCAATTAGGGCTGGTTTTACTGACACTTTAAAGTGTCTAGACAATTCCATGTTCTTGTAAACACTTCACACCACTGCTTGGATTGTTTTACCTCTGTTCAAGTTTTGGCAAACAAATACTACCCCTGAACATTTGCTGGACCAAATGTGATGATTAGGTTTGATTTAGGGTCAAAGCCAAGCAATCTTTGCCCATGATAGCAGCTGTTACCCTGCTTGGGTCAGGCAAGCTCTGATTTCCCATCTTCCTTAAGCTAAAAATGTGTGTTGAATCAAGAGTGTAAGACAGGTGAGCACAGGGTCTGCATGATGACCTGAGGCACCTAGAGCTGTAATCTTAGATCAGTGCAGGTTTAATTGTGTGAGTAAAGACCAGCCACTTCATTATTTTTTGAAGGGGCCTAACTAACATTTTATACAAACCTTAGCTAGTAAATAACTGTTCCTTAAAAAAAAAAAGTCTCTATTTCCTACTTGAATTCAATTTTAATTTTGAATGGAATTCAGCCCTTGTTTCTTATTCTTGTCAGTGTTTGTTTTTGTTTGGGAGAAGGGAAGGAGAGCTTTAGGTAGCTGAATGCAGTGATGCCATTTCTGAAAGTAAGGCTAGATGGCTGTGCTGTCTGAAGGCTTGCCAACAATAACTGGATCAGAGACAGTTCACCCTCTTCTTCTTGCAAGTGATTTATGAGACAGAAAACAGTGTTTAATGAGGTCAGCTGGCCCTAAAGAATAGCAAAATAAGCAGAAGAAACAGGGAAATCTCAGGGAATCTGACATACATACATGTCATATTAGAGAGAGAAACTGGAAGCCCCAGGAGATGAGCTTCCAGAATAATGTTATTGACCAATTCAGCTCTATTCTTTCTCATATACCACTTCATAATTTCAGCTTTATTTGCCCAGTGTTCCATATAAAAAACTAGATATGGCTGCATCAGCACAGTATTTTTGAGCCCCAAAGTCTACACAAGTTTGTTACACTGCTTAAGATGGTCATAGAAAGTATTTCAAGTCTTGTTCCTGTGTTGATTTCCTGTATGCAGTTTTCCAGGTGTGAAGTTTTCTCCATTTGCATTTGTTGTTTTCAGGAGGAGATAATTATTTAAAGAAGAAAAAAAAATGTTATTTGCTGCTGCTAACATTAGGAAAAAACAAAGTAAAATCATGAAAGACAAATGGCAACACTGCAATAATTTTCCTTCAGAGCTTTCTAATTGAGGAAGCTTACTCTGCCCTCCACCTTTGAACCTGTGTCTCTCTTTTAATACTCTCCCAAGCAGCTACTGAAATGAAAAGCAAAAATACCCTCCACAAATACGTCAATAATGCAAGCAATGAAATCAAATAAATTACTGAGTTGTACCTGTATGTTCTGAGTAAATGCAAACCACATTTTGCCAGTTTGTAAGGACTCCTTTTCCCCAGTTGCCACTGACTTCAGCTGCTAGACTTCCAAAGCAAAGCACAAAGCTCACTTGAAGTGAGATCACAGAATCCTAGAATGGTTTAGGTTAGAAAAGACCTCAAAGATCATCCAGTCCCAACCCCCCCCCATAGATAGGGACACCTTCCACTAGAACAGGTTGCTCATCCAACTTAGTGTTGAATCACTTCCAGGGAGGGAGAATCCACATCCTCCCTAGGCAACCTGTTCCAGTGTTTCACCACCCTCACTGTAAAGAACTTCTTGCTAACATCTAGTCTAAATCTCTCCTCTTCCAGTTTAAACCCATTACCTCTTTACAAGATCTTGTAAATTGTTGCTCCCTAGCCTTCTTGTAGGCCCCCTTCAGATACTGGGAGGCCACTATAAGGTTTCCTCAAAGCCTTCTCTTCTCCAGAATGAAGGACTTGTAGCTGACTCTTGTAGCCTATCCTCAAAGCAGAGCTGCTCCAGCCCTCTGATCATTCTCGTGGTCCTCCCCTGGGCTCACTCTAACAGCTCAATGTCTTTCCTGTGTTAGGGACTCCAGAACTGTACACAGCACTCCAGATGGGGTCTCACAGGAGCAGAGTAAAAGGGGAGAATCACCTCCTTTGCCCTGCTGGCCACGCTTCTCTTGATGTAGCCCAGAAAATGGTTGGCTGTCTGGACTGCACATGCACACAGAGGGCTCATGCTGAGCTTTTCATCAACCAAGAGACAGATATGGACAGAAAAGTGCTTTATAAAGCTAACATCAGAAGAAGAGAAAGCAACTTTTAAAGAAAGCAAAGTATTTTTCTTTTCTTTTTTAATCTCAGATTAAATCATTCCCTCTCATTTTATTCTTCAGTGAATCTGTTCCTATTTTTACAACACCATCATGGACTAAATAAGAGAACCAACAGTACTCCTTCAAGAACCCCCCAAAACCTTTCCTCTTTTCAAATACCTTTTATTATGGAAGCTTTCCAGGTCTATAGCTGTCTCTTTCCTCTCATTAACACTTATCAAGGTACTGAAGACTTTCAAAGTTGCTTATTAACATTATTTACAAACTGTCTGCTACTTTGTTTCCTCTGTCTCTTGACTTCTTCTTGAGCTTTCTTTGCTGTCCTGTTCATTGTAAGATTTAGTTTTTCATAACTAGTACCAATTTACACAGATCCCCCTTTTCTTGGGAAACCTTCATTGTAACCCATATAAATAAAATTTGGATTACTAAAGCAGAGTAAAATATATTCATGTAAATTGGCATCTCATATATATATATATTAGCCAGTAATTTTCTATTTATAGTGCAGATGTATGAGTGTTAGTTTTGGTCACACTGATGTTCCATAGGTCAGCACACTGGGATAATCCTCACAGCTTGCTCCCAACATCTGGCCAGCAGCAGAGGCAGATGACATGTTGAAGGGATGCCTCTGCTGCTCAGCAGAAACAGTGTACAGCTTTAATGGAATTTACTCCTTGCTCATATGCCATATGGTCCTGTTATCCTGGCACCCTGCCTGACTTAATGAGTCGTGCTGAAAGACAAAGACCAGAGCTAACACAGGCAGTAGTCCGTACAGTCCCAGCCTCTGAGCTGCTGAGGAGAGGAGGGTGTACAGGCTCAGGAGGACACTGCATCACACAAAGCCATGCAGCTAATTATTCTCTGTTTCAGTCTGTGGAGGAGGAAAATGTGTGCATCCCTCATCTGAGGCCATACGGATGCAATGACTCTCACGTGCTGGAGTTGAGAAGGTTTTACTCTTCGTAGGATACTCAAGGTGGAAAATGCATGCAGAGACTTCACAGCACAGCTATAACAAGGTCAAGGGTGGGTATGCTGTGGGATCAGGATTTGGGTCTGCTGCAGGTACTCAGCTGCCCTAGATGAATACATGGTACCCCAAGGTTTGTGATGCACAGTGCAGCCATAGTACTAAAGTTACCTCGTGAGTCGACTGTCCGCTGTGGAGATGTGCTCCTGGTGTGGTCACAGCCTTCCAGGTCATCCTCAGCGAGCTGAAAGAAGCAACTCAACAGGGAGAAACTCAGCCTAAGGAAGCCTACCCAGCACCCGTGAGCAATGGCAGAGCAATCATCAGGCCTAGCCCTACCTAGCCGGGGGGCCACACCAGGCCCCCCGGCCTTTGAATCCCCTCCACCATCACCCAGTGAAGCACCACAGAGCACTCACCGGTGGCGATCCGAGGAGGATCCTTCTGCCCACAGTGGGCAAGCTTGGGGCTTGCCTGTCCTGGGGCCACTTATAAAGGGGAGTGGGTGGAGGGGGCTAAGTGGTGACACCTGGGGGGGGAGGAGACTCCAACAAGACCCAGATTGAAAAGGGGAGTGGGTAAAGAGGGCAAAGTGGTGACACCTGGGGAGGGGAGGAGACTGCAATAGAATCCAGATTGAAAAGGGGAGTGGGCAGGGAGGGCTAAGTGGTGACACCTGGGGGGGGAGGAGACTGCAATAGAATCCAGATTGAAAAGGGGAGTGGGCAGGGAGAACAAAGTGGTGACACCTGGGGGGGGAGGAGACTCCAACAAGACCCAGATTGAAAAGGGGAGTGGGTAAAGAGGGCAAAGTGGTGACACCTGGGGGGGGGGGAGGAGACTGCAATAGAATCCAGATTGAAAAGGGGAGTGGGCAGGGAGGGCAAAGTGGTGACACCTGGGGGGGGAGGAGACTCCAACAGAACCCAGGTGTTATGAGTTTGGGGGGAAAAAAGGGGGAAATGCATTGTGCAGGAGAGAAAGAGGTGCTATGGGGGAGAAGGGAGGGAAATGGAGGGGAAAAGGCTGGAGATGGGAACAGAAAGATGGAATGGTCTATTTGCAGTCACCTTGACTGTTAAACTGCACAGCAAGTAATCTGTGAGTCTGGGCAGTCCTGTGTTCCTTGTGTTTCTTTGCCTCTCTCACATCTCTCAGCTTAGCTTTATTTTTTTACAGACTGGATAAAGAGAAATATTTTTGCTTGGTGTTTTTGGAGATCAAGTTGAAGTATGTAACAAAATGATATACAAATCATTACTGAACAGAAGTCAGCAGTAAGATTCTGTAACGTTTCATCATGAAGAACGGTTTGCAAATGATGCAGAGATGTCTACCAGGAAACATGCTCTGATTTCAGCTTGGAGGAGAGAAGACTCCACAGAGACCTGATAGTGACCTTCCAGTACCTAAAGGTGGCCAATGAGAAGGTTGAAGAGGGACTGTTTCCAAAGGTCTGGAGTGACAGGATGAAGGGCAGTGGTTTTAAACTAGAGAAGAGATTTAGGTTGGATGTTAGGAGAAAGATCTTTACTGTGGAGGTAGTGGAGCACTGGAGCAGGTTGCCCAAGGAGATAGTTGAGGCCCCATCGTTGGAGATAGTGAAGCTCAGGCTTGTCAGGGCTCTGGGCAAACTGAATTAGTGCAGGATGTCCTTGCTGACTGCAGGGGAGTTGGACTAGATGACCTTTGGAGGCCCCTTCCAAATCAAATTGTTCTATGGCTCTAATCTCCATCCTTTTTCTTGGAGAAGGGATTATTTACTCCCACTCTGTCAAAGCCTCATCAATGAATATCTGTGAATGAATACCAGTGTGAAATCAGAGGAGAAACTGTAGCACTTACTAAGAGAAACCTGGGACTACATTACTGTGTGTTCCAAACCTTAACACATAGCTACCCCCTTCTCTAGCACTGACTGCAGCAACACTGCTGAGCCTTGAGGCTGAAGTGTCTGGGTTATAGTGGTCATGAGAAGAAATACATTCTGTATTTTGTTTGCACACACCAGTTACCCTGTACTGAGGTCATTCTGTGATCACAGAGGTGTTGTGGTGACCCACAACAATATTTTGGTTGTCAGATGAGCATTGTCATCTTAGTGGGATCCTGCAGATCAGCCCACAAAATTAATTGCCCTGATTTGCTTACTACAGCTGGCCAGCAGATGAATATGTAATGGTTTTTTTAATTTCTGCATCATCTGTTTCTTTCTGCCTCCTGTTAACATACTTTATGTACTCTAAACCTCTTCATTACCCAATGTATTTCTCATGCTGTTGATATTTATTTGTCTGCTCAGAATTATTAATGTCATATTGTAAATGCTAAATTACCTTGGCTCATAGAATCAAGCAGGTTGGAAGAGACCTCCAAGATCATCCAGGCCAACCTAGCACCCAGCCCTAGCCAGTCAACCAGACCATGGCACTAAGTGCCTCAGCCAGGCTTTGCTTCAACACCTCCAGGGACGGTGACTCCACCACCTCCCTGGGCAGCCCATTCCAGTGCCAATCACTCTCTCTGCAAACAACTTCCTCCTAACATCCAGCCTAGACCTCCCCTGGCACAACTTGAGACTGTGTCCCCTTGTTCTGTTGCTGGTTGTCTGGGAGAAGAGACCAACCCCCACCAGGCTACAACCTCTCTTCAGGGAGCTGTAGACAGCAATGACCCTTGGCCTCCAATGCATCAGTTTCCTAGGACTTGTTCCATCTTTTATGTATAAGGTTTGGTACAGTCTGCCAGAAACTAACTGATAGGGGTTTCTTTTGAGGCTGACCTACCAAAGCAACTGCTACTGATGTCATTGTTGCTAATATTTATACGTAAATCACTTCTAAGTATTTAATGTTTTTATGGACATGGCATAATGAGCTAATTTTAACTCTAGTAGATTACCCTCTCTTTCCATTTGTTAGTAAGTGGATGAAACTTAATTTCAGATGGAAATTAGTTTTAACTGCAGTGATTTACAGCTTTACATCTGCTGAATATCTGGTAAAATGCACATAAAAGCATTTTTCTCATGAAAAAAAAATGCTTTTCTCCTGTCATCATACACACTGAAAATATAATATTTACTAGACCTCCAAGCTCATCCAGTCCAACCTAGCACCCAGCCCTAGCCAGTCAACTAGACCAGGGCACTAAGTGCTTCATCCAGTCTGCTCTTGAACACTGCCAGGGACGGTGACTCCACCACCTCCCTGGGCAGCCCATCTCAGTGTAACAGAAGAACAGAAGATAAACTGTCATTCTTGCTCTCTATTTACTCAAATCTCTTTTCTGCTATATAGTCATGACTAGTGACAAAATCAGTTCAATGAATCTTAAAACCAGCAGACCATTACCTGCATCATGCAGGTATTGGCTACCTCCTCTGAAAAAAAAAGCCATCATGTACCTCACACTGTTGAATTGCTTCCTCCTGTGAGACTGCATAGTCTACTACCATGCTAACCACTCGAAGAGCAGATGCAGAGAAACAGGAGATCATTGAGATTTTCAGCAGCTTTTATGCATTTTCTTAGTTTTATTTGTCATTTTATTCTGAATATTGGCATAGTTTATTTCTTGAAAAGCAAGAATTTTAAGGACATTTGCATATGTAAACTACCAAATCAAACAGAGTCTAGACAGCTATTTTCTGAAATACAATCATTCCCTGTAATGCTAAAGCCAATTACTTTCCCCCCTTTCTCTTTCACACAAACACGAGTTAATCACTGTTTCAAAGACAGAAAAAGTTAAGATCAAGTAAATGATGGCTAAACATGAGTCAAATTGTTCTGGTAATTTAATAGCATTTCAAAATTAATGGAATATTTTCTCTCTTTTTCCTAGCAGATTAAACAGGTTTATGCATAATAAATAGCTATAAAGCCCTTCTGAAGCAATGCTAATTTGGGGAGTTTCATCACCTTCCAGTCTGTAATGAAATATTAGTTTGGGTTCACTTACAGATGTTTTGGAGAAGACAAATTGCTAGAATCTTGAAGGCTACATTCCTCACTTCCCCCACACTTGGCACATGCTGCTGACATTTCAGCAATGAGTGCTTGGCGACTTAACTTTAGGAGGACCAAACAGTAACTTCTATCCAAAGCAGTTCTTACTACAGATGTCTAACCCTGGCTGACTATGTGCACATTTATTTTCTTGTTAAATCTGAGCCAATCTAGTAAAATCTCATTTATTTGAGATCAGCATTTTTGGCGATCAGGCCAGGGTTTTAAATAAAGAGTCCTTCTCTGCAATGCTATCTTATGCAAGAAGTCTCTCCTCAAGTCTTCATGTTGTTTCTGTTGCTAGAGCAAAAAGTTTCTTCTGAAAATGAAGGAGAATTTTCTAAGTTATCACATCACCTTTGGCTCTCCAGCATGAATGAGCAGAGAGACATTGCTGCAAAATTTAGCACATCATCAATTGCCCAAATCACTGTTGTGGATATTTGCAGAGCATCTGTTGTGTAGGTTAATAGTGCAGCACATCTCTTCTTTTAGGAGGAAGTTCTTCACAGAGAGAGTGATTTCCTATTGGAATGGGCTGCCCAGGGAGGTGGTGGAGTCACTGTGCCTGGAGGTGTTGAAGCCAAGCCTGGATGAGGCACTTAGTGCCATGGTCGAGTTGATTGGCCAGGGCTGGGTGCTAGGTTGGACTGGCTGAGCTTGGAGGTCTCTTCCAACCTGCTTGATTCTATGATTCTTCAAATGGTGCCCTAGTAACATTTATGCTGGGGAGGAGAAAAAAAATGTCATAGTGAGGACTTTCCTGTAGTTCTGACTTACAAAAATAAATTGAGAACCAAAATGCTTTATTTTCTCACCTCAATGTTGCTAATGTTTAAACTTTGGAAGAAAGGAATATAGGAAAATCTCACAGGAATTTGTATGAGGCCATTTGGTGTCCCAGCAGCCATGTTACAGGAATTGAATTCTGTGTTAGGGATGCTGAAATCCCTGGGGTATCCTGCTCTGGCCTTTTAGTAGTATACAGGAGATCTAGTAGTCCCAGCAGGTCCCAGCAGATAACTGGAAAGGCAGGAAGGAATTCAGGAGGAGATCAGATGCCAGCTATCAGCTCCCCAGAGTAACACCAATATGGTTAGATCATTGTTCTCCACCTTTATTGCAGTGCTACAGTGACTTATGTGCTAACTTGCAAGAGGCATGCCTAGCTAGCTTAGTCAAGATTGGTACATGTGGAAGGCACAGATAGGCTTAAGGCTATGTGTGAGGTACAGATAGGTTAAGCTTATGTAAACAACTTGCAGGGTCAGCCTCCTGCAGCCAGCAGATCCTGCCTCCTGCATGTGGGGGGTTTGCTTCACCGCCTTAGTTCCTGCCTCTGGGATGGACTCAAGGACACTTTGCAGCACAGGTTGCTCATGGTTAGCAATTCACGTCCTCTGTTAGCATGGAATCCAGCCACAATCAGATGCAGATAGTTACATGGAGATGAATAGCCATTCTTCTCTTCTGATGCATACTGTCTTCTCGCTCAAAGTAACAATGACCTATTTCCAAGTAATGCTTAGCAGACTAATTCCTATGAATAAATGTGAGGGCAGAAGGAAAAGCCAGAGGGCTCCATCACCTGCTCTGTGAGTTTAGCCTTTTTTCATCAAGTGCTGTTCAGAAGAACATATTCAGAAGTTTTGATTCAAATTAATGGATATTTTTGAGGTGCCTAAACCCACTTTATTTTTAATTGTTTTGAGAATAAAGTATAATGTAAAGAAGTTCCAGCTCAGTACTTAGTCTGCCACCACAAATCTGTAGCTCTTCAATGTTTTCTAAATAGGTACAAGGAGGATTCAGCATAGAGGAGAGAAACAAAGAGGGGAATTGGTGGGAAATCAGAAAGATGATTTAAGCTGGTTTTATGTATTGTTTTTCATACAAAGACTATCTCATGAGTAGGAAATTTAAACCAAGTGATTCAAAAGCTCTCGTTTCAGAGCTTTTTGTGCACACTTATCTTATCTGAAAGTTTCAGCATGGTGGAGTCATTCCAGGCCACACCACTTCCACTGTTTTCCAGGATTTCATTGTAACTGCAGGCCTTGTATCGCATTTGTGAGGGGGATTTGAGGATAATACACAAGGAAATCTAGGAGAAAGATAAGCTTGAAGAAATATACTTTTGGGGCACTTGTAATACACAAAGGGATTAAGTATCTCAGTGTTGGTTAGAGTCGGGATAGTGTTTTCTCATAACCTGTTGGAAACTCTGCTTTTTTGTTTTGCTGGAGTCACAGACTTGCCAAAACACTGAGTATTTCTGTTTGTATAGAAGAGTCATTTTGCATCACACACTCAGACTAGGTGGCACCTGGTGGTTAAAGAGACTACAGGTACAAATTTTGCATGATAACAACAAAAAAATCTACAGCAAACAGGTGCTAAAGTGCACAAGGAGTCCTGACTAGAGCTCCTCCATAGGAAGACTGTCGTGTCTGAAAGACAGCCCCCATGCTTCTTCAATCAAGGTTAGCATCTGGGAAGAAATTAAGAAAATCCTGAGCTTAGCTTCTCTTGATCAGGGCTAGCTCTTTAATTAAAGTGACATTGAAAACACATTTCAAACACCAAGGGAAAAAATATTTTCATACATGCATGTTTGCTCTTACAACTCTCTGCCATCTTCACAAGCTTTTTGGTTGAAAAAGGAAAAGAGACACTAACAACAAAATAAGTTACTGATTATGTAATTGAAATTTCTGGAAAGACAGAAAGAATTCAATTCAGATAGAATGTCGTTTTTATCAAGCAAGAAGCAAAACAAGAAAGACAGAGCATATAATATAAGCACCAGAAACCAGTGCTGGAAGGTGCCTGAGCATCATATGGTGATGAGTCAGGGTGCAGATCTAAACCAGTTTCAGACAGTAAAAGATGCCACAAAGGTTAATTCACCACAGAGACTTTACAAGCACATCTGTGCTACCAATGAGTCAGAAGCATGGAGAGAATGCCAGTAGCAGCCAAAAGAGCAGAACAATTCTCCAGTGCACAAAGGAGATGGGGGAATAGAAAACTAGGATGAGAAGAGGAAGAGGTAGAATCATAGAATCAACCAGGTTGGAAGAGACCTTCAAGATCAGCCAGCCCAACCTAGCACCCAGCCCTAGCCAATCAACCAGACCATGGCACTAAGTGCCTCAGCCAGGCTTGGCTTGAACACCTCCAGGCACAGCGACTCCACCACCTCCCTGGGCAGCCCATTCCAATGCCAATCACTCTCTCTGCCAACAACTTCCTCCTAACATCCAGCCTAGACCTGCCCTGGCACAGCTTGAGACTGTGTCCCCTTGTTCTGTTGCTGGTTGCCTGGCAGCAGAGACCAACCCCACCTGGCTACAACCTCCCTTCAGGTAGCTGTAGACAGCAATGAGCTCTGTCCTGAGCCTCCTCTTCTGCAGGCTGCACACCCCCAGCTCCCTCAGCCTCTCTTCATGGGGTTTGTCTTCCAGGCCCCTCACCAGCTTCATCACCCTTCTCTGGACAATCTTCCAGCACCTCAACATCTCTCTTGAATTGAGGGGCCCAGAACAGGACACAGTACTCAAGGTGTGTCCCGACCAGGTGGGAATTCTTACCAGCTCAACAGCTGTGGTATCTCTCAAGGTAAACTCCTTTATGCAAGGAATGGCATAGCCACTCTAGTTCACACTTGGAAGAAGAGCACACTGCACACATCATTTCACTTTCATTCTTGTTATTTAACCTGTCAGCTGTCACTGTTGTGTTTTGAATCACTGGATTCTTCCTGACATAAATACTGTGTATTTGGGAGTTTATTTATTCCACAACATTAATGTGAAAAATGGGGTATAAGACATATCATCTTGATAAAGACTCCCCTTAAAAGGGAGGACTGCAATCAGCTGAGAGTTAGACTGACATGCATGCTTGAGTGAAGGGGAGCTGTTTCTAGCAGCATCCAGCAGGCTTTGTAAATGCTTTGTCCTTCATGTTCCAAGGAGTAGAAAGCTCTCTGTCCTGCTCTACCAAAACTTGTAACAGTGACATATAGTAGCCTGCTCTGCACGAGATCATTCCTGTTTCTTAGTAAATAGCAGAGAATGAGATTGTCAGTTAAAGGATGGTTGGCTGTGCTAAGAGACAAAGGTACTATTGAAAGCAGACAGAACACAGAGAGACAAGACTCAGATGTCTGGATTCTTTGTATGATCTGTGGATTTAATGCTCACTGTAATGAATGGAGACCTAGAGCTTAGTTCAGTTGTCTTTCCACAGATTTCTGGTGCCATCTGAGATGTACTTGGATGTCCCACTTGATCTCAATCTGCTTCTCCAGAAAGGGTAGGTTTGCCTGTGGTCAAAATTGCTGGTCTGAGCAAATCTCTCATAAGTCTGGTGTTTCTGAACAGCTGTCAGGTACCTATACTTAGAGAATTGAATCCTGCTATTAACAAACAGATTGTATTAGCAGCTACTCAGATGTTCAGCAGTGTGTTTGCCTTTTGGTGTATTGAATAGATCTTGAGACTATTTTTTTCCTTTGATTTGTGACTGCAGAGACACTTGCCAAGTAGATAGCCACTTACCTGCATCTATGTGGGTATTGCAGATGCTGTGAAGCATGTTAAATAGCACTATCTATGTGTGGGCAACTGAATAAAGCTCCAAAAGAAGGCAGTTCCTAGGTTAGTGTTGCAGTCACCTAGAAAACCATGTAAACTCTCTGTACAGTTCCACTCAGCAGTTGGCTGACACAGGTAATGCTTGTTTCAAAATCCAAAAGATGATATTCTTGCAAGTTATGCAGTGAGGAAATTTTTCATGCTACACACTGTGCTCAGAGTGATTTCTGCCAAGGAAAGTCTAAGTAAAAGGAGTCAAAATAGTACTACTCTATTCAGAAAAGGTTATTCTCTAGGCAATGAGATGTGTATTTGGGTACCATACACAACCGAAAGGCACAGTCAAGTGTAGCAGGGTTGTAAAGAGGAGTATTGACCTCAGAGACAGAATTCTGAGTCCACCTTCTGCTCTGTCATTGACCTGACCTTGGGAAAATCACTTAGATTACTTAATTTCTGTGATGTTTATTGTTTGCTTGCTTGTTTGTTTGTGGTGTTTGTGTTCTTTTGGTTTTGTGTTTTATTTGTTTTTCTTATCCTTTTGTCCTGTCTATACTTTTGCATATTTAAACTGTAGATCCATGTAGTAGTGAAATTATTCCTGCCCATGGGCTGTGCAAACAAGAGGTCTTGATCTTATCTGACTAATTTAGGTGATAAGTCCATTTATCAGATGGTCCTGTTGCATTTTGGATGTTTGCATTGCATAAAATCAAAATGGTTTGTGGAAAAGAAGTATCTCTCACCATTCTTTGCAGGTCAGGTTACATCCCAATGGATAACAAATGAAATAGACAATATTCCATACCTGCTCTGAGAAATTGCAGAAGTTGCTGTTAGGAAATATCTATAAAAATAGCAATTAAATGCCACTCATTAGTGCAATATCCCATCGTGCATCTATTAATTTCTTGTAACTCTTTTCCTTGTTATTTCCCACTCTGGAGCTGCACATGCTTCAGAGCAGCAACCAAAGGCTGAAGAAAAGGTGAGGGAATATAACTAACTGTGGTCAGGCCAAATGCACACAGCTACCAATTTTCTACATTGCCCTTTATCCATTTGCAGAGTCAGCTTGACTTACTCTCTAATCACCGCTCAGTAGTGGGCCAGGAATTACAGCCAGGGGGACCAGCTTCTCCTTGCTTTTTGTGTAGAGTCATGAAAGCAGAAAGAAATGGCATGACAGCAACTGGGGGAAAAAAAGAGCACCTCTTTGCAGGACTTACTTTCCCCTAGTTAGAAGCCTACTGCTGAATAAACAGCCATTCTCTGCTTCACTTTTCAACCTCTTTCCCAACCATACAACTTTATGGGGCACAGAGGATGTGCTTCTCTGGGTTAGGAAGCACTGGACATCTGAAGAATACAGCCTTAAAGGTATGGTTGTTGTTAATTGCTCCTGCAGGAAAATCTGGAGGACATACTTCCTGACTCAGCAGTCTATTTTTACAGAGGGACTATCATGCCCTTAAATACTTTCCTTGTAATTGCCACTGTTTTCTGCATGCAGCATCCAATACTTAAACATTGTAGTTCCATAGCAGGCAGAAGAAAAGCTGGCTCCTTTGTAGTGCCCCACAGCACACCAAGACACCTGGCTACAACCTCCCTTCAGGTAGTTGTAGACAGCAATGAGGTCTGTCCTGAGCCTCCTCTGCTGCAGGCTGCACACCCCCAGCTCCCTCAGCCTCTCTGCATAGGGTTTGTGTTCCAGGCCCCTCACAGCTTTGGCGCCCTCCTGTGGACACCTTCCAGCACCTCAACATCTCTCTTGAATTGAGGGGCCCAGAACTGGACACAGCACTCAATGTGTGGCCTGAGCAGTCCTGAGCACAGGGGCAGAATAACCTCCCTCATCCTACTGGCCACACTGCTCCTGAGCCAGCCCAGGATGCCATTGGCTCTCTTGGCCACCTGGGCACACTGCTGGCTCATCTTCAGCTATCTTCCAGTACCCCCAGGTCCCTTTCTTCCTGGCTGCTCTCAGCCACTCAGTCCCCAGCCTGTAGTGCTGCTTGGGGTTGTTGTGGCCAAAGTGTAGAACCCTGCACTTGGCCTTGTTCAGTCTCATTCTATATTAGTCCTGCTCATCTTGACATAGTTTTACAGTAATTTGTGTCCAGTTTTGGCAATAAGAACAACATTTTAAAGTAACAAACTCTTTCTGAACACAGACCATTAGAATTTACTATAGTTGAGTATTTTTGGGGGGAGAGTTGTTTCACTTTTTTTTGAGGAGTGGGGGGGAGAGGGTGGGAAGTTTGGATTTTAATTTTGTTTTGTTATTTGTTCACTTTGCTATGGAAAACCAGCCAAATGTTTGCATCTTCTTTAATGAGATGGAGGCCAGTTGCACCATGAAGCAGTC
Source organism: Pogoniulus pusillus (assembly GCF_015220805.1). NCBI lineage: Eukaryota > Metazoa > Chordata > Aves > Piciformes > Lybiidae > Pogoniulus > Pogoniulus pusillus. Next base: position 1,797,506 of record NC_087268.1, read on the forward strand.
ATTGGTGATGTCCAGGAGTTCATTCTTTATCTTGCAATAACATGTTGTATTTTCCTAGTTCACAGAGTTTTCCACAGCATTTTTGGCTTCAGTGCTGCTAATTTCTCTGTAATGGACATTGTCTTCTTTGCATATGTGCAGCTGATAAATATAAACTTAAATTGTAGTTTTCTAAGTTAGTCCTGCACCTTCAATCAACAGAGACTCCTGATAACTGCCAAGGTGGTTAGCTTTTTCATTTGGATTGATTCAAGGTACTCTGCAACAGGTAGCTAATATTACATCAGCATGATCCACTTTCTGTTATATTCTACCTTGGCTGGGGGCTAGGTTGGACTGGCTGATCTTGGAGGTCTCTTCCAACCTGGTTGATTCTATGATTCTATGATCCTGAACCATGTGCTTCACTGTATCTGCTGTTTTTTCCCCCTCTTTAAAGCATACTGGTGATCCTCTTGGTTTTAAATGCCAGTAGCATGGTCCAGACACAGTCTGTTCTTTCTGTGCAGACACAAATTTAATCCAGAAATGTTTTTAATGCCCAAAGAGGTGATTTAATGTGACTGCAATGGACAGACAAATCCATTTCATAAACAATAACAAAGCAAAAGGAAGGATGCATGGATATATCCATGGATATATCCACATACTGATAACATAAGCACTACTTCCATACAGAAAAATCATTAATGAAAAAAACTAGTTTCAGGCTCTGGCAGATAGTTCATATAGTGAACTCTACCTATTTTTTCCTGTCTTCTCTGAGGAGGAAAGCCCAGCTATTTTAAACCTTTGTTTCCAGGCTGACTTGCCAAATGCTAAGTTCTCTTAGGCAAAAGAAGACTGAACAAGGTAAAAAAATACCGTAAAATAGTCTGTTTGATTTCCAGTTTTCACACAGATTCACACAACCATTTGGGGAGGTTTAGTATTATGCTGTGGCATGATTTGCTGTATGGAATAGAATCATAGAATCATAGAATCAACCAGGCTGGAAGAGACCTCCAAGATCATCCAGTCCAACCTAGCACCCAGCCCTAGCCAGTCAACCAGACCATGGCACTAAGTGCCTCATCCAGTCTTTTCTTGAAGACCGCCAGGGACGATGCCTCCACCACCTCCCTGGGCAGCCCATTCCAATGGGAAATCTCTCTCTGTGAAGAACTTCTTCCTAATATCCAGCCTGTACCTCCCCTGGCACAACTTGAGACTGTGTCCCCTTGTTCTGTTGCTGGTTGTCTGACAAAAGAGGCCACCCTCCACCTGGCTACAATGCCCCTTCAGGTGTTCTAAACACCAAACAAAACTATTACCTGACTAATCACAGAGATAGTTGTAAACATCCAACTGCCTGCATACATGCAGCATTTGCAAGCACCAAGTTCTACAGTTACTAAATAGAGGAAGTTTTTCCCAGAGAGAGTGATTGGCATTGGAATGGGCTGCCCAGGGAGGTGCTGGAGTCACCATCCCTGGAGGTGTTCAAGCAAAGCCTGGCTGAGGCACTCAGTGCCATGGTCTGGTTGACTGGCTAGGGCTGGGTGCTAGGTTTGCCTGGATGATCTTGGACGTCTCTTCCAACCTGCTTGATTCTATGATTTTGTCTGTTATTCACTGCAGCTTCAGCCTTTGGGCTGAAGGGAAAGGAAGGGAAAAGGAGGGAAGGCAAAGAGAGGGGTTACAGAACATCTACAAATATTTTATAGCCAGCAATATTTAAGAGTATATTTGGTCTTAGGGAAAAAAAGGTAAATTTTCAGAAACTCTAAAGGTGCTGTGCATTTTAAAGGTTAATGCCAAAAAAAAGCATTAACATTTAGGGCAAAAGATTTCCTTCACATCAATGAATTTCTTCTCAATTACATCATTTTGCTCTCCTCTCAGGCCTGGTATTTCCAGTGTAAACGATATACTAGTGGAAGGCTGTAGATGAGACCTATCAAGAAGGTCTGAGAAGAAGGTTTTGCATACAATCTCCTGCTTTATTCTCCTATTAAATGCCTAGTAAGATTTCACTCTGCTCTTTTCAAGCAGATACTGTTTCAAATGCATTGAGCAGCGTTGGCTTAGTCTCTACTGCATTGAAAACAAAATATGCCATCTTTTCTTGAGAGAATTAGTGACTATCTAGGCAGAAGCCCAAACCTGCATTTAGGCAGGGCTCATTTTTCCTGCTTTCATTTTTCAACAGTGTTAATTGCAGCTATAATGATCGTAGTTATTTACAGATAGCCACAGAAAAACCATTATGCAGTGACAGTAATAATAACAATACTACTGACAAATACAGCAACAACAATCTTATGTCAGAAGACAAAAGAGTATCACTAGGATTTCTGTTAGAGAAAGATAGAACTAATGGAGAATACGTAGGCCTGAATGCAAAAGAGCAACATATTTCAGTGCTTAGCTAGCCAGCTCCAGAGAAGTGCACCAGGACTCAAAGATGTTTATGAATGGTCAGGTTTATACACAAAAAAGTTATTAGAATACTCTTAGTTCTTTTATAGATTCACAGGTAGCCAGAATAGAACATTAAACTCCTGGAATAACTTCATTTGAAGACTTCATATATTGCTTGCTTTCACTGTTGAGGACAGCAGTGTGTGCTTGACTACAGCCAATCTGCCAGAAAGGCAGTAAACTGTGACTTCAGGTCTTGGACAACCTGCCAAGTCACTTAGAATAATCTGGATGATATCCTCCCACAGGATATTGTAAGATAAACTAGGTCTCTGAAGTGGCCCTTACTCCATCTGGGACTTGTTCTGCACGCACCAGGGACCTCCCATGGTGTTTCAGTCCTGGTTTTGTTCCAGTTGAAGATAACCATCTGTTGTGTTCTTATCTTATTTTGAATGAGAACTCTTCTAAGGGAATTTTCATTGAGAAAGTGAGGTTTCAATAGGAAAAAAAACAAGCTACTAAGTGCTAGAGAAAGAAGCTTGTAAGGGATAAAGAGGGAACTAAAATTGATGCCTTTTAACCGTGGCTACTCTGTACCAGAATATTTAGGAGCAAAAGGCAAGGCTGGCAGTAAAGCTTTAAGGTCCTACAAGGATTTGAAAGGGATCCTCAGATACAGCAATCAAAAATCTTTGCACCCGTGGTGACGTAAGGCATCTTGCCCACCTCTTCCAGCCAACACTTGGCAGCTGTACATCCTGAAATTGCTGAGCACATCAGCTCTACCCACTGGCTGATGTGTTCTGCAGAAGTAGGTTTGGTTTTATTAAAAACAAATTAAAAAAGGTTTTCTGCATCATGGTTTTATTCTGTTACTGAGTCACTGATTGACTACAACCAGTGCCAGAACGCTGAGACTTGCTGTAAGACTTTTCATACTTGCTGTAAGACTTTTGATGACATTGAAGAAAATACAAGGGGAGATCAAGTGTATTAAAGAAAGCAACAGAGTCATAGAATCATAGAATCAAGCAGGTTGGAAGAGACCTCCAAGATCATCCAGTCCAACCTAGCACCCAGCCCTAGCCAGTCAACTAGACCATGGCACCAACAGGAAACCATCTTGAACAATAGACTGGAAAATAACCCAAAATATAATGGTACAATGGAGTTTCTTTGCTTGTATTAGTCTATGAATTGCTAACAAAGACAAAACAAAGAAAAGATAAGCTGCAGCTGAGGGTGTTCTGTGGAGATGGATGGATATATATGCTTCAAAAATGTGATATGTAAAATTCATTTAGCCTCACTTCAGCTAAGTGTAAAATGATGAAAATGGTGGAAAAAAGCTTTGAGAGCATTCACCTCCCCAGGAATAAGCTGCTTACAACTGACTGGCAACTGTACTGTGTGCTCATGAAGTTATGCAGTCCCACAATCTACCATGTGGGATGTTTGCAAGGTTATTCTTCATGTACAAGTTTCCCTTCATGTTGATCCAACAAGTTGGATTTAGTAACCTCACTGGCACTGATGCTTTAGAGTGGTTTGGATAGCATTAAATATACCAAAGAGCATATGGAAGTCTCAGTGTCATAGATGAAGTCATTTCACTGTGTAAATTAACTCTGGTGTGCTTGCTGGTCTCTCAGCATGTCTTGGGATGCTTCTGTCAATAAGATCAAGGATCATCAGCAAAAAATGTGTCTAATGTCATGTGAAAGAAAAGAAAATAGAAAGGTCTGAGACACAGCAGCTCACTGTACAAGTACAGATTAGGTTTCTGCTTACTGTTGCCTGCTCTTCCTAAACAAAGACAAAATGGGACAATGCTGGACAGTAAGTAATACCATTGCTCTGAATCTGAGATAGGGAGAGAACTAAGATTAGCTCTTGCACTAGAGTATAGCTTTACATGGGCTGGCTGAGGCTCAGCAAAGCTCAGCAGCTTTGTTTCAGTGCTGCACTGCCTCGAGTACACTGCTTTTGAGATTCAGTGACAATGCAGCCACATGTTATGCCTGATATGATCCATCTTGGTAGACTTTGGTTAACCATCATGTAGATAAATTGTAGATGACTTGAAAGCAAAATGCATTGCCAACAGACAGTGGAGAGCTGATGAGAGACAGATACCATGCACTTTCATTCACTTCAGGTAAGTGTGAGGATTCCATTTCTGTGCATCAGGACACACAAGTGCTTTTGTTTTTAATTCCTTCTACTCTGGCCACTTAGTTGTCCAGGAATTTGAGTGTCCCAGAACTGGAAAGACTAAGGCATTTCTGTTACAGATTTCAAACATTAGGATTGAGTTCTGAGCTCTGCCATAGTGTAAGGACACATCAAGATCTCAAATCCTTTTTTCAGTTCACAATCTCTATAAAAAACAAGGCCCACAGGTTGCAAAAGCTTTGGTCTTGTAATGTTAGCTGCATATGGATATGCAGTTTTGGAGATGTTTGGGAAAGGAGAAAAGTGGGATTTGACATGTTTGTGAAATGGTGATGTTTTCCCCCTCATCTGTGTCAACTGTCCACAATCAATTCTGTTATTGGATTAATAACCAGTTGCAAATGTTTCTTCTGTATGATTTCATAACAATATGCAAGTTGCATGTCACTTCTCAGTGTCCCACTATAAGTCTGAGATCCTCTTCTTAGTTCAGCTCCCAGGATTAGAATCATAGAATCAGTCAGGGTTGGAAGGGACCACAAGGACCATCTAGTTCCAACGTGCCATGGGCAGGGACATCCTACCCTAGAACCCCGTCCAGCCTGGCCTTAAACACCTCCAGGGATGGGGCCTCAACCACCTCCCTGGGCAACCCCTTCCAGGCTCTCACCACTCTCCTGCTCAACAACTTCCTCCTCACATCCAGCCTGCACCTACCCATCTCCAGCTTTGCTCCATTCCCCCCAGTCCTGTCACTCCCTGATATCCTGAAAAGTCCCTCCCCAGCTTTTTTGTAGGCACCCTTCAGATACTGAAAGGCCATAAGAAGGTCACCTGGGAGCCTCCTCTTCTGCAGACTTAACAGCCCCAACTCTTTCAGTCTGTGCTCATAGGAGAGCTGCTGCAGCCCTCTGAGCATCCCAGTGGCCCTTCTCTGGACATGCTCCAGCACATCCACATCCCTCTTGTAATGGGGGCTCCAGAACTCTTTCAGTTCTGGCTTGGAACTGAAGTTTTCTCTCTCCTAAACGTAGCTATCTTATGATATCTCTGCCTGGTGGTAGTCCCACCAAGAGTAAGCTTGTCTTCCTTCCCAGGAGAGGCTGCACGTCTGCAGTACTGCTTTTCGGAACCTAATGGGAGATGAAATGATAATGAGGAAAGGTGAGGGAAGACAAGGCAGAACGATTTGGGGTTTAATTCCTGCTTTCAGCAGAGTATGGCAACACATCACTTAATAGTTCACAGGCACTATTATTTGTCCATATAAGGTTTTGAAGAGTTGAGACATGAGTCAACTCACAGTAACCAAGTCAACACTGAAACACAGTGCCTGCAAATCACTAAACAGCGTGGTTGCTTTGACACAGCTCTGTGCTCTCTGTGAGCATGCACTCAGGCCACAACTCAGCTGCCTATGCTGATTTCTGAGTGAAGACAGTTGAGAAAGAGTTTTTAAACAGTATCTAAGAAATTAAATGCCTAGATTATCAAATAACTTGATCTAAAGCCTGAAGAAATGAACGACATGAAGTTAAACTGCCTTTCATTTTCCACATGAATAAACCAAACAGTTTTAGTTAGAGCAGCATTTTTAATGGCACTGACTGCCCTCTGTTGGCTCAACACCTCCTTATTAAAAGTCAAGTTCCAGACCATGTATATACATAAATCCTATGTACATATGAACTACAACTGCTTCAAAGCTCTAAATGTTTTCATATATGATTAAAAAATGATTATTACCTTGTCTGGCATACGCTGTCTTTATCCACTGAGCAACAGGAAGTTTCCTGGTCCAGCCTGCCCACACCTTCCCCAGTAAGACATGGCAAATTACAGCTTCACAATGGTTTCCAAGTGAATTGCTTTTTCTTAGCCTGGTAGAATCTCCCACTGACTTTCTTCTGTTTGTTTTGACTCATGTTGTATTTTAGAAAGGAAATTACCAGAATAGGACACTGGAGCTGAACAAGTATTTCTTGCTTTTAAAAATGACCACCCTAACTTCACCTACACAGATGCAAACCCTTTCATGTGATAAAACTGAGCTATATTGAAATGAAGAATGAAATGTGTCAATTTCTGCAGCATCATTAACAGTCGTGGTGGAGCCAGAACTTTATAGTCTTTTTTAGGTTAGTTAATACTTTGGATGATTTTACAATGTACTACTGGAATTATCCTGAAGTCAGACCAGTACGAGGTGCTGACTCAGTGCTGCTCTAGCTTAAGTTCCAGCTAGATTGAGGTGCTGTCAGCTGAACATTGAAGAGTGTGCCAAAATAAAGAATACTGTGTGATTATGTAAATGGCCAGTATGTCATCAGAGATTCTAAAAGAAGGCAAGTTTAAGCAAGGCTTCAAGTATGAACAGTATTTTACAACAGGGCACCAGCCTTCTCAATCTCTCCTCTTGGATCAATACATTCTCTGAAACCAACCACCACTATTGCCTGTGAAAATGTTAAGGCTTATGAATAACCTAAAACTTCCTTCATAAACCTAAAACTTCCTTCATAAATGCAACTAATCTAATTACAATTAGCAGTTGGCACAAGCTCCTAAGGGACTGCCCTCTCCTACTGATCTCCCCAAACCTTTGTGAATTTTATTTCACTTCTGCTGTCTTAAGTCTCCAGATGCCAGCACAACCACAGTGGATTTGATCAAAGTGCCAGCTTGTACTGAATAATATTTTCAGCTGGGGAAAAATGTAGATGCTTCAAGAAGAGGGAATAAGAATATTGTGACATTTGCTGTTTGAGTCTTGTCTTTCTGGCTTGCAGTTGCCTTTATCTCTGGGCTCTAGGCTCATCTTTTGCAACTTAGAATCATAGAATCAAGCAGGTTGGAAGAGACCGCCAAGATCATCCAGTCCAACCTAGCACCCAGCCCTAGCCACTCAACCAGACCATGGCACTAAGTGCCTCAGCCAGGCTTTGCTTGAACACCTCCAGGGATGGTGACTCCAACACCTCCCTGGGCAGCCCATTCCAATGCCAATCACTCTCTCTGCCAACAACTTCCTCCTAACATCCAGACTAGACTTCCCCTGGCACAACTTGAGACTGTGTCCCCTTGTTCTGTTGCTGGTTGCCTGGCAGAAGAGACCAACCCCCACCTGGCTACAACCTTCCTCCAGGTAGTTGTAGACTAATGTGATCTGACAGGGTACCCCAAAAATGCATTTTCTCCTCCTTGTAGAAACCAGTCTGCAGCACATCTGGCATGCTGTTGTATAGCTGGATATATTATGAAAGAGCAGTAGAGGCAGTGCTGGAAAGAGCTTCAGGTGGCACAGAGAATCGTCTGCCTCCTTAGGGTGCTACTTATAACTCACTTTTAAAAGCTCCAAACTCCTTAGTCTTCCTCAGCTACCTAATCCAGTGCTCCAAAAGCTCAGTATGTTATTCATGTGGCCTGCAGAGGCATGGTAGTGATCTGAAATAATCAAAGGCAGATAGAAAAAGTAGCAGTGAAACAGATGCAGGTATGGCCAAGTGCTCACCAATAGTATGCACAAAGCTTGGAAATCACACAGCAGTTCTCAGCCCCTGTCCTCTGTCTTTCCATGGAGACACCATCAAAAGAGCCAGCTGGAACAGCTTAAGGTTTTACACAGAAGATCATCTTACAAAATACTGATCTGTCAGACCTCTGCCAGCAAGGCAGACCTCTACTAGGTCCCTGTGTTCCAAGTCATCAGCACATTAACAGACTTCAGAGAAAAGTGTGGTTTGTAAGAAGTAAATGCATTTCTCTTTTCTTTCTTCCAGAAAGATGCTGAATTTAAAACAAAATAGAAAAAAAATCATAGAATCAACCAGGTTAGAAGAGACCTCCAAGATCATCCAGGCCAACCTAGCACCCAGCCCTAACCACTCAACCAGACCATGGCACTAAGTGCCTCATCCAGGCTTTGCTTGAACACCTCCAGGGATGGTGACTCCACCACCTCCCTGGGCAGCCCATTCCAATGGCAAATCATCACTCATAATTAACTTCCAGAGTCTGAGGCAAAGCTAGCTTGAAGCTTCTGAAGTATAAAGTACAAAACAACAACCAGAGAATCAATGAGTAAAGCAAGACTTAGGGAAAAATAGTTTAACCAAGGCGAGTAACATATTTTTCTCTTTGAAACAACTTTTCCCTTACAGCTGCAGTAGGGAGAAGAAGAAACAAGGAATGATCACAAATAAATAGAAAGGACAAGCCAGAAGGAAAACTTAAATTGACAGCTTCTACTACTGCAATTTTCCTCACTCCAGGCACTGAATCCAAATCTGAATCCAGTTTGGAAAATAAATCAGTAAGCCAACAACAGGTCATTAAAAGAGAAAGTTGATGTGGCTCATTAGAGTTTAGCTGCTTCACACCCACACTGGATACAGTCTGAGCTGTGAAAGTAACCCTGCTCTTTATGAATGCAAATCTGCACCAATCAACCCTGCAAAGGTTTCAGCAGGCTGGGACTTGGTCCTCAGACTGAAAGAGAAAAACATTGGAAAATGCAGTGTGACTGCTGGCTCTCATATTTTCTTTCTGTTTATGCCCATTGTGGTGGTTTGAGTGTTCCCTGCCCCCCACACACTTTGGAAATCACCCAGACTAGACTCAGCCAGCTCTGAAAATTGAATGAAGCTTATATTTACATCTGGCACAATATTCAAGCAGATATTTATAGTAGATACAGTTATAGATAGGTATAGACAAGGTAAAAGGTAATACAGAAACACAGCAGCCCTCCCAGAAACCTGAGTCCGCAGGAGGGGCTCCCAACTGCCCTTTCACCTTCCCCCTACCTCTCTCCACCTTACCCCAGTCCCAAGGAAGAATGGAGGTTCAGCCAGGGGGTTAGGAAGCAAAGAAACGGCAGAGAGGCTAGAGAGAGAATGCAGCTCAGAGCTTCCCAGCAGCAGAAGTGAGTGATCTATGTCTTGACTTATGTTTTCATCCATCTCAGCAAGCCTAGGAGTGATATTCGATATGGAAAGAGGTTAAAACATTCATTTTCATGAAAAGATTCATTTGGTCAAAACTGAACCAAAGAGAATCACCAAGTGGTCCCTAAACCGGGGAAGCCTGGGCAGATACACCTGTGGAATATTTGCTTCTGTAGCTTTGATCAAACTGTTGCCTGCAAAGGGCTTTTTAACCAAGTACCTCCTGTAAGTTGTAATTGTACCTTCATCCAGAACAGGCCAAAAACGTTCAAAAAGGCTTCTAGGAATCAGAGTGTCTGGTTTTATAGCCTCAGTTTTCAGGAAAGGAAGACTACTGCAATCCAGTTATATAGAGCTATGCCCCTGGGATGAATGCCAATCAGTGACTCTGTGTTTTGTCTTCTCCTTTGACTTCTAAGGCTCTGGAATTCTGTCTGTGGAGTAAGAAACCTAGCAATATTGGTTGCATGCTTTCATCTAGCCCTCTATTTATTTTCCTTCTAAAGTGCTACCTGTTTTGTCACACTGCTGTGGTGGTCTGGGCTCATAGGGTTAAAAAAAAAGGTAAGCTCTGTTCTTACTCCACTTTGGCTTACTTCCCTGCTCCGCAAAAGGTTAAGCAAAACCTCCAACACCCATATCATTTAGCTTTTCTTCCACACCCTTTCCAAGACACTGGTCCTTTTGAAAACAAAGAGAGTGAAGAGAAAAACCTCAGTTTAAGCTTTTCAGAATAAAAAATAAAACCTGGCTCCTGTAATAGATAATTTGAATACTAAAATACTGCTCCAGAGTATCAAGCAAGTGCTGTTGAAGAAAGCCAGTACATCAGTATCCTAAGAGCCAGACTGTAAACCATTATATTATGGTCATTGTGCATCACTCTCAGTGAAATGAGTTTGAAACCAAATCATGCTAAGTGCAAAACTTCAAGCTTCCCCCAAAGGCAAAAACTTCAGTGCAGTTTTATTTAGAGGAACAAGAATTTGTTGAGACAGGACATAGGTAGTTGTATCAGTTGTGGAGTGAAGAAGCTCTGATTTGGAGCCAGCCTGAGCTGGGAAAACTACATGGCAATGCTTTAGAAGCCTTATTCTTTCTTTCACACAGTCATACGGAGTGAAGGGTCTCTGCATGCACAGCACACAACCAATGCGATCCCATCCCAAGTAATGCAGACTTAAATAATCCCAGTCTTAATGAAGGACTTCCTTCAGAGTATCTCAGTAAGGCCTAAGACAGCTCTCAGCAACCCTGACCAGTGCTCTTGATTGAAAGTGGATTTTGGGAAAGGTTATTTTTGAGTGAAACTCCCTGGGGACACTTGAGCATCTTGAGTGAAATTCAGCACATTTGCCCAAGCAGAGAGCTTGCTCACACAGACTGTCAGGGGTCTAATGGGACCTTTTAGTCCAACCCCACCCTGCTCCCACCTGCCCACTCCAAAGCAGGACCAGCAAGGCTAGGATGCACAGGGCTGTGAAAATGTCCAGAGGAGACCCCACAACCAGTCTGGGCTCTGTCACCCCCACAGTAAAGAAGTTTCTCCTCACATTGATGAGGAACCTCCTGTGTTTCAGCTGCTACCTGTCGCTCCTTCTCCTATCACTGGGCACCACTGAGAAGAGACCATCACCTTCACCCTGACACCCATCCCTCAGATATTGATCGATGTTGATAAGATACCCCTTCTCCTCTCAAGACTAATGAGCCCCAGTTGTCCCACTCTTTCCCTACAGGAGGGATGGTCAAGTCCCCAGACATCCTTGGACTCTCCAAACACATCAAACACAGATCAACAGTGATGGTCTGGGTATTTTTTTTTGTTGGTGGTCTTTGAGGTTTGTGGGGTTTTTTGTTTGGTTGTTTTTGTTTGGTTGGTGTCTGGGTTTGTTTTATACAGCAGCCTCTTCCACCCCTTATTTATGCAGCTGTAACTGAATAGTTTTTGTTTAAAATTAAGCTAAGACAATTAGAAAATGAAGACTCTTTTTTTCCAGAAAGATGATCACAAATAGGAGAGAATTACTGCAGTGTGACAGTTCAGAGATCCTGGGTGGGAGCTCTTACAGCAGCTCCCCAGAGAAGTCTCTCAGCAAATATGCAATGCCTAATCCTTAGAGGTGTCTGTACAAAAATCACCGTATCTGGAACATCATAAAGGTTCTCACTTAATTTGCTGCTCTTTTGAAGGCCTTATTCCCTCCTTTTTCCTATTTCCCAAGTCTCAAGGAAGAGACATCAGAAGGAGAACCAGTATATTGCATGCTATTAAAGCCCTGCTGCCTGGAAGACTTCACATGAAACAGGCAAGTATATATTGTTAGCAACAATATCCTAACAACGGACACCGTTACACATTCCCTCCCTTAGCCTTCCCCTTTACGTAGCTATTTTCATCTGCCAAGCAGCTATTCAAAAGGGAAAATTCATTAGGATGTGCTTTCATAATGCACCCACTGAGCTCACATTCAGTACTGTTCTTGGTAGCTATTTCAGCACCATAAAGCAGACATCATGCTGACTTATCCTGCTCCATTATGCTTGGGGGTCCACTGTGTTATTAAAGCAGTGGAAAGTAATAAAGCCACACCTATTTTAACAGTTATAGAAAACACTGATCTCTGCTGGATGAAGGTTTTCATTTTTAATGCATTACATAACTTAATTCCTAACTCTAGTGGTGGAGGTTATCATTTAAGTCTCTTAAATTTATTTATATTTTTCAGATGAAAGTAGATTTTCTTTTGGGGTTTTGCAATCCAAACTCTCGAGATGTCTGCATCTTCTGGGGTCAATAAAGAGCCAAAAGGTTCATTTAATAACAAATGCAGTTTCCATTTCTCAACTGGCACTCAGTTTCTAGACACAGAATCATAGAATCAAGCAGGTTGGAAGAGACCTCCAAGCTCAACCAGCCCAATCTAGCACCCAGCCCTGGCCAAGCAACCAGACCATGGCACTAAGTGCCTCATCCAGGCTTGGCTTGAACACCTCCAGGGACGGTGACTCCACCACCTCCCTGGGCAGCCCATTCCAATGCCAATCACTCTCTCTGCCAACAACTTCCTCCTAACATCCAGCCTAGACCTGCCCTGGCACAACTTGAGACTGTGTCCCCTTGTTCTGGTGCTGGTTGCCTGGCAGAAGAGACCAAACCCACCTGGCTACAACCTCCCTTCAGGGAGTTGTAGCCAGCAATGAGCTCTGCCCTGAGCCTCTTCTTCTGCAGGCTGCACATCCCCAGCTCCCTCAGCCTCTCCTCCTAGAGTTTGTCTAACCAGAGCAGGGTCTAACCAGGATTTGCAGCTGTACTGCAAGGAAAATAAGAATAATTAATAAAATTCTTTAATTCTACTGAATTTTCCCAATTGAAGCACTAAGTAAATGACTGATTAGGCTATTCTGCTTACCAAACATAACACTTAGCAAATATGTGTAATACACTACATATTTATCTCCTCTGATAAGTGCATTTCTGCAGGTGCAGAGATTCTAGAAATACTACAATAATGGACAGCTATTTGGGATATATTTTTGTTAATTAGTATGCTCAGTCCAATGAGATAAAAGGAGTTTTTAAATATTGCAATATATGTCTGGCTCTTCACATCAAACTAAACATTGTGCAACTGCATCTAGAGAGCTTACAAGTTAGGTTGGAGTTTCAGAAACTTGTTCTCAGCTAAATCTGTCACATTTAAGAGAGAAAGAGCTGAGTGGACACATATATATGGTGGAAATGGGACAGTACATCTGGACTTAACACTGCTCAGGCCACACCTTGAGTACTGTGTACAGTTCTGGGCCCCTGAATTCAAGAGATGTTGAGGTGCTGGAAGGTGTCCAGAGAAGGGTGACAAAGCTGGTGAGGGGCCTGGAACATAAACCCTATGAGAGGCTGAGGGAGCTGGGGGTGTGCAGCCTGCAGCAGAGGAGGCTCAGGGCAGAGCTCATTGCTGGCTACAACTACCTGAAGGGAGGCTGTAGCCAGGTGGGGTTGGTCTCTTCTGCCAGGCAACCAGCAACAGAACAAGGGGACACAGTCTCAAGTTGTGCCAGGGCAGGTCTAGGCTGGATGTTAGGAGGAAGCTGTTGGCAGAGAGAGTGACTGGCATTGGAATGGGCTGCCCAGGGAGGTGGTGGAGTCACTGTCCCTGGAGGTGTTGAAGCAAAGCCTGGCTGAGGCACTTAGTGCCATGGTCTGGTTGACTGGCTAGGGCTGAGTGCTAGGTTGGCCTGGATGATTTTGGAGGTCTCTTCCAACCTGGTTGATTCTATGATACTCTATGACTATGTCCTCATGCTTAATCCAATCTGAAATAACACTTCTGGATTGACTGTGTGAAAAACTCATCACAACGTGCTTTGGAAGCATATATATGTTCAGAGCACCTTATGGAATATAGAGAGCATATATATCCTTATGGAATATAGAGAGCATATATAGCTTCAGAGCACCTTATGGAATATAGAGAGCAGATATATCCTTATGGAATATAGAGAGCATATATAGCTTCAGAGCACCTTATGGAATATAGAGAGCAGATATATCCTTATGGAATAGAGAGAGCATATATAGCTTCAGAGCACCTTATGGAATATAGAGAGCATATATATCCTTATGGAATATAGAGAGCATATATAGCTTCAGAGCACCTTATGGAATATAGAGAGCATATATAGCTTCAGAGCACCTTATAGAATATAGAGAGCATATATATCCTTATGGAATATAGAGAGCATATATATCCTTATGGAATATAGAGAGCATATATAGCTTCAGAGTAGCTTCAGAGTCTAAGTCCCAGGAAAAAGTGGCAAGATGAGTAAAGAACTACACAATCCCTTGCAGTATAACTCAGATCATGTAAGCATTCCCTCTGCTCAGAAATAACTCCTTTTTTAACAGGCTTGATTTGCCTGTCCTGACTACCAATCTCTCCTTATCATGGTGTGATCATCATAGTGGTAACTCCTACTTTTAAGAAAGCTGACATGGGAGAGTCTAATAACAATATTTTGGTGGGGGTTTTGTTGGCTGGGTTTTTTTTTGTGTGTGTGGTTTTTTTGTTGTTGTTGTTTGGTTTGGTTTTTTGGTTGGGTTTTTTTTTGTGTCCTTCTTGCAGAGCATGATTTTGGAAAAAAAAGTTGGTGGGGAGCAGGTCAAAAATCACTCTGGGAGATGCCTGAGAAGCTCCTGTGCAAGGGGGGCTCCTTGGGGGCAACGGTAATACAAACAATAATAAAATCCCAATGGTTCTGCCTGCCAGGTTTCCTTCTTCAGGATATTACTGCAGTACATCTGAATGTGCTTGGACCTGGCCAATGCTTTTTGCTTCCCTATTCTGGGAACTGTTTGTTCCTTCCTACACATTTGTGACTTTCCATTAAAAGTGACATTAAATGATTGAACAGATTTAGCCTTATTTTCAGTCAGCAAAAGTCAATAAATTGCTGAAGATTTCTTTTTGATTCCTGGTTTCACAGAAGCTTCAAATCTGCCAAGAGAAAATACTGTATGATGTTTTCCTTCTGAAACCTTGGGAAATCCACACCTTTAGTCATTTACCTCAGTGTTAAAAACCCATCCAGAAACAGTTGCCATAAAATTCATAACCAGAACCTACCTTTAATTAAAACCTTACTGCGACAACACAGAAAGAGTGGGGTTTTCCACCCAGCCAAGTGGAATCCACACACTCTGGTTTATAATTCAATTTTTACAGTGCCCTTTTCAGAGGAGACTCTCCCCTCTTTCCTGTCTGCATTCGATTATTGTTGGGCTGCTGCCACCATCATGGTCTGTGCACTGCAAGACCAAATCTGAGTTTACGCAACACAAAAGACCTGGTCCAGCTCCTCAGTCACTCCAGACTTGCATCTGACAGCACTCTGCAAGCACAGACCTTGCACAAGCTGCCAATAAAAGCCAACCTTCCCAACTGCATTCCTTTAAAAGCCACTATTGTTCTTATTCAGGACTGCACAGCTCAGTCTTGGTTTCAAATCAGACAAAAAGAAGCTAAGGCTGCACTGAACAACTTCCAGACGTTTCCTCTACTCTCAGAGCATTTTTGATCCTGCCATAAGGCTTTTGTGGGTAGCACCCCTGAAATGGATATGGCTGCTATTACTCTCTTCAATGGGACAAAATCTCTCCAAATAATGCCAGCTCAGTATTTCTTTGTTTAATATGTTGAAATAAAGTTTCTGTATGTATTCAAAGCAGAATAGCAGAGTAGCATAGAAAATAAAGTTTCTGTATGTACTAAAAGCAGAATAGCAGAGTAGCATAGAAAATAAAGTTTCTGTATGTACTAAAAGCAGAATAGCAGAGTAGCATAGAAAATAAAGTTTCTGTAGGCATTAAAAGCAGAATAGCAGAGTAGCATAGAAAATAAAGTTTCTGTATGCATTAAAAGCAGAATAGCAGAGTAGCAAATACAAGCAAGAAATAATTTTACTGTCAGTCAAGTAGGTGATGAATTAAATCTGATGATGCTTCAGCTTCCTCAGCAATAAGCTGTTTTTATTGTTATCATGGATTCTTCTTCTTAGTCACATTCTGGGCTTCAAAACAATGCAAATGGTTGTAATTGATTTTCAGTTTAGTCAGTGTTGTGCCAGGAGAACAATGAGCTCCAGGAAGATGACATGAATGGAAGTTTCTTTAACACAATGACATCTAGGTAGCCCTTTTTCACCTATTGATTATGGTTCCTAATTTAAGCCTTTATTATAACTACTATCTAAAAATATACACCCAGAGAGTGGTGGTGAATGGTGCCACATCCAGTTGGCAGCTGGCACTAGTGGTGTGCCTCAGGGATCAGTGCTGGGCACAGTCTTGTTCAATGTCTTTAGTGATGATCTGGAGCAGGGGATTGAGTCCAGCATCAGTAAATTTGCAGATGACACCAAGCTAGGAGCAGCTGTGGAGCTGTTGGAAGGTAGGAGAGCCCTGCAGAGGGACCTGGCCAGGCTGGATGGGTGGGCAGAGGCCAAGGGGATAAGACTGAACAAGGCCAAGTGCAGAGTTCTGCACTTTGGCCACAACAACCCCAAGCAGCACTACAGGCTGGGGACAGAGTGGCTGAGAGCAGCCAGGCAGAAAGGGACCTGGGGGTGCTGGTAGAGAGTAGCTGAAGATGAGGCAGCAGTGCCCAGGTGGCCAAGAGAGCCAATGGCATCCTGGCCTGGATCAGGAACAGTGTGGCCAGTAGGATGAGGGAGGTTCTTCTGCCCCTGTGCTCAGCACTGCTCAGGCCACACCTTGAGTGCTGTGTCCAGTTCTGGGCTCCTCCATTCAAGAGAGATGTTGCAGTACTGAAGGGTGTCCACAGGAGGGCGCCAAAGCTGTGAGGGGCCTGGAACACAAACCCTGTGAGGAGAGGCTGAGGGAGCTGGGGGTGTGCAGCCTGCAGCAGAGGAGGCTCAGGGCAGACCTCATTGCTATCTACAACTCCCTGAAGGGACATTGTAGCCAGGTGGGGGTTGGTCTCTGCTGCCAGGCAGCCAGCAGCAGAACAAGGGGACACAGTCTCAAGTTGTGCCAGGGCAGGTCTAGGCTGGATGTTAGGAGGAAGTTGTTGGCAGAGAGAGTGATTGGCATTGGAATGGGCTGCCCAGGGAGGTGGTGGAGTCACCATCCCTGGAGGTGTTCAAGCAAAGCCTGGCTGGGGCACTTAGTGCCATGGTCTGGTTGACTGGCTAGGGCTGGGTGCTAGGTTGGACTGGATGAGCTTGGAGGTCTCTTCCAACCTGGTTGATTCTATGAAACAGTGTTTAGGATTAACCACTGTACTAGGAAACCTGTTGTGTGGAACGTGCCTAATGTGGTAGGGAGATGCGTGGACTGATTGAGCAGCATTCTGCACCTAGCATGTCTGGATCTGAAAACAGGTCCAGTCACAACAAAGCCAAGCTTCATGTGAGGCTTTATGCCATCCTTGCTATCATCAGCCCCAAAAAATGTCATCTTTTTAATATATGTTATGAGCTACTGGAATTTGTAGCTGAGCTGAAAGTCCCAGAGAAGATGGGGAAAACAAGGGAGATGAGATGGTAATAAAAGACAAAGAGAAGCTCCTAGGGCTGCAAGAGTTATTCCCAGTCTTGCCATCACCTGTGGCTTTGTCTAAAGACCTTCCTATATATCCAGTATTTTCTGCATTGAGAGGGAGGGGAAAGGAGACTAAAATATGCATGCTTAAAAAAGAAACTCCATACATCCAGGGCGTAGGAAGTGCAAACAATGGGTTTTCCCTTTTTGCTTTCAACACAAGGGAAAGAGCCACTGGGAAAGTCTGGCTTGGTTATTTTTACACTTACACAACTCTTGCTAAACAGGGCATTTAGACACTGCCCACTGGAAACACTCAGCCGCCACCTACACGTTCTTTGTCAAGCCAAAGCAAGAGCAGCAGGCAGCAGCGCTGCTGTTAATCAAGTCAGCTGGGAATACCAGCAGTCAGCACGTTCACATAGCAGCCAGATGATGCTCCAGCTCCAGCTAGGCAGCACAACTTGAGTTCTCAGCCGATACAGCAGTGCATACATGGGCCTGAGAAGGCCTGAATTAGCAGTCAGACATTGCCTCAGGACGCAAAGATGCACAGATTTTTCCACCCCTCTTTTTTTTTGCAATCTCTTCACTTAATCCCACACAGCAGTTTCAGTGAAACCTGATAGGCTACTGGTGGGTTCCTTCCTGCAATCCTCTTTTCTTCCTCTGCAGACATTCTCAGACAGAGCAGCTAAATAAGGTTTAAGTGTCTGGCATGCAACTATCAGGAAAATAAGTGGAGGTTTGTGTGGGTATATTAATCAGCAAATTGAGTTTAATGTCTGAATAGTGCTGTTCAGCAGGTAACTACTGAAGTGGTTAAAGCTATTGTTGTAATTTGGTATTTTTTAAGGGTATGCTGGGTTTAGGACTAGACATTTATATTTAACCCCCCCCAACTTTTCTCTAGATTGACTTTATGGCATTTTGCAGTTTTACATCCTGGTATATGGACTCTGGTGGTGTCTTTGTGTGATGGTTTGGGTGTACCACACCACCCCACCCTTTAGCAATCACTCAGGCTAGACTCAGCCAGCTCTGGAAATTGAATGAAGCTTATATTTACAGCTAGCACAATAGACAAGCAGATATTTACAGTAGATACAGTTATAGACAGAAATAGACAAGGTAAAAGGTAATACAGAAACACAACAGCCCTCCCAGAAACCTGAGTCCCCAGGAGGGGCCCCTTCACCTTCCCCCTACCCCTCTCAACCTTACCCCAGTCCCAAGGAAGAATGGAAGTTCAGCCATGGAGGTTAGGAGGCAAAGTGGATTAGTCCAAAATGAAGGGTGAGGTTAGATAGCAAGATGCAGCTCAGAGCTCGCCTGCAGCAGAAGACTCCCTTATCTATGTTTCGCTCCTATTCCTATACATCTCAGCAGGCCTACGAGGGAAGTAGACATCAGCCTTGTTTTCCTTCCACAGCCTGTAATGTAGTTCTTCTCACCAAAACATTCTAGCCTGCTTCAAACTAGCACACTTTGGTCTCTTGCTCAATTTTTGTAAGCAAATCAAGAGTATTTCAGTGTGTAAACACACACCCAAATGAGGCAAATTGAACCATTTCTGTTCCCAAACAGCTGCTCTATCTCCGAGTCCATACAAAGCAATTAGCTGCAGGATTTGATAGTTCTTCATTACAAAATGCTGGCTAGAAAACTCAGTTTATATTTATCATCCTTACTGTTACAGTCCTTGGCAGCATTACACACACAAAAAAATCAAGTAAGGTCAGTTTCATTATTTCTTTCTGTTGGTAAATATTTTCATCATGTGGTCTGCAGAAAGTATTGTAGAGTGAAATACTTGGGGGTTTGATGGAATACTTACTGATCAATGGCATCCTGGCCTGCATCAGGAGCAGTGTGGGCAGCAGGACGAGGGAGGTTATTCTTCCCCTGTGCTTGGCACTGGTCAGGCCACACCTTGAGTGCTGTGTCCAGTTCTGGGCTCCTCCATTGCAGAGAGATGTTGCAGTACTGGAAGGTGTCCACAGGAGGGCGACAAAGCTGTGAGGGGCCTGGAACACAAACCCTATGAGGAGAGGCTGAGGGAGCTGGGGGTGTGCAGCCTGCAGAAGAGGAGGCTCAGGGAGGACCTCATTGCTGTCTACAACTCCCTGAAGGGACATTGTAGCCAGGTGGGGGTTGGTCTCTTCTGTCAGGCAACCAGCAACAGAACAAGGGGACACAGTCTCAAGTTGTGCCAGGGCAGGTCTGGGCTGGATGTTAGGAAGAAGTTGTTGGCAGAGAGAGTGATTGGCTTTGGAATGGGCTGCCCAGGGAGGTGGTGGAGTCACCATCCCTGGAGGTGTTGAAGCCAAGCCTGGCTGAGGCACTTAGTGCCATGGTCTGGTTGCCTGGCTAGGGCTGGGTGCTAGGTTGGCCTGGCTGATCTTGGAGGTCTCTTCCAACCTGCTCTATTCTATGAATACAATTCAAAGCGAAAAGGGAGGCAGGTGCTACAAAGCCATTGACAGTTCTGAAGCTCTGTAAGTTGACTGTTGTTGAAAAGAGCACAGTAATACTTGCATTAAAGTCAAACATTGCTCTCTTGAAAATACTTCTGCTGAAATGCACACACAGCCAACAGACAAATTGGGAAACACTACAAGTTTGTGTTTGTTCTTCTGTAAGGGAGACAAAAGGCCACTCTGTGTTCACCTCAGTCTTTGCAGTTGTGTTTTCTGTCGGCCTGCAGGTGAGGTGAATCTGTCTTCATTCGCATGCAGTCTGAAATCCTTCTGTGTGCCAGATCCAGCCTCGGCTGCAGGTGACAGAATGTGAAGTGGATCTCTTTTAACCACTGCAGAACACAGTTTTAGACTCTGTCAAGAGTTACCTCAGCTGCCCTGCAGTCTTTGGTAACTCAGCTCCATCATACTTCCTGCTTTCTGTTTTAAGGTAGCTGTGTGTGAGCAGAAGCTGTATGCTGCTTTGGGGGGGGGGGTTTCCCCTTTTTTTCCCTCTCCTTCTTTCTGCTCTGCTCCTGCCATGCAGTATTACCAAGGGATCATTAGAGAAGAAACAGGCTTTGGAGGTCAGGAATCTTAGATGGCAGGCTGAATCTAAACACCTCATTGAGTGATCCTCTTCAAGTCATTGCATCCTGCGCATCAGTTTTGCCTCGTGACTGTCACTTGGGACATCCAGGAGGCTGAGGTTTCTGGGTGGGTGGTGCTGCTATTAGTTATTTGCATGACTCACATCCTAGAGCCTTAGTCACAATCAAGCCATCTGCACTGAACACAGCACACAACTGACAAGCACACACATACAGACTGTAAAATCATGTGTTAGGGCCAAAGTACCAATAATGCAAACAACATTAACTACCTTTCATGACTCTTGCAGCAGAAATCCCCAAGGGAGAGGAGCTTTTGAAACAAGGCAAAGAGATGAACCATCTACTAAAAATGGCTCAGCCACAGCAAGGTCCCTGCTTACTGACAGATTGTTTTGAGAAGCTGCTATCTGGAACACTTGAGGCAAAGCAGCTGTTTCCAGCCACCCCCCTCCAGAGTGAACTTTGAATAGAAGGCATATGGCAAGGATTCATGGAGACAGCTAGTGTGTATATGATGTCACCTTGGAACAATCAAACGTGAGTTTTGGTTTATTACACAAGGCTTTTTTCATCAACAAAGCCAAATGTCTGATTCCACTATCTTAGTCCTTCCCACAGAAGGATTGTAGTTGTCCAGCTTATCAGGGCTCCTATTTGTGCTAGCAATGCCCACACTTCCTTCCCATTACAGTGTGATATGACATGAACTGTGATTTTCTAATAATTGGTTGAAGGGTGTGGGGTGTGATGGTTGGGAAGTTACCCATCCCTCCCCCAGTATATACAGTAATAGACAAGTTAAAAGTAATACAGAAACACAATACTCCTCCCAGAAATCCCCAGGAGGGGCCCCCAATCACCCTGCCACCTTCTTTCCACCTCCCTCTCTTATCCCAGAACCTGCCTTACATGCAAGGTGAGTTGGAAGGATCAGCAAGAGGGGTTAGAAGCAGAATGATTAGTTGGGTTACACAGATCCAAGGGAGAAGCCCAGGGAGAAAACAGACACCAACAGACTCCAGCAGACTGTCTAATCCATGTTTGTGTCCTTGTTTTTATACATCTGAGCAACCCTATGAGTGAAGCAGACACCACCATTGTTTTCTTTTCACAGCCCATAATCTAATGTTTCTCATTAAAACATTCCAATTAGCCTCAAAACAGCACAAAGGGTTTCAACACTTAATACTTTATCTGTAGAAAATAGAAGAACTGTCAGCATGACATAATTAAATTCAATCTCATAGACCCTTGAAATATTTAACAGCAGTCCTTGCAATCACATAATTACAGTAAATTGCAAGGGACACACTCAAATTCAGTCACCTCTCCTGACTAACAGCATTCTGCATCCCTGAAGACACAGCTGTTAATGTTGCTGTTGAGGTGTATTGAAAGAAGCTTGACACAACTACATACCC
Organism: Pogoniulus pusillus; assembly: GCF_015220805.1. NCBI lineage: Eukaryota > Metazoa > Chordata > Aves > Piciformes > Lybiidae > Pogoniulus > Pogoniulus pusillus. The sequence continues at coordinate 1,819,592 of NC_087268.1, forward strand.
AGAGCAGCATCAGGCAGAAAATCCCATTTACATCCTTGGTGCTTTGTTAGATATCAGAGACTTCACTGCAGTGTTGTATTTTCTGTTCAGAGCACAGTATCTAGGATTTAATACAAATCATTCATTAGATGTCATCTCTCTGATCTACTTTCTCAGCAACCAAAATCTACTTTCTCAGTAACCAAACAAATACGAATTACATTTTTTTCCCTGGTTAGAGATACTCAGGGAAATGTTAACATCACAGACCATGTGTTTCAGAAAAAAATTACTATTGTCTCAGGACACTTAGAGATATGATTCAGGTATAGATATATGGAGAATTAAATATCAAAGCAAGCTGTAAGACTAGCTAGCTGTCATTTTCGCATACGTGATAAGAAAGCCAGGGTACCAATTGTCTGAGTCCTGTGAGAATCCGAAGTCTAGGCTGGATGTTAGGAGGGAGTTCTTCCCAGAGAGAGTGATTGGCATTGGAATGGGCTGCCCAGGGAGGTGGGGGAGTCACTGTCCCTGGAGGTGTTGAAGCAAAGCCTGGCTGAGGCACTTAGTGCCATGGTCTGGTTGACTGGCTAGGGCTGGGTGCTAGGTTGGCCAGGATGATCTTGGAGGTCTCTTCCAACCTGGTTGACTCTATGATTCTATGTCTGAGAGAGAGAGAGTGCCAGCTGACACCGCTGTCACAGACATCCTAAACTAAGATTTTGGTTTTGCTATTTGTGTAAGAGAGCTGGCTCTCAGCTCAAATCCCTGCATGTATAGGATTACACAGACAGTTTGGAACTGAACGAAGCACAAGGGTTTTGTTCACTCAAATGCTGTTTCACAATGCAGCGGCAGCATATACACTAACCCCCCTTTAGAAATATTGCCACTCAAAGTCATTCTGAGACCACACTGACTTGCCCTCTCTGCAGCCTCTGTGCTCTGTTTCTTGGTTTTCCATTCACCACAAATGCCTTCCCTCTCCACGTCCTCTGTGCAAGACTGACCACGCACAACTAATTCAGGAGCAAGTGAAGCAGAGGACCTTTACCTCAAAGGAGCTGCGAACAAGAGCAGCCATCCTTCTGACTCATACCATCAAATCTCTGTTCTCCATAAATCTGACTTCACTAGACTTTTTCCTGCTGATCAAAGTATTACCCAGCAATAATGTGGAGCAAAAAGGGAAGTTTTTTGGCTGGTGAAGGGAGGCATGACAGCACTCAAAGTTAACAGATGCTTTTGCTTTATCAGAAAATGATCTCAGCTTCCACCACCTACATTTCTCATGCTAGGGGGAAATCAGACAAAAGCAGTGAGACGATCTGAGAAGTGGGGGGAATGCTATGTTTCTTTTAACCTAGACACTGTCAAGAGCCCATCGACTTTGGCATATCCATCTCCTTTTACTGCTGTAAACATTTACCAAAAGCAAAAGCCGTTTCCCTCTGCCTTATTCCACAGAACATTCAGAGCAGCTTTCAAGGTTGTTGTATGTTCCCCCAGCCAGAGAGCAGCTAGGCCTGGGGCCAGGAGCCCAGCTCATCATCCAGAAATGCAATTCTGATTTGGATTTTGTGATGGGCAAGGGAGCTGTGCTAAGTTCCTTGGGGAAGGAAGGAGTTTGGCCAAAGCCTTTGCAACACAATGCAAGTATAAACCTCAGAGCTGGAGAAAGAGTGATAGAAGGAGCTTTGTCCAGTCTCATTTCTGTAACTTGCAGCATGGCTACAACTTGCAGCTCTACCACAACTACAGTGCATGCAAATGCTAAGACATCACCACTGTGTCTGCAGTTATGAAAGGGCACAGGAACCTTTGGACATGTGACCCACAGCAAATGATGTACACTGACCTTACAGCTGCTTGCCTCTCCTTTGGAAAGTCACAGTCATAGAATGTGAGCAGTTGAAAGTGACCTCGAAAAATCATCTCCTCTGAAACCACTGTCAGAGCAGGATCACATAGGATACCAGATCACATAGCAATGCACCCAGGTGGGTTTTCAGTGCCTGAAAGAGTAGCAGAACATATCAGCATCAGAGTCTTGTTAAATCACACCAGAGCTACTTATACAACCTTGACTTACTTGAATGGAGAACCTTTAGCAACTCCTCAAATAGCTGCATAGTTTTAATCAGAATAAATTAACAGTTGTCACCCTGGAGGAGAACTTCTTAGAAAACATCAGGAAACCAAAGAACCAAATAAAGCCCAAAGTGACCTTTTCTTTTGAAAATGCTACCATTAGATGCTTCTCAGACTGTTTTGTAAGTGATGTCTACCACACTCACTGATCCCAGTGAAGCTTTCACTTGCAGAACCACTACCACTTGCAGATACAAATATCACAACATGCATATTTTAATTATAAGCTATAAACTGTGGCAGGCTCAGAAGGATGCAACATGAACATCTCATGGCTGAAGCCTCAAAACCCTTGAGCATTCTTATACTTCAAGTCTACACTTAACATCTCAAAGAAATCCTTGATGTCCCACACAAGCGGAGCCAGTCCCTCCAGGCATCCATGCAATCTCCTTTCATCAAAGGACAGTTTGAAGCTCCTTGGTCATTTACTTAAATTCTTGGAGTAGAATCTCCATCTCCTGATTCCTTAGAATCAGAGAATCAGTCAGAGTTGGAAGGGACCACAAGGATCAGCCAGTTCCAACCCCCCTCCCATGCCCAGGGACACCCTACCCTAGAGCAGGCTGCACACAGCCTCAGCCAGCCTGGCCTTAAACACCTCCAGCCATGGAGCCTCAACCCCCTCCCTAGGCAACCCATTCCAGGCTCTCACCACTCTCATGGTGAAGATCTTCCTCCTCACGGCCAGTCTGAACCTACCTATCTCCTGCTTCGCTCCATTCCCCCTAGTCCTGTCACTACCTGGTATGCTAAAAAGTCCCTCCCCACCTTTTTTACAGACATTAAAGCAGTAGAGATATTTGACATCTTTGCAATTCACAGGGAAAAAAAACCACACAGCAAGGCACTTTCCCCCCCTTCTTTTCACCATGACTTTAAAACAGAAACCAATCATTCCTTAGAAGCTCTCATTTTCAGTACAACTCTCAGCATATGGTTATAAATATAGCAGAATACCCAGAAAGTCACTTTGGCTGTTCTAAGTGCACAAACAGCTCCTGCATTTAAGTGAAACTCGTCTTTCCACTAGTTTCTGCAGTTACCAGTGAGACTTAGTATTGCTGCTTTTTGAACCAGGATCATCAGGAAGAATCAGAGCACTTGGTGCATGAGAGCTGACATCTTTGTTACTTCACTGTGCTTTGCTTTGTTTCTATTGCTCTATGTCACACTTCTAAGGTCGTCATTAGCGTTGGAAGACACTAAATGCATAATGTACTCAAAACACAGCAAGCTGGAAGTGGAATCACTTTTCTACACAGTTGTGTAAAACCATTAAAATGCTTCTAACAGTGCTGCAGCTCATTTTAAAAGGGGAAAAAAGCCTTTCTAACACCACACACTGGATTGTAAATCCATGCTTTTCATATGAGAAGAGGACATTCTGTAATCTTTGACTAAAAGGACAGATCATGGGGGAGTAATTCTTGCCAAATTAACTGAAGAGAAGCCTGAATTCTCATCAGCTGAAACAGGAAATGAGAGGGGAAGAGTGCTTTGTTTTCTTCTTTTCCTGCATCTCTTTTCAAGATCAATTATCTAAACCCAAATATAGAACTATTTGTAACTAAGCCTGGTTGAAACAATTGAATGACTTACTATTGTTTAAAACTAATTAAGGCAACTGAAGTATGCTATAAAAGCACTTTTGTGGTTGTTATGTTCCTGTCATTATTATTATTATTATTATTATTATTTTTAAACTTCCTTAGAGGGAGAACAATTCTTTCTCTAGCCTCCTGTCACCAAAAGGACAAGCCCAGCTCAGATTCTGCTAACTAACTGTGTTCAGGTATTTCTTGCCTGGAATGGGTTTGTTTTCTTTTTCATTAAATGGTATTTCAAGAAAGAGGGATAAAAAAAACACCACCAACAAAAAGAGACATTGTTATTACTGTATGTCCATAAACTGATTGCTGACTAAATGAGTACATCACAAGAAAGACATTAACTGGAAATGGCTTAAGTCTTCCTCTGTTTTCAGTTAAATACACTCCAGGCCAATTCCCATGACACAGCTTTCAGGGGAGGAGGGAGCTGCACTCTCTGTGTTAGTAAAAGCCAAAATACTAAGGAGAATTCCTTTGATGCAAGGCATGCTGCATAAAAAACACCCTGGTAATTATACATTTCAGGTGCTTGGGTGGGGGTAAGTATATGTCTCTAGAACTATCATACAACTCTTCTGTCACCCACCCCAAGGAGCAGATGTGAAGCTGCTCTGGTCTTTGCCTTGAATGCTTTTTCTGTCCAAGGTAATGTCTTCTTTTCCATGGTCTCACCATTCTCCATTCCTTTCTGCCTGTGATGAAAGAGTTGGCTGGCAAGCCAAATGTGATTATGCTTGGGCTCATGGTTCCTGGAAGAGCTTTTTTGTAGTGATGCATGCTCCTTCCACACACCAGCGAGCTGTACAGAAGCTCTTCAGCAGTTATGAATCATCCAGACAGCTGGTGGAAACTCAAGAAAAATCTTACAAGACTTCACTATTTGCCAGCTGGTTGCATCACCATAGGAAAAAAATGGGTGGAAATAAGTTCCTGATGAAGGGGTTTTTTTGTTATCTGACACCTCAGATGCATATTTTGAGCAACATTCAGTACTCTGGATCCAGGCAACATTCAGTTACATGGGAGCAAGTCAGTCTTCTATCCCCCAGTTTGTAAAGTGCTGCGTCCTGCACTGATTTCAGCCCCTCTCCACAAGCCAGGGAAAGGCCAGAGTAGCTTTCTAGACTTAAGACAAATGAGATTGAAGGGCATGGCCACCTAAAACCCCTTCAATGTAGCCATGTTTAGGAACTGCTGAAAACTTGCTTCTGCATTTTAGTCAGTGAGGCAACACTTTGTACCGTGAGCTGGTTGCCATGCAAAATCAGTTTTCTTCCAACTGAAAGTCCAAAGCTGCATGTGGAGGCAGCAAGTCAGCACCACCTCCAAACAGAAGAACTTGCTTGCCATAAGCAGCCACCATGCATCAGCTGATATCCACATACAGTCCTTCCCACAAATCCAGACCTCTATTTTGTCTGTAGAGGTCAAACACTCCTTTGATGGCATTTGAGAAGACAAGGAACTGAACAGATTTCTCAGCTTGTTATTTCAAGCCTGCTGAAGTTCCAAGCTGTGAGAACAATGATGGCAGTTTGGAAAATAGAAAACAAAACATAAAACTGGAAAAAGATGTGGGGTTGGTTTTTTTTTTTGTTGTTGGCTTGCTTTGGGTTTTGTTTAGTGTTAGTGAAATGGGAGGGGTAGAGCCAAAAGAGCATTGCATAGTTTATTAACTTTTGAGGACAGTTCTAAAAATGCCATTTGGGATGAATGTGAAATACTGCTGTATTGTTTTGGTCCTAGATGGCCCTGTGCAAGCAGAGAAGTTGGACCAAATGACTTCCAGAGATGCCTTCCAACCTCAACTATCCAATGCCTGTGAAATGGGCAAGTGAAAGTCAAAACTTTTCCTAAGTATTTCCTTTCCCACCTCCAACTTAATTTACCTAATTTGCTCTTTCAAGTCCTGAGTCCCTCTGGTATAACATAAGACATCAAGTATGATATAAAACTTTCAAAACCAAGGAAATAATATTTCCTCTTCCATTCCCAAGACATTGTTCTCATTTAGTTACAGTACCCTCTGCTAAACAAGAGGCTGCATCTGCCTTAAATCAACTTCTTCATGCGTGGTGAAATTTATGGTTTTGGTTGGTTTTGGTTTTATCCTTATATAAGGAAGAGGAGACAATATCAAAGGAAACAGACTATGGAGACTTTTATTTCACAGAGTCTCTTTTCCAATTTGAAAAATTTAAAACCCCAACTAAAAAAATCCATTCATAGAATTAACCAGGTTGGAAGAGACCTCCAAGCTCATCCAGTCCAACCTAGCACCCAGCCCTAGCCAGTCAACCAGACCATGGCACTAAGTGCCTCAGCCAGGCTTTGCTTGAACACCTCCAGGGATGGTGACTCCACCACCTCCCTGGGCAGCCCATTCCAATGCCAGTCACTCTCTCTGTTTACTAAATACTTAGTAAATTATGAATGCAGGAAGATAAAAATATGGTCACTGTCATTATATCAGCTGTTCCTTTTCCACCAGGTAAACACTGTTTTGAAAGGTAATAAGCAAGATTCTATCAAAGACCTACACTTTAGGGCATTCAAGACATTTAAAGAGCATTTAGAGTATCAACAAACACCCACAACCAAAAATCTGTTGACTCCCAACACAGAATCAACCAGGTTGGAAGAGAACTCCAAAATCATCCAGTCCAACCTAGCACCCAGCCCTATTCGGTCAACCAGACCATGGCACTAAGTGCCTCAGCCAGGCTTTGCTTGATCACCTCCAGGGACGGTGACTCCACCACCTCCCTGGGCAGCCCATTCCAATGCCAACCACTCTCTCTGGGAAGAACTTTCTCCTAGCATCCAGCCTATACTTCCCCTGGCACAACTTGAGACTGTGTCCCCTTCTTCTGTTGCTGGTTGCCTGGCAGCAGAGCCCAACCCCACCTGGCTACAACCTCCCTTCAGGTAGTTGTAGACAGCAATGAGGTCCCCCCTGAGCCTCCTATTCTGCAGGCTAAACAACCATACTGCTACTGGCTAACAGAAGGTCACAGAAAGGTGTGGTTTTGTCAAATGCTGGTTTAACAGTTTTGCAGTAAAAAGGGTTAATGAACCATGGGAGCGAGATGGATTTGGAACTAGTGAATAACATTTTGCAAGTATGGCCCTAAGTTATAGACCAACAGATTTTACCTGTCCTGGTGAAAAAGCACATTTAAAATGACCTTTGCTGGATTAGCTCCAGAGTTACGTACGGAGTCAAAAAAGATAGAGCAGTCAGGTTAGAACACATGAACAAAACCTACCACATAGCAAAAGGCTGAAGTAAGAACAAGACACCAAACCAAATTCTTTATAAACACCTGGGACACTTGCTAACATTAAAACATTTGGTATGTTTTAACGGGGCAGCTCTCTTGATTCTTGTCAAAGACACTACTAAAAGCTTGCCAGGGCTCACTGCAGTGTTCTTTCAGTTTCCACTGGCAGTTTCTTGAAACACATGACATAGCTATTTATGAGAGCAAAATAGCAATGCAAAAAATACAGAATTAAGCCAGGCAGAAAGAAAGCACAAAATTCTGTCTTAAAAAAAAAACCCAACCCTTACATTGTCCAAACTGTATCTAGTAGGTTGTAATTATCTCTGCAAGTTTAAGCTACCTAGTGGGTCAGACATAAAATACAATTGGCCCAGGAGAAGTAATTTAACTCCAATAACTACACAAAGGTTGTTAAAAAAGGAGCTTTCAAGTTTTTGGTGGAAAATGAAACAAAACTTTATTTAGGTATGCCTGACATCAGAGTATTTTTTTGATGCTTAAAGGAACAGATTGAAACGAGGGTTTTGGACAGTATTCAGGTCATTAAGTTGTAAAGATGTCAAAGCAATTAGGGTCATATAATCAAAGATTAATTAGAAGTCTGAGTTAACACTTCTCATTATTTGTTCACTACCTGAAATGGATTTGAAAATGCACTTTCTGGTGCTTCTTCCACAACAACTGAAGAATGTTCCACCACTTGTGTTCTGTTCTGGAAATACTTAACTTCTGAAAAGAAGGAACAGTTTGGTTGGTTGTTTTTTTTTCCTACTCCTCTCCCCTGTCTAACTTTCTTGGACGAAGTATCTCCTCCCAACACAAACAGAAGTGAACTAGATTTCAACATTTGAAAAGATATAAAGGTTTATTAAAGGAATCTTGGGTTGACAGATAGTACATAAATTAAACAGCAACAAAATTTTACTAGGGTTTATGTACAGATCACAGTGATTTTCATTGTGCAATGAGGGCTGACTTCGAACAGTACTTGTACACGTGAGCTACAACAAGCAACCAGCAACATACAAAGTTAAGCCAGGTTAATCTCTCAAGTCTAGCAGTTCAAGCTGATTATGCAGTACAGAAATACCTGCTACCACTATCACTACTTACTACACAATGGAGTATTTATAAAGCAGTTAAGGTTTGCCATAGAAAAGTGCAAAACATGGAAAGTCTGTACACAGTACAGTACACAAAGGAATCATGCTACAGTCATTGAAAGCTGACAACATTCTATAGCATAGGAAGCACTGCATTATAACTCTTCTGAATGGCAAGCAGATGGACTGAGGAACAGCCCTATCTTAATTGCTTTCAAAACTGCAAAATCCCTGTTTATCCATTTAAACATAGTTTAGTACCTATATTTGATCCATTTCAATGACTTTCTACAGTGGAAGATCACATTAGTTAAAGCTCAGTAGCACACAATATTCATTGATCAAGCTAATTTACAGAACAATCTACAGCATGTTCTCCATTGAAATCATGAAGCATTTTTATCATTTGGTTACAAGGCAATTTTTACAATGCATGTTTATCACTTAAGACCTCAAACTGGGCAATTAAAAAGATATAGATATATAGATAGATGCATGAGACTCAAAAATAAAGGTTGTCTTTTTAAATGCTTTAACATTCTTGTTCACCAAAGTGGAATACCAAAGGCCTATGTGCTCTTGTAAAAGAACAGTCCCTATGAAACAACAGACTATATGCAAAAACATGTTAACTGAAGCAACCATGGGAAAATGAACTTCAGAGACTGGAATGGAAAATGGAAAATGTTTAAGCCTGATTAAAAAGAAAAACAACAAAATAGAGCTAAGAAACCATCAAGCAACCGAAATAACAATAACAAAATAAAACAAAATCAGAACCAAAACAGAACACCAACGACTACAAACAATGAAATGCCACACATAAATCCAGAATTCTTGATGTGATGTGTAGCAGGTGACTTCTACATAAAGGGGCCACACATGACTCAGCAAAGACCTAAACCAAACCAGACTGTTTCATGTAAAACATAAAATGAGTGGGTAATAGCAGCTGATTAGATTCAAGATTGTAGAGAAAATAACTGATGGATTCAACAAAAGCTTAAAAAAGGTTTTGGTTTTTATTTAGTTAGACTTTAATTAAAAGACTGAAAGAAGTTTTGTACTAGAAAGCATGTTGACGAGGTCGGGAGTCAGTTATATGTACAGATGGCTCTGGAAACAATATAGAAGTAAATGGATTAACATTATCAACAAGCTCATATTAGTTCCTTTAGTCTCGGTCATAATGAGTGTTGGTGCATCCACTGCCAGCAATGGACGAGACCAATAAGAAGAAAATTGACTCTTTCCTGTTGTCCAAGCAGTCAAAAACTTGTAACGGCCAACATGGCACATTAGTCAACCAAAACTTCATTTCCTCAGCTTTGGAGGCTTAAACCTGAAGGTTTTTGGAGGCTAAATCTGAAAAAAATATTTTGCACACTTCCTTGTTGCAGTGTGTACACTTTTAAATAGTACAACACAGTGAGCTTCCATATAGAAACAAACAAACAAACCAACCCTGAACTGTGCTCCTCTTAGACAAAGTAAGCTGAGTTTCATGTTCAGTTTTTCCCATTGATGAGGAGTAACTAACTCAACAGATAAAAATACAGTGGAGCAGATTTAATTTTTCAAGAGAATGACTTGGTTTTTTTAGTAGGTTAATGTGATAATTTTCTATGCATCCTTCCTGTATTTCACTATGCACTCCTAGACAGTACTTACCAAGTGGCAGTTGGAGCCACAGCTTGTTGCATTTGAGTAACATTAAGAAGCCTTTGTGGTATTCCAGAGCTACCACTTTGAAATATCCTGATTTTGTTATACATTGTGCACTTTTACAGATTTATGTGATTTCTTAAGTTTAGACTTGCATTATAAAGAACTAGATCTAACACCCTGGAAACTCCAAGTTCTCAACATTACTTTTGCCCTGTTTAGAGCTAAACAAAAGAAAATGGAAGCCATCTTTACATAATGAGACTCCACCTGTGGATGTCATAAAATCAGAAACATAGCAATTTTGTTAATCATTACCAGAATGTCCACTTCACAAGCATTCAGAATTAGGCCTACATTTGTTATGGCATTTCACATCAAGCATGCATAGAGCAGTTTGTGATAAGTTTCATGTAGAGCCATTGGTTCATAGGAGTGGAACCTCAGGAAGCTAATGTGCTTTTGGAAATAAAATCTTTTTGGTTTAAATATCACAATTTCACAAAAAAGAAGCCAAGTGGGGGCTGGTCTCTTCTGCCAGGCAACCAGCAACAGAAGAAGGGGACACAGTCTCAAGTTGTGCCAGGGGAAGTCAAGGCTGGATGTTAGGAGGAAGTTCTTCCCAGAGAGAGTGATTGGCATTGGAATGGGCTGCCCAGGGAGGTGGTGGAGTCACTGTCCCTGGAGGTGTTCAAGAAAAGACTGGACGAGGCACTTAGTGCCATGGTCTAGAAAACTGAATAGGGCTGGGTGCTAGGTTGGCCTGGCTGACCATGGAGGTCTCTTCCAACCTGGCTGATTCTATGATTGTGCTGTACTATGATTGATTGATTGCAATGACTTGTTTAAATTGAAGCACTTAAAAAAAAATCAATTCCTCTGTATTAACACAGGTATCACACTATGTAACATGAAAAAAAAACACAAAAAAACCCCCTGACACGTACACAATCTACCTTCATGTTATATGTATTCAAATATGTAGATACATATGCACATACTGATATTTAGTGCTACCTAAAATGCAGTATTGCAAATACTTCCCAGATAGAGTGTATTTAAGCAGCTAGAAAGGTAGAAGATGGAAAAAAAAGAGATTCCTTACTTTTAAGACTTCCAACTGTACATATGGAACTTCTGGCAGCACACAGTTAGGTCAATTCCAAAAGCAGGTGCTGAAAAATTGGGCTCTAATATATATGTGGTCTTCCTTCAAACTCTAAAGTACCAAGCATTCAACAACAATTATTTCAACAGTGAAAAAAATCTGTTATGGCTCATGCTTCACTTGTGGAGAAGACAGCAAGTTTGAGAGAGAACAACTCCTTTAAGAGCCAAGTAGAGACCTTGTACCACCAGACACTGAATTGCATGGTTACAGAGAGTCTTCATGTAAGTAATCCCACTTCAGACAGCATACAATCACCCAATATCGTGGCTTTTAAAGAGAAATCACTGTAACAGAACATCATAAATCAGCCATTAAGGTGTATCTTAACAACAAAACATGCCCTTGTCTTTCTGCTTTCAAGTACTACAGCTGCAAGTGTGAGGCATTGGAAATTTTAGGTACAAATCTTTTTAAAAACTTAATTATTTTAATTTTTTACAAAGAACTATAAAATGTCTATAAGACGATGAAAAAACTCATTTCTCCTTTTACGAATTTTATTCCTAGAGACCTTTGTGAAAAACATTATTGAAAAATAAAAATCATAGACTCTGCAAAATACAAAAAATTTACATCTTTGCACAGTTCCTGTGCTTTAGTTGTACTGTATTCATTATATACAGATATACTAATTTGTGCTTTTAATTACACAAGTTTAGGATAAACTTATAAAATTAAGTCTATGAGTTAACTACACAAAAGGATTTGGGAAGAGCAAGAAACTAAATGATAAGTTAAAAAAAAAAGAATTCCAAAATATACCATTTTAGTGAGTCCACCTCAGGGTAGACTACCATTATTACAATTTATTTGGCTAATGTCAAATATAAAAAAATTACTCTTGCCTGCCTCCAACTCTTTAGATATTTATTATATACTAATATGCATATCTGAATGCAGTATTATTCTTGTCCACAAAGACTTCATTTATATATCAACTCCATTTTTCTTCAGACTTTTCAGCACTTCGATGTTCTTCCATTTTCTAAGACAAAACATAATGAAAAAGTAATGTGGAGCATGCAAAATTAATAACAAGTATCAAGCTATCAGAGTTTATGAAACAGAATCCAAGGTAGAGAATTAATCTGACAATCTTATTCCTTAAACTGAAGCCTGCCTGTCAATATAAAAGTCTTGCAAAAAGGAACAATAGCAATTCTTTATTCATGAAATCAATCTATATATTTTCTTTCCACAAACTCAAAAAATCCTTCAGACTGAAGGATTTAAACATCTGCACAGTAACTCTCACTACAGAAAACAGTCTGTGTCCTTCAGACTGAAGGATTTAAACATCTGCACAGTAACTCTCACTACAGAAAACAGTCTGTGTCCTTCAGACTGAAGGACTTAAACATCTGTACAGTAACTCTCACTACAGAAAACAGTCTGTGTCCTTCAGACTGAAGGATTTAAACATCTGTACAGTAGCTCTCACTACAGAAAACAGTCTGTGTCCTTCAGACTGAAGGATTTAAACATCTGTACAGTAAGTAACTCTCACTACAGAAAACAGTCTGTGTCCTTCAGACTGAAGGGCTTAAATATCTGCACAGTAACTCTCACTACAGAAAACAGTCTGTGTCCTTCAGACTGAAGGACTTAAACATCTGCACAGTAACTCTCACTACAGAAAACAGTCTGTGTCCTTCAGACTGAAGGATTTAAACATCTGCACAGTAACTCTGACTACAGAAAACAGTCTGTGTCCTTCAGACTGAAGGATTTAAACATCTGCACAGTAACTCTGACTACAGAAAACAGTCTGTGTCCTTCAGACTGAAGGATTTAAACATCTGCACAGTAACTCTCACTACAGAAAACAGTCTGTGTCCTTCAGACTGAAGGACTTAAATATTTGTACAGTAAGTAACTCTCACTACAGAAAACAGTCTGTGAGATAAATTACCTTTACCATTCTGTAACACTTTAAGGTATAATACTTTAACAGTTTACTTAATGCTATTTATTGCCATAATTCATGTGGGTTTTACAAACAGTAAAAGGAAGTATCACTGTTATGAATCAGAACATGCAGTTTCTGCAGGCATTTCTTACAATCCTGAAATGTTTTTTAAGAGAACTTCTGGCATTTAGACATACCCTGTCCAGTGTAGATGTTGCACTCAGAAGTTCTTGAAAATTTCTAGATCTTTAGGGGGTACTGGAGGCATCTTGTTCCAGTCATCTTCAGGATAAGCTTCAAAATTGGAAGTATCCCCATCATTGGATACTTTTGGTACTATGGGAGGCTAGTCAGAAACAAACACAATTAAAATGTTAGTACAGCTTCCTGGATGAGTTACTCTCGATCATTCTGTAAGAAGACTGATTAAACAAAAAGGATACATATCATAAAAGTCTACCTCTTTTACCAGTAACAAGTGGCACAAGGGAGAGAAGCTTGCAGCAACACTGGCATGTTCCAGTGCTTTGTCTATGCTGCTGTTCAATATTGTGGTTAAAAGACACTTAGAGAACTGTTTTATTTAACACTCAATTTCTGGCTGCTTTGTAGATCAAAGGTAACCACTGCAAAAAATTTACTACAACTAAGGTTCCAAGAACATGCCATTACAGAATAACTTGCCACTCTCCTTTCCTTACCCCTCCCCTCTTCTGTGACCTATGAGGAGAAAGGAGTGTAAACATATTAGGTTCCTTTCAGCTAAGTCTTGACCAGAATTGCTTTCTAACTGAAGGAGGGGGGAAAAAGCCTCCTCTTCTCTTGTTTGCACATAAATAGTTTGCTTTCAAGGAGGCTGAAATTTCTAACTTACATATGTCTTATGTGCATTACCTCATATGTTTTTTTTCTAGGCTAGCAATAAACACAAGCTGGTGAAGAAATTGCTGCACTGTAAAAACTCATTTCACAAGAATATCTGTAAAGGCATCTTAATTCAAATGCATCCTTTTAAGGAAACTTGGCAGTGCCAAAAGAAGCATCTCTTCTATTTCTGTTCTCAGAGAATCCTCTGGATTTCTATTCCTTTCCTATTCCTCCTACTCCCACATGCTTTACATTTCATTAAAGCACTTACCTGAACTGAACCTGGCATTAAAAATTTAAACCCCAGAGTAAACTACTTCCATAGACTTCAGAGCAAGAAAACAAACCAACCCCAAACTATCCCAAACAACAAAACCCCAATCCTCTCATGAGCCTAAACAACAACAAATGGAATTACTTACAAAACCCTAAACCTGAACACCAAATGTTGTATTAATTAAGCAAATTCAACCAAACATAGAATTAGACATTTCATATGTAAATAAAAATGCAAGTAGAATTAATACAAATTTTCAGTGTAAAATATCAAAAAGGCATGTGCATATACACACATGAACACAGACACCACAGGCAACAAAAGTTCAACAGAACAGCTTCAATGAACAATGACTTCTCGTTGAGACATCCTGCATTTAGCAGAGTATACCTTTAGCCTCCTCTGAGGTACAGCATCCCAATCTATAGACCTGAACCATCGATGTCTTTTCACATCATCTGCTCCATTCTTCAAAGGAAATAAAGACAAAAAATGAATTTAATGTTTTATGTATGTCCAAGTACACATTTCATCACAGAAACTGTGGTATTGAGGCTGACTAATGGCTTGTAATATTCTTTTCTCAGTTGATAATACTTAAAAGATTCTACAGGGTAAATTCATGGTATTGTTTCCCTGGAAGTTCCAGAAATTTAGCAGCAGTATTCATCTGACATGTGCAAGATCAAAAATAGGTTTGAAATTACCCATAGAACCATTTGCTGCAGTTTTAGTCACTTCTGTTCTCTCCAGTAAGTTAGAGCATTATTCTATCCAGATATACTTCCTAATTCTTACAAGGATGTAAAATAATAATAATAATTAATAAAACCTCCAAAACAACAAAAAACCCAAACAAATTGAGGACTGATGGTATCTTAAATAAGTTCCATCAAATATTAGAGATGCTTAATGCTAAGAACATGAGGCTCACAGAAGTTTTTAATATTAAAAAAAATCATGTTATTTTTATCTTGTAATGATTTTTCCTCTCTAGGCTGACTGTTTTAATCATATACATAAAGAAACTGAAAAAAGTTGGTTCACTGCTTCAGGTCTGATTACAGTGCAGTTTTAATGCAAAGCACTCAGTTCCACTTGTTTTCTTCAGGGTTATATGGAGTGGGATCACCAATACTGATATTTAAAGAGGTGACAACAAACAACACTGCAATGAATTCTGAAAGCTATGAAAAACATTCATTTCCTAATTCTAGATAAAACCCCAATGAGTCTTCCATTTCTAGCTTTTCTTACCAGTCCAAGATTGTTCCATAAAAGGCTCTGAAAAGGAACTTTGAATGTGAGGTTCTAGTATCTACTGTTATATCAATATGTTCAAGAAACCTGTATGGCTGTGTATCTTTTACCTTCTTCACTCATGTATACTATAAATTGTGGTTTGTGCAAAGTCCCAAGCCTCTAATCTTGCTCAGGGAAATGCAAATTTTAGCTGTCTCTAAAGAACTAAAGGATTACCCATGCCAGTGTTGGTATGTGCCACACTGCAAGAGCAGTAAGTCAAAGAATACAGGGTGAATTTACTTTGTAAAAGAGCAAATTAACCTACACTGAATTGTACAGTGCTTTGATTAGCCTGCTACGGTACCTGAATTAGTTCATCTGCCACTAACTTCTCACTGCACTACTAAGAGAGCTACTGCACAGCTGCAGAATCAAATAAAGTTGTAGTACAGCTATTATCTTCCAGGCATCACAAACAGTACCACATTAGAATATCTCACAGAATTCACAGGATTGCTTTGTGCTCCTCCCTTGACTTATCACAGCTATAGATGTGTTTCTGAGGTACACTGGAATGCTGCCTGAGACATCAGACTAGAAAGTTACTGCCTTCAGAAGCCTGTTCAGAACAGGATGAGTAATTCTTCTTGGTGGAAGACTATTTATGTTTAATCAGTCTCACCACCAAACTACTTGATCAAAGCTCGTTGTCTGTTTGATAATTTTTCAACCTTCAAATTTGATTAGCACTCCTTTTAGGATTAAACAATTCCACAGAAGGAATCAAATCAGCTCCCATCCTGTCATACAGGATTTGGCATGTTTCTGGCCTAATATAAGTCCTCAAATTAATCAGTAAACAAGTAGAGCTCCTTTTTTGATTTGTTTTGTTCTTTCCAGTGGGGAGGAATGAGGTGTGGGAGCATGAATCCAGACAAATAGCAATATGATTTCCTGAAATACACAGTTAAACTTCACATTTAGGATTACAAAACTGAAGCAGTGTGTGGGAAAACACACTTCCATTTCATGCCTATAAAAATCCACAGTAGAACTTTTCTGCATCTTCTCTATAGAATTCTTTCAACCTTTGCTATGCTTCCTGTTACATCTAAAATTTTATACTGACCTTCATATTTCCTAATCGTCTTGTCCTGTCCACCACAAGCAGCTTTTTAATGAGGTCTCTGCAGTAAAGGAAACAAGGTCTATGTTAAACAAAAGTAATTGATATTTGATTGTCATACAAGTATTGCAGAATGTGAACATACATGTTCATTTGCCTATCTAATACTGCATATAATTTGCCCATTCAATTCCTTCATATTTCATAACACTTAAAGAGTAAATGATAAAAAAAAGGGGAATAATCTGTTCTGTAAAGGAACTTGCAGAACTCTTGCAAACTCCTGTTAGACTCTTTTAGGAAAGAAGGGACAAAACTTTTCTCTCTCCTCCCTCCCATCCCCTAAGCAGTACTGTATCTTTTGTTGTATTTTTGAGATCTGGAATGCCCAGATAACACAAAATTTGGCAGAACATTAGTATGTATTAATAATACAGAGAAAGCAACATCATCAGCTTTATACATTGGCATTTAAATTCTGTGGTCATCCTAATATTCAGAGAAACCATGGAAGCATCAGTCATCTGCGTAACACAAGTAACCTCTATAAGCTTTAACTTCATTGAAAATGAAAAGTCTCTCCTGTCACTGGCAGTTCCACAGAAAGCTAAACAACAATTACTTTAAATACTAAGTACAAAACAAATGCCAACATAAATCCAAGTGAGTATCACAATGTACTGAGTTAGCTAACTATAAGCTGAGAGAAAAATCTAGCCTTATTTGAGATAACAAGCAGTTACTTCTTGTCCCAAAGATTATTTTTGCTATTTATTTTTAGAGCAATAGCATTGTGGTCTCATTGCATAACTAACAGTGATGCAAAGAACAAAAGTTTAGCCATCCTTTCTATTGTCTCAAAGAGATGCAAGAGATACAACACTGAATAGAATGCTGAGGATCTACAAAGGATGGCTAACTACAATTTTTAACTTTGCAGGAGGTCTGAAAAAAACCCAACAGTTTATTAACAGAAAAGATGACATCTGCCTCTCTTCATCTCTAACTGTAACACCTCCTATCCCCAAACAAAAACATGAATCTGTCACCTGTCCTTGAAATCACAAAAATCTCCGCAGCCTGGAGAAGAGAAGGCTTTGAGGAGACCTTTTAGTGGTCATCCAGTGTCTGAAGGGGACCTACAGGAAAGCTGAGGAGGGACTATTTACAAGGTCTTGTAATGACAGGACAAGGAGTAATGGGTTTAAATTGGAAGAGAGGAGATTTAAACTGGATGTTAGGAAGAAGTTCTTTACATTGAGGGTGGTGAGACACTGGCACAGGTTGCCCAGAGAGGTCATAGATGCTCCCTCCCTGGAGCTGTTCAAGGCCAGGTTGGATGAGGCCTTGAGCAACCTGCTCTAGTGGGAGGTGTCCCTGCCTACGGCAGGAGGTTGGAACTGGATGATCCTTCAGGTCCCTTCCAACCTAAACCATTCTATGATTCTACGATATGCACAAAGAATATGTGGACTGGAGAGTGTTGTATTTGGCAGGAACACAGCTCTAAAATTCACATGGAAAAATATTCAGTCTCCAGACAAATGGAGAACAGAAGTCAAGGTAGAAAGCAATTTTAGAAACTCTCATGAGCATTCCAGAAAATCAATAGTTGGATTAAACTGAACCATGTGACTGACTCCTTCTACAGACACTTTCACAGAGAAATCTTCTAGTTCTTTGCAGAGGTAACTATTCCTCACAGATAAGTGTACAAGAACAACCATAACCAGCCATTAGGCAGAACAAGAATAACAGCCAATATGGCTAAAGATAAATCATGGAGTCTCCTATTTCTGTATAGCCAGAAAACATGCAGTGGATCATTCCTGGCTTGCTTCACAATTCATTTTACATAAGAACAGTTAAAGGATGAGCTTGCACAGTGAAAACATGCTGTTACTAAAGATGAATACATTTTCTGTCTTCAGCAAAACAAATATCCCTTAAATTGAAACAAAATACAGTTCAATGCTTCCTTATTACATAGTTCCTAAAAGAATAATTCAGAAATGATAGCATTAGATTCAATCCAGTATGTTGCTGTATGTATTTCAGGAATAAAATTCTACATCAAGGTCTTTGCATGCTGCTGTCAGCTGTGGTAGCATTGAAGTTTTATTTATGTTTCATCTTCCAAAACTGTCTATACAAAGAAAACCTTGCATAAGTGAAAAAAAGAATATATAAAGAAGTAACTTATAAACTCATTAGTGGCCAAAGAAATAGATGGAGCATAATAAATAATTATGTTTTATCATAAATGAAGGAACAAAATTGTGCTGAAAAAATATTATGGAATTTCTACTTGCTTCATTTATTATCTTCATCATGGCAGAAGTTGTTTCTTGGATGAGATCTGAATTAAGGGTCAAATGCATCAAAAGACCTCATGAATACAGGAGAAAGGCCTTGGAGAAGACATCTAATCAAATTGCAAAGTGGCTAAGACAAGGGACATAGTTAACAGAAATGTAAAGAGATGCTAACTCAGGACAGCATGGAACAGCACTGATGTAAACCAGCAGTTTATACAGCACAGTAAGACACAGAACATCATGCAGCAGGAAGGACAGCCAAAAGGGCACAAATTCAGAAGACAAAAAGTGCAGGAGGTGGGTGGTTAGAAAAATATCAGACAGTAAGTTTATGTACTACTTCTAGGCAGAAGAGTTTTCTGAGAGTTCAGAAATCATTTTGCTGCCTGAGAGTTGAGAGTTAATGCTATTATACAGTACTAATAGTTCAGACAGCCTGCATAGCACTGATACTTTAGATATAGCTATATGTCAGGATCTGAAATTGTCTTTCTCTTTGCTGAGATACCAACTGTAAGGAAAAAGAGAGAAAGCAAATGGGATGCAAGAAAGACAATAAGCAGACTCCTTTCCTATGATTAAGTCCTCATGTCTGCTTCAAGGTATTGGTGCAGAGATATCAGACTATCCAATTCTGCATACTGTGATTTAAAATAAGGAGGAAAGGTTGCCAGAACAAGAGAGACAAATTATACTAGTAACTTACTGCAGAAAGTAGGTGAAGCCAAGCAAAATAATAAGATCACTGAAACCAAGGTGCAAAAGGATAAAAACCCAAATTATATTTCCATGAGAGCACCTTCACAGCAGGAGTGTAATGAGAACAAGATGCCAAGCACACACAGATAAGAAAAGATGAGGGAAGAAACATGTTTCAACAGCCATGCTGATTAATGCATCCTACAACTAATTCACTAGCAGTAACATCCAGACTGGAGGCTAAAACCTGCACATACAACACGTTTACTGCTGCATCTAGGAAGCTTCATTGTACCAAGTGTCTTGTGGAGAGTATGGTTTCTAGTGTCAGTCTGTCAAGAGAAAACAGAAGCATCTCTACTTTTCAGTGTTTTCACCATGTTAGATGAGTTGCTAGCGCTAACAACTTAAACTGAGCTGCTCATCTTCTGGTCATGTGCTCGGACTTTATTGCACACCACACTCTGCAAGATACTAATTTTTCTTTCCAAGACAGACTGGATTAGGAAGATCAGACAATGAGACTACACCAAAAGGGGAATGGAATCAAGACGGTAAGGGAAAAGTGTTAAGAACAGACAAACATGAGAACCTAATCAGTGCATGCTTGAATCAGTCCACCTGAGGATTTAATGGCAGCTTAAAAAAAAACCCAAATCAAACTCCCCAAATGATTACTTTTGCAAAAGAATTCACAGAACCTCAGAGAATGATAGATAGATTTCCTCAGATTTGCTGTACAACGCTTTGTCTATTTACTTAGTAGTGACTGTAAGCAAGTGACTCCTCTAAGGTCACTTATTTGAAACACCTTGAATTAGTAATCTGGTAATCTAAGAATAACTTCCTGTTCTAACTCAATCACCTTAGTTTCTGAGGTGAAACTTCCATGTTTAAAAATGCACTTCCTTTGTTCTAATGTTCCCTAATAATTATTTCAATAATGGGAGTTCTAAATAGGGAGGAAAAGTAGTTAATTTGCAATATACCTGTAACAATTGCAAAACACCATGAATCAAACCTACACATTGTGCCAGTTTGAAGCAGGATAGAATGTTTTGGTGAGAAGAACTAGATTACAGGCTGTGAAAGGAAAACAATGGTGATGTCTACTGCACTCACAGTCTTACTGAAAAGTATAGGAACAAGAAATAAAGACATTTGATAACATTCTCGTCGTCACTCTCGCTGGGGCTGGTGGCTGAGCTGCATCTCTCTGACACACCCCCCATTTGGGCTTTGCTTCTGAACCTCTGGCTCAATTCTTCCTTGGGACTGGGGTAAGGTTGAAAGGGGTAGGGAGAAGGTGAAGGGGTGGTCGAGAGCCCCTCCTGGGGACTCAGGTTTCTGGGAGGGAAGTTGTGTTTCTGTATTACCTTTTACCTTGTATATTTCTGTATATATCTGTATAGACTGTAAATACATACTTGTCTATTGTGCTAGCTGTAAATATAAGCTTCATTCATATTTCCAGAGCTGGCTGAGTCTAGTCTGGGTGATTTCTAAAGTGTGGGGGGATGGGGAACACCCAAACCATCACACACATGAATGTATAAGACTGCAAATTGAACTGAAGCCCTGCTTTCAGAAGTGGTAGTCAGTCTTAGACTGGAACTTCTGAAGAATCAGAGTTCATTTGAGCCTTACAATTTTTCCTCAGATTATCTCTTCATATTTTCCCTTTTTCATTCTTCCAGGCACTGGCCTGGTACCAATGACTGTTGTGCAAGGTGAGAAAACATTTCATATTCCAAAATATGCAGCAAAGCAAGAGAGGCAGATACTACCTTAAAGCTGAATCTCCCGCTCGAACACAATTTTACTTAGACTGCCAGAGTAAACGTAATCCTAAACATCTTTCAACACAGTGATTCAGAAAAATCAGAATTTGGTATTCTCTAAAGATTCTTTAGAAACAGTGCTTAGGAAGTGCTTAGAGTATAAGAAGACAGTGTTGGGAGTCACAGGCTTACTTTACATATAAATCCAAATGTCTCGGGAAATCTATTTTGCCAGCAAGAATCTTCTGATATATGCCGAAGGGATTGTCATCAAAAAATGGAGGAAACCTGTTTAATAAATTTTAGAGGTTAGAGAAAAATATCCTAAAAATCTTATATGCAGTATTATGTTACAGTAATCCCCTCTGGAAATCACTGATTATTGTTTTTCTTTTTATTATGGCATCATGAATCAAATACTAACTTGAAGAATAAATTGTCTGCTATGGTAAAACAAAAAGAAAACCATCTTTGTACACATGTTGAGTATTGAATTAAAATTGAAGTACTACAAGAGACCTTTGTTATATTAATATAGAAAGAATACAAATAACAAAACAAAAATTGAGCCTAAGTAGAAATTGTTTTGCCTTAAACTACAAAACCAAATAGTATACTTTCCAAAACAGAATTCCTATTTTTGATCTTGTCTTTGTACCTGCAGGCCACTAGCAGCATCTGTATGAAGTATGAAAGTGATAAACTGTCCAGTTTTGTTGTTTGTTATACGTCTTGAATTCAAGTATATGTTCT